>NC_041221.1:13274113-13275390 GCF_002837175.3 Physeter macrocephalus | reverse complement strand
GTGAGCCATGGCTGCTGAGCCTGCGCGTCCAGAGCCTGTGCTCCGCGACGGGAGAGGCCACAACGGTGAGAGGCCCACATACCGCAAAAAAAAAAAAATGGTCAAAAGTGGTAAATCTACATTCGGTATACTTTACTGCAAAAAAAAAGGAAAAGGCAAGCAAGCTCAGTGCGTTATCAAATGTCATGAAGGCAAATTCTCCATTCTAGGAGCTGACACATCAAATTTAAGCAGAACAAACCCAGTGACAAGCCAAGGGTGGTAAAACATAACGTTCATTTAGAACAAAGCACAAAGCTAGAGGTGTGGCCGGGGGTTCTGAGTCATTCCAGATGCTGGGAAGCTGAGGCGGGCCCTGGACACCTCACCCCAAGCAGAGGGCCCCGCGAGCGCCTGGGGCGGCGGGTGCTCTGAACTGTTCCTGCTCCTCGTGGCAGCCAGTCTCCAGAGGGCCTCCCCAGCTGTGAGGCCCCCGGATGGAGGGGGGCCCAGGATGCTGTCTCTGGTGCTGCACCCTCAGCCTCCCTCCCCTTCGTCTTCCCCGTCCTCTTCCCAGGGACTTCCCTCCTTCCTCGGAAGCTCCAGCCTGGCCTCCTGTCTCCTCTGCCCCGTGCTGACTCTCCTGCTGTCCAGCTCCCGGGGCACCAACACAGGGCGCCCGTCGGACAAGAGGCGGGCGCGGCCTCCCGGGCGGGGCATCCGCACTGGCCCGCAGGCTCCTCGACACGGGCGCAGCACCCGGCGGCACCCCCGTGGCCCATGCGTCTGTGACCGGGGCTCTCAGGCTCCGCTGGACGCTGCCCAGGGCGAACCAGGAGCTTGGCTGTAGCGCGGGAGCTGCCTTGCCACTGGGTGAGGAGCAGGCCAAGCAAGTGCGGGGCCAGCCAGGCCCTGCCCTTCAGAGCAGACTGGAGGGGAGGCGGCAGAGGAGTTTTTTCCCCAGACGACACTGGTGCCCGTCACAGGGTCACACATTGTAGGCTTCATTTCTACGCAACGTCCAGAATAGGCAACTCTGCAGATCCATAGAGACAGAAAGCAGATCAGTGGCTGCTCACGGCTGAGGTTTGGGCAGAGAATGGGAGTGATGGCTAAATACGGACATGATTTTGAAGGGTTATGCTGAAAATGTTCTAAAATTAGATTACTCTATGGATGCACAGTTCTGTCAATATACTAAAAATCATCAAAATGTATATTATCTTTTTAAAAAAATTTATAAACATTTATTTATTGATTTATTTTTGGCGGTGTTGGGTCTTCGTTGCTGCGTGCAG
>NC_041221.1:13266004-13273996 GCF_002837175.3 Physeter macrocephalus | reverse complement strand
GTTTTCTTTCTTTTTCCTTCCTTCCTTCCTTCCTTTCTCCCTCCCTCCCTTTCTTTTTTTCTTTCCTCCCTCCTTCCTTCCCTCCCCATTTCCTTCCTCTTTCTTTCTTCCTTCCTTCCTTTCTTTGTCCCTTTCTTCTTTCTTTCTCTCTCTCTCTCTCTCTCTCTCTCTCTCCCTCTCTCTCTCCTTCCTTCCTTCCTTCCTTCCCTGAGCCTGCCTGACCAAGGGGGAGGGCAGCCCCCAGCTTGCTGTCCCAAGTGAGGGGAGGAAGAAAAGACCCAGAAATGCTTCTGAGTGGATACCCAGAGAACTTCTCTTAACATTTCTTGCAAGGTAGATCTACCAGCAACAAATACCCTCAGGTTTTGTTTGTCAGAGAAAGTCTTTATTGCTCCTTCACTTTTGAAGGAAGAGTTCACTGGATACGGAATCTCGTTGGGGATTTTTTCTTTGCGCACATTGGATGTTTCACTCCACCCTCTTGCTTGCGTGGTTTCTGAGGACACGTCAGATGTAATCCCTATCCTTGTGCCTCTATAGGTAAGGTGGTTTTTCCCTCTGACCTCTTTTAACGTTTTCTCTGTCTTTGATTTCCTGCAGTTTGAATATGATATGCCTGGGTGTAGTTTTTTCTGGCATTTATCCTGTTTGGTGTTCTCTCAGCTTCCTGGATCTGTGGTTTGGTGTCTGTTATTGATTTTGGAAAAGTATCAGCCATTGTTACTTCAGTTATTTCATCTGTTACTTTATTTGTTTCCTGGTATTTCCACTGTGTGTGTGCTACACCTTTTGCAATTGTCCCACGGTTCTTGGATCTCCTGTTCAACGTTTTTCATTCCTTTTTCTCTCTGCATTTGAGTTGGTTTCACTGAGTCTTTCCTTGGTCACGTCAGTCTACTGATGTCCCCAGGTGCAACCTCTGTGTGGCCCTGTGTGGCAGCCTACTCCTGTTTGGACCTCTAAGTAATAGAGAGTCCTGCCTTTCATCTGCCTGAGTGTCAGTGTGTTGTGTCCCGCCATCAAAGAAAATCTTTAAAGCTTATAAAACACTGATAAAGGACCAGTGTCCAAAATACACAAAGAATTCTTAAAACTCAATAATAAGAAAACAAACACTCCAATTAAAAATAAGCAAGGGAATTCTCTGGCGGTCCAGTGGTTAGGACTCCACACTTCCACTGCAAGGCACGCGGGTTCGATCCCTGGTCAGGGAACTAAGATCATGGTGTGGCCAATAAGTAAATAAATAAAACACAATGGGCAAAAGATCTGAACAGAAACCTCACCCAAGAAGGTACGCATGTGAAAATTTCTCAACATTGTATGTCATCAGGGAAATGCAAATTAAAACAATGATATCACCTTTTAGAATAGCTGAAGTCCAGAACCCTGACAACACCAAGTGCTGACGAGGGTGTAGAGCAACGGGAACCCTCAATCGTTGCTGGTGGGAATCCAAAATGGTACAGCCACTTTGGAACACTGTTTGGCTAATAAAGCTTAATAAAGCTACACATAGTTTTACCATACAATCGAGCAATTGCATTCCTTGATATTTACCTAATAAGTTGAAAACTTATGTCCACACAGAAACCTGTACACAGACTTTATAGCCGCCTTTGTTTTCCTGGCCATGACACACAGCACGTGGGATCCTAGTTCCCTGACCATGGATCAAACCCACACCCTCTGCATTGGAAGCGTAGAGTCTTAATCACTGGACCACCAGGGAAGTCCCTATAGCAGCTTTATTCACAATTGCCAGGAATGGAAACAACCAAGACACCCCTCAGTAGACGAGTGGATAAAAAACCAAGGTATGTCCACAGAGTGGACTGTTATTTAGAAGTTAAATAAATAAGCTATCAAAACACGAAAAGACAAGACATGCAGGAAACTTGAATGCATTGCTGAGTGGAAAAAGCCAATCTGAGAAGTCTACAGACTGTATGATTCCAACTGTGTGACATCTGGAGAGGGTAAGACTACACAGGTAGTAAAAGAGAATCAGTGGTTGCCAACGGGGAGGGGAGGGAGTGATGAATAGGCGGAGTGCAGAGGATTTTTAGGGCAGAGAAACTGCTCTATGTGAGACTGTAAATGGTGGACGTGTGTCATCACCCATTTGTCCAAATCCACAGAATGTACAACACCAAGAGTGAACCCTATTGTAAACTATGGACTTCACTTAATAACAATGTTATAACGCTGGTTCATTAATTGTAACAAATGTACTACACTAATTCGAGAGGTTAATAATAGGGGAAACTGTGTATGTGAGAGGTGGTGGATCAAAATTCTCTGTACTATCTGCTCAATTTTTCTACAAACTTAGAACTATTCTAAAAAAATAAGATCTATGAATTAAAATGATACAAGTTTATAAATAAAAATCGTGTGTAATTCTATGACCCATCGGTAACATTTTGATTTAAATCTAGAATTTTTATGTTTTTTTTAAGAGTTGAAGAGGCAGATCGCTCATGCTATTTGATAACCTACCATTTTCATTAATACACGATTGTGCGCATCTTTCCACATCAATAATTATTTTATATCATCATTTTTCATGACTGTATTTTACTCAGATAGATGGATATTTAGTTTTTTCTTCAGCACATCCTTTTCTCAGTTAATGGATGTTCAGGGTTTTACTTTTTCACAAGAGTAGAGTCTCATTTAAGCTGCGTGAATTCAACTCCAAGTGCTCAGCCTAAGAAAAGAGAGTGAAACCACCTATTAAAGAAAGGAAAGGCAAGACATGGAAACAACCTAAATGTCCATCAACAGATGAATGGATAAAGATGTGGTACAGGGACTCCCCTGGTGGTCCAGTGGTTAAGGATCCTCCTTCCAATGCAGGGGACGCATGTTTAATCCTTGGTCCAGGAACTAAGATCCCACATGCCGCAGGGCAACTAATCCCACGCGCTACAACTAGAGAGCCCGCGTACCGCTACTACAGAGCATGTGGGCTCTCGCCACAACCAGAGAGGAGCCTGCAACGAAGAGCTCGCGCACCAAAACGAAGACCCAGCATAGCCAAAATTTCAAAAATAATAATAATAATAAAAAGAAGATGTGCTACATGCATGCAATGGAATATTACTCAACCATAAAAAAGAATGAAATAATGCCATTTACAGCATCACGGATGGACCTAGAGATTATCGTACTAAGTGAAGTAAGCCAGACAAAGATAAATATCATATGATGTCGCTTATGTGTGGAATCTAAAAGAAAAAAAAAAACAAATGAACTTATTTACAAAACAGAAACAGACTCACAGACATAGAAAACAGACTTGTGGTTGCCAGGCGGGAGTGCAGTGGGGGAGGAATGGAGTGGGAGTTTGGGATTAGCAGATGCAAACTATCACATAGAGGATGGATAAACAACAAGGTCCTACTGTATAACACAGGGAACTATAATCAATATCCTGGGATAAATCATAATGGAATGCATGATATATAAACATGTATAATGGAATCACTTTGCTGTACAGCATAAATTATCACAACATTGTAAATCAACTATACTTCAGTTAAAAAAAAAAAGTAAAGGCAGTGGGTGTGGGTGTGGCTGGTAGTCTGGGCCAGGGCTGGTGTCCCTGTGAGAAGGGGGCCGCCTCCCCCCACCCCACCCCCAAGCTCCTCTCCCTTCCCCCGTTGCCCAGGGGGCGCGCAGGCCAGCTGAGCCAGTCTCTCGTGTCCAAAGACAGACTTTCTGAGCAACGTGGCCTGGAAACACAAGTCAGACATTTCTTCCGGCCATCGACCAGAGTGACAGTGCCCTGTCCCAGCGTTACAGGGACAGCCTTCATGGAACTCCCAGGCCAATTGTGGTTCCACCCAAGTTTCACCAGCAAGGTAACTATAGACTCAGCCCCTGAGTTATGAACAGCTCTGGGAGTGTAAACTTGCACAGCCTTTGCACACCCTCCTAAGTTTTGCCTAATGTCAAACTCCAAGCAGTGGAATTTTGGTGTTAAAAGGTGTGCACGTGTCTGAGAATCTGGACGCATATTGCCAAGCCACACTTGTAAAAATGTGTGCCAAGGAAATGACTACCAGCTGTGTATGAGAACCATGTGGAAAAAGGCAACATCTGAAACGAAGTCAGTGGGGGATTTGATGGGAGATTGGACACGGGCATGATGAATGAACGGGAAGACATTAACAGGAAACGTCCAAGCCAAGCACACAGAGAAAACAGAGCTTTTAAAAACCACAGCAGGGGACTTCCCTGGTGGCGCGGTGGTTAGGAATCCACCTGCCAATGCAGAGGACACGGGTTCGAGCCCTGGTCCGGGAAGATCCCACATGCCGCGGAGCAACTAAGCCCGTGCGCCACAACTACTGAGCCTGCGCTCCAGAGCCCTCGAGCCACAGCTACTGAGCCCATATGCCACAACTGCTGAAGCCTGCATGCCTGGAGCCCATGTTCCGCAATAAGAGAAGCCACCACAACGAGAAGCCCGTGCACCGCAACGAAGAGTAGCCCCCGCTCGCTGCAACCAGAGAAAGCCTGCGTGCAGCAATGAAGACCGAAAGCAGCCAAAAATAAATAAATGAATATACTTATAAAAACCAAAAAAACAAACAAAAATAAACCATAGGGGGACTTCCCTGGCAGTCCATTGGGCAAGACTCTGTGCTCCCAGTGCAGGGGGCCTGGGTTCAATCCCTGGTGGGGGAACTAGATCCTGCATGCCACAACTAAGACCCAGAGCAGCTTAAATAAATAAATAAATAAATAAATAAATAAATATTAAAAAACAGAAAACCATGGGAGCTAATGAGAACCTACTGTATAGCATAGGGAACTCTACTCAGCGCTCTGTGGTGACCTAAGTGGGAAGGAAATCCAGAAAAGAGGGGATATGTGTATACGTATAGCTGATTCACTTTGCTGTACGGTAGAAACTAACACAACATTGTAAAGCAACTATATTCCAATAATATTTAATTATAAATAAATTAATAAAAACCATAGGAGGAGCTTAAATGACACGTGGAAGGTAGTGAGAAGGCCCAGTACATGAGTAAAGAGTCCTACATGGACAGGAGAGAGAATGGGGTGGGAACAATATTTGAAGCGATAGTAGCTGAGAAGCTTCCAAAAGACACCAACCCATTAGCTGAAGAAACACAGTGATCCCCAAGCAGGACAAATAAAAAGAAAACTATCCCCAGGTCCACCCTAGAAAAATCACCCTCACCCAACGACCTCCCAACAGAAGGGTCTTCCGTGACTTCCTATGGACAGTGGCGCTCAGCTGGGCGAACCCAGCTCAGGGTGCTTTCTACCCAGCAAAGTGCAGGGTGGTCTCACAGACACAAAAGATCCTGGCACATTTTCAAGTGTGCAAAATTTTTAAAATTATGAGCCTAATCTAGATCCTAAGTGTGTTTTACATCTAAACACTGTATGGACTGAACTGTGTCCCCCCAGATCCATATGTTGAGGTCCTGAAACTCCAGTGTGCTGTATTTGGACCAGGGAAATAATTAAGGTTAAATGAGGTCATAAGGGTGGGGGCCCTGATCCTATGGGATTAGTGTCCTTATAACACCGGAGAGCTCTCCCCCCTCCCTCCACCATGTGAGGTCACAGTGAGAAGATGGCCATCCATAAGCCAGGAGGAGGGGCTTACAAAGAACCCATCTGTGCTGGCACCCAGATCCTGGGCGTCCAGCCTCCAAAACCGTGAGAAATGGATGTCTGTGGTTTAAACTGCCCTGTGTGTGGTATTCTGTCCTGGCTGCCTGAGCTGACCAATATAAACACAAAGACATTTTTGCATGGCTTTAACCTAATTTTCCAGGAGTACAAATGCCATGCAAATTGACAGATTACATTTTGTTTTGTTTTGACCTTTACCTAGAGTTGCTCACCATTTCATAAAATCATGTTTCCAATGGCAACTCAGATGGGACCTGAGTGGTCCATTCCATGCATCTGTATCTGCGTCTGTGGCTTTTGTAATTGTTCGTTTTGATGGGTCTGTGTGTCAGCCCAAGCATGGCCCTCACCCATGCATGTACATGTCGAAATCAGTTAATGTAGATATAAATGTATTTCTCCTTTATATTATAGTCAGGGCATAATATAGATTTTTAAAGTATATGAATGTAGCAGTTTCATTTCAGGATGGAGGTGTTCAGTTTTTGTTATAAATGGGGACTTGGGTCTGACAGGAGGAAATATTTTATTCAGGAATAACCTCCTCCCCATCAGACACAGGATCCTGAGAAGCTCACCTCCCAAATTTGGCTCCATCCCAAACGAAGGCCAGTTTGTTTTGATGCATTTCAGCAAATCGCCATTAAGAGGGCATGCAGACAGGCAGTTATGCCACGGCCTGAGCTCAAAACCAGCCTCACCACTCACTAACTTACACGACCTTTCTCTGCCACAGTCTCCTCAGTTGTAAACATGGGGTCTATAGTTTTGAGGGCTGCTATAACAAACTGGGTGGCTGAAACGACAGAGATTTGTTCACTCTCAGTTCGGGAGGCTGGAAGTCCAAGATCGAGGTGTGGGCAGGGCTGGTTCCTTCTGAGGCCTCTGAGGGAGAATTTTTTCCAGGCTTCTCCTCCGGCTTCTGGTGGTGTGCTGGCAATCTTCGGGGTTTTCTGGCTTGTAGAAGTATCACTCTGATCTCTGCCTTTTTTTTTTTTTTTTAAATTTTTTATTTTTGGCTGCATTGGGTCTTTGTCGCTGCGTGCAGGCTTTCTCTAGTTGAGGCGAGCAGGGGCTACTCTTCGTTGCGGTGCATGGGCTTCTCATTGTGGTGCCTTCTCTTGTTGCAGAGCACGGGCTCTAGGTACGCGGGTTTCAGTGGTTGCATCAGGCAGGCTCGGTAGTTGTGGCGCACGGGCTTAGTTGCTCCGCGTCACGTGGGATCCTCCCGGACCAGGGCTCGAACCCACGTCCCCTGCATTGGCAGGCGGATTCTTAACCACTGCGCCACCAGGGAAGGCCCTCTGCCTTCGTTTTTACACGGCGTTCTCCCTGTGTGCCTTGTCTGTGTCCAAATGTTCCCTTTGTATAAGGACACGGTCAAAATGGATTAGGGCCCTCCCTAACGAGCTCATCTTACCTTGATCATCTGCAAAGACCCTATCTCCACATAAGGTCACAAACACAGGTGCTGGGGGTTAGGACTTCAGCATTATTTTGGGAACACAATTCGATGCATAACATGGGTTTAATAATAAGGAGGATGAAAGCTATTCATGACATGTGTCACAGCTTGCTTTCAGTCTACTGCTAAAAGCACACATACAATGTTTGTGTGATAACTGGATATGATTGATAATGTGTATAACCTATAAAATGCTTCCCTGACAGCGTATACCGCTGTATTTGTCAACTATCTCAATTAATTACCCCAAACAAGGATAACTAGGCAAATCTATACCTATTAAAAAAAAGCGGAAGGAAGAAAGAAAGAGAGAGAGAGAAAGGAAGAAGACAGAAGTAGTCATAGCACCAAGGGACATGAGGGAGCAGGTCAGGCTGCAACCACCCTAGCATCAGAGACAAATATTTTAATTATCAATGATTTCTATCAAAAGATTTATGACCAAAGGGGGTAAATGATAGAAGAAATTTTCACACATTGACGTATGGGAAATCATTCTGCCTTATACATGAGTTAACTTGAAGTTTATGCTAATTAGAATAGCCTATTTGTGGCCTAAAACATATATTGTACATCTGCTTTAATTGTTAAAGAAAAGGGCACACTGACCAGAAGTAAAGAATATCCATATTGGGCTTCCCTGGTGGCGCAGTGGTTGCGAGTCCGCCTGCCGATGCGGGGGACGCGGGTTCGTGCCCCGGTCCGGGAGGATCCCACATGCCGCGGAGCGGCTGGGCCCGTGAGCCGTGGCCGTTGAGCCCGCGCGTCCGGAGCCTGTGCTCCGCAACGGGAGGGGCCGCAGCGGTGAGAGGCCCGCGTACCGCAAAAAAAAAAAAAAAAAA
>NC_041221.1:13248391-13265970 GCF_002837175.3 Physeter macrocephalus | reverse complement strand
AAAAAAAAAAAAAAAAAAAAAGTATATCCATATTAAAAATAAAGATTAAATGCCTTCCTTCCTGGAAAGCCAAAGCTGGTACTCCTTCCATGATAAGATTCCCTTCCCAGGTGCCAAGTCCATAATGACTCGCTGTGTATGTGCTGGCCTGCTTTTCTTTGAAACCTTCAAGAAATGTATCCCTGACTCGTTTGATGTTCTTTGTTCTGAGAGGAAACCATGCTTCTCCAGAGCTGTTCCTCGGTGTTATCCGAGAGACTGTCTTCTGGGCTAGAGTCCTCACTTTGGCTCAAATAAAACTCTTTTCTATTCCTAAACAACAACAACAACAACAACAATAATAATAACACGGGGGATGAAATGGGATGATTTGAAGTTGATTTCGTGGACTCCCTGGGCTCCCAGAAGTCATCTCAGGTGCACCTATTCAAACAGTTCACAGAAGCTGGAGGCAAGGGTGGGGGTCTTCGCTCATCTGGGAGGTGCCCATGGAGCCCACGGCACATTCCCAAGTGGTCCCAGGATTCAGAACTGGCCAGGAAGAGCGGGAAGGCCTTCCAGCCACGGGATCCCCCGGAACCCGGTGGGTAAAGATCACAGCGTGTTTGGGGAACAGAAGGCGAGCTGTGTAGTTAAAACGGGGCAGGTGAGGCTGTGATTGCACGCGGGGAGCTCGATGGCTCCGAAGGCAAAGAAGGGCGACTCTGTCCAGCACCTTAGGAAGAAACTGTGGCATCACACACCCGAGTGCCATCCGCTCTCATCCCGTTCTTTGCAGCGTTTCCATTGGCAGATTTCACCACGTATCTATGCAGCCATCATTTAAGATAAAGCTGCCCTCTTAACTGTGTTAAAAGTAAATAGCGTGTCTCCTCTCACGGACAGGAAGCCAGTTATTAGGGAGAAGTCTGAGCGTAGAATCTGCTATCTTTTTGGAGTCACTGTCGGCGTGAGCCTCGGGCCAGGACGCCTGCGTTGTGATGGCTACCAGTGGCGCTCGAGGGAAGGTGCCTATAAAACAGCCTTCAGACCCGCGAGCTGCCAGTTGAGTATATTGACAACTTTTATTCTTAAAATCCTAGGTTGAGAAATACTAATAGGATTTCAAGATTGACGGCCTTGGAGGGGAGGGTGCGGAGAGAAGGGATGGAATATTACTCAGCCATAAAAAGAAAGGAAATTGAGGTATTTGTAGTGAGGTGGATGGACCTGGAGTCTGTCATACAGAGTGAAGTAAGTCAGAAAGAGAAAAACAAATACCATATGCTAACACATATATATGGAATCTAAAGAAAAAAAAAATCGTTCTGAACAACCTGGGGGCAGGACAGGAATAAAGATGCAGACATAGAGAAGGGACTTGAGGACACGGGGAGGGGGAAGGGTAAGCTGGGACAAAGTGAGAGAGTGGCATGGACACATATACACTACCAAACGTAATATAGATAGCTAGTGGGAAGCAGCCGCATAGCACAGGGAGATCAGCTCGGTGCTCTGTGACCACCTAGAGGGGTGGGATAGGGAGGGAGGGAGGGAGACGCAAGAGGGAGGGGATATGGGATATATGTATACGTATAGCTGATTCACTTTGTTATACGGCAGAAACTAACACACCACTGTGAAGCAATTATACTCCAATAAAGATGTTAAAAAAAAATGACTGATGGCCTGAAGCCATAGTCAGCTGGCAGTGACTAATGCCAGGAAGAATTGCAGTCGTTTTTAGACAGGGCCGCAGAGGCCTTGAGTCCTGGGAACAAAGGGTTGTCCAGGCATCTGATGAACACGAGGCTGAACCGAGTCAAAACGCAGGCGGCCCGGCCCCCCTGCCACTTGCTTCCACGGGCTGAGTTCAGGGCCCAGTGCGAGCTGCTTCCCCAAAGGGAGACGTACCGTCAGAACCCGCAGAGGGGGACGGCTGAGTCAACCAGAGTCTCGCCCACCTGCAGCCCCTGCCGTCGGGACTAGAGCAAGTCCCCCTGCCACGCACACCCCAGGCCCCGGCTCCTGCCCTCGCCAGCCCCCGGCAGCCAGGCCTGTCCTCGTGGGCAGTGTGCGGACAGCCCTCTTCGGGTAGCTGCTCCCAGAGAAAGGTCAGAGGGCGCCGAGGTGCATACACCCGCTGGCCCTGAAGGGGACCCCCCTCTGGAAGCCCCTCACCTGTCACCTCCCCCCAAATCCTGTCGACAAAAAAGTTAATCAGTCGATCTAAGAAAGAAATGGAAAGTTTTGAGCCAAATTTGAGGATTCTAACCCGGGAAGAGCATCTCAGAAAGCTCTGAGGACTGTTCCGCACATTAGAAGTCAAGGCACAGCTATATAAGGGTTTTGAGACAGAGGGCATACATCAAATGACCTATTATTGACACTTTACGTAACCCAGGTCTAAGCATCATTGTGCTGGGCCATGTGGTCCCTTACAAGACCAGGAAGGAATGTTATCTTTAAGGAGTTGTCTTGTAGATGCTGGGAGAACGTTGCTCTTCTTGTCTGAGGAGGAATTTCTGCCGACGGGGCGCTTTGGTCGATTCCTAACGCGGATACACGGGGCACAGTGCGGGGGAGAGGACGCCAAAGGGCAGAGAAGAATTTTTTGTTTAAATTTTTCTCGTCTTACCGTAAAATATGAATTTTATCTCACAAGCCCCACAGGGAGTGGCCTCGGGCCTGCTCCTAGACCAGGCTGGGAGCTGACGGTGCTGGTCGAAAGGCCAGTCCGTTTTGTAAGTCAAGTGAGGACCAGGCCCGCCTGCCGCCTGGCTCCCAGCCCTCGCAGGAGGAAGGGGGCGAGGTGGTCTTGGGGGAGACAGAGGGCCCTCCCCTCTGCCAGCCCCTGCGGGGGCCTTCCTTCCGCGAGAGAGCTCGGGGGGCCTCTTGAGCTTCTGCACGTGGTGACGGCGCAGGGTGGGAGCTGGGCCTTCTCCCACCTTCCAAACCCTCCAGCAGGGTCTCTACCTGAGTGTGCAGACCCGGCTCCAGCAGGCTCCGCAGGCTCAGAAAACAGAGCTGAGCCTTTGCCGCTTCTCTGCATTCGTGTTGTGCTTGTAAACAAAACTTTGACTTGGCTTATGTTTCGTGTATTTAGTCAGGGTGCTGGTAAAATAATCAAGTTTATTCCAGGGTTCCGTCGACTGCTTGCACGATCCGGCCGCGTCCGGGCCTGCTGCCCCGTGTGCTAAGCCCAGAATCTATCCGACGTCCTAGGTGGATCCACAGCTTGAAGATGAAAATCAGGTGATAATCTGTGCACGTGGAGGCAGGACCTCTTGGGGAGATGATGTTCTTTGGGGTCTGCCATGTCCCCACGGTGCCTGGTTCAGCGCCTGGCCAGGTGAGAACTGGCCCCCTCGTTGGGCTTGTTTCCCCAGAGATAGAGAGCTGGCTCAAACCGTGCGCCGGTCCTGGGCTGCCCCTGGGCCCAGGCCTCAGAGAAAACCAGCCTGTGCTCTGGGGACCCCGTCCTGACTCTGGGCTGGGGGAACTCATCCTTTCCCGGAGTTGAAAATAAAGTCTTTCACCGTATCGGCTTCCTGAGAACGCTGGAAGGCTGACGTTGGAGATCACGGAAACCGGCCCATCAATCCAAGGCTTCACCGGGCCAGCGATGCCGGGGGCATCAGACTTCCCACCCTGGGGTCCCGAGACCAAGCAGAAAGGTCACAACCCCTGCTAGACCATCCCCAGAGCAATCTCAGTCTAGCTGGGAGCTGTAGGGTCAGGGTCAGACACACTCTTCCCAAATCCAATGTCGTGAGCAAAAAGGGAGGGAGGAGACGCTCCAGAATAAGAACCTGTAGGACACAATAAGCAAATGCCACGTGTGACCCTTGGCGATGTCCTGGTTAGAAAAAGCATGTCTGGGGACAAGTGGGGGGACATTTGACCGTGGGCTTGTGTGAGAGGAGATGCGGGGGATCCCATCTGGGTTGGCGCGACTGCAGCGATGTGGTTACAGAGAACGTCATTCTCCGGCAGAGCAGCCTGGGGTGTTTGGGGTAAAATGTCATGTTGTCCGTCACTTGAGAGGGTTCAGTCCACAAGAACATAAACAAACCCGCGGCCAATGTCAGCATCACTTCACTCCAGACGGTGGCTCTCGGGGAGCTTGTGGGGTCATTTGTTCTGTTCTCATGTCGCTCAAAAACGTCAAGGTTGAGGGCAGGGCTGAGGCCCAGGGCTCTGGCGGGGGTTCCCTAGCTTGGACCTGGTGGACGCAGAGCAGAGAAAACCCCCCTGCTTCTGTGAGTTTGCAGCTGGGGTCGACTCAGCTCAGCGTGTTCGCCGAGGAGCCTGCGTCGAGAGCCCCGCGCTGACGCTAGTCTTTGCACCGGCGCTCCTCCCACTGTGTGTGGCCTGATCCCCCGGTGCGGATTCACTGGGCCTGGGGGCGACTAACCCCTAAGCGCCGGCTGGGGTCCACACTGCGGAGTCAGGGTTTGGCGGCGTGGGAGAAGGGTGAGCTGGGATCAGAGCCCTGCTCCGCACGTGCGTCCCCAGGCCTCGTTTCCTCGTCTGTGACGGGGACTCAGCCCAATGCACCCGCCGGGGCGCTGAGGACCAGGTGCAGGGGTATCTGTAAGGCACAGAGCCCGGCAGAAGAGAGGGCCCCCCGGGAGAAGCTCCTACACCTCCTGGGGCTGGAGGGAGACCCAGGCTTTTGCCCCGAGAGGCAGAGTCCTCCTCCGTCCGAGTTTTAGAAGGCGCTACCCCAGAGCCCCTCCACCAGCACTCCAGCAGCCCTGGCCCTCCCCGTGCTCCCTGGAGCTGCGGAAGCAGCGAAGGTAAAGGTTACTCTTCAGCTGCCGAGTCCCCCAGGAAAAGCTGCTCCGGCCCAGGGCAGCAGGGAGGAGGGAACTGCCAGGCGGCTGCCGACACACCGAGGCCGTCCCTGTGAGGCGTGGCTACGGCCCCAGCTCCCGCGCCACGGCTTCCGCTGTTCTCACAGCTTCTGTACGTATTATCGGACAAACGCTTCTCAGTTTGCCCTAAGCCCTTTGATCAATCTCCAGGGACTCTGAATGGTTCTTCGCCAAGTGTGACCAGCTTGTCAGGTCTCTCCTGGGAGCGGTTTCCCTGAGCTCCTGGCACGACTGTTCTACAGGTCCCAGCTGTCCTGGCTGCTCTTTCAATTCCCTGCATGTGCACCTGCCCCAGGGCCTCTGTACGGGCTGTTCCTTCTGCTGTGGCTACACTTTCTTCACATACCACGGCTCACTTTTCAATCTCTTTTGGCCTCTGTTCTAATGTTTCCTTCTTCCTAGCAGAGTCAGGTAAATTAAGAAAAAAACGGTTTTATTTTTTTGGCTGTGTTGGGTCTTCGCTGCTGTCCACGGGCTTTCTCTAGTTGCGGCGAGCGGGGGCTACTCTTTGTTGCGGTGCACGGGCTTCTCTTGTTGCAGAGCACGGGCTCTAGGAGCATGGGCTTCAGTAGTTGTGGCACACGGGCTCAGCGGTTGTGGCGCACGGGCTTAGTTGCTCCGCGGCACGTGGGATCTTCCCGGACCAGGGCTCGAACCCGCGTCCCCTGCATCGGCAGGCGGATTCCTAACCACTGCGCCACCGGGGAAGTCCCACGTGCTTTATTTTTATTCCCTGCTTTAGTTTTTCCCACGTGGAGCGCTCGTCCCCAGGTGACAGGCATGCATTTTGCCTGTTTGTTCACCCCCCTCCCCCCGGCCCCTGGGTCAGCATCGTCAGGCACGGACTTTGTCTGCGTTGACTGTTTTGCCGCTGCAGCATGTAGCACAGAACACGGCCTGGCACACAGCGGGCACTCCACTTTTGCTGAATGAATGAGTGATTTGCTATGGAGGATACACACTGTTAGTACTGGAGGGAAAGATACCCATTTCGCAGTCTTTTTTTGGGGGGGCCGCGTTGTGCGACTTTCGGGATTTTAGTTCCCTGCCCAGGTGTCAAATCCTAACCACTGGACCGCCAGGCAACTTCCGAAGTCTGTCTTCTAAGGAGGGTGGCTCCTGCAAGGCTATCGGCTGCCACGTAGGAAAGGGGAGGGCACCGAGCACGCCAGGGGGTGCTGAAAGGAGCTGAACAGATGGATGAGTCTGTGGCTGAGGGCACGGGTACCGGCTCAAGAGCTGTGGGCATGGAAACCGTGAGAGATCCGCAGAAACCCCACTCTGAGAACTGCCGCGTTTCGAGGTGATTTTAGGCAGTGGTGGCTGAGTGACGTAACCTGCCCCTAACCCCGAGCCTTCAGGGACAGGTTGGCTCCCTGGTGCCTGCAGCATCTCAGGAGGGGTGGGCCGGGCTCAGGCCCCATGCCCCACACTCAGGTGAAGGGACGGGGAACAAGAAACAGGCAGAGGCGGACAGCGGGTTGCGGGCGCCCCCGAGGACACAGACCCTGCTGGGACTTTGCATTCACCTCGGGGAGGAGTCCCAACTGGCACCAGGCAGACTGGAACGCTTGGCTGACATCTGAGCTCCATTTATAACAGCAAGAGCCTGGCACCAAACGCCCGTCGCTGGAGGAACGGGTGGATACAGGCATCTCGTGGTCCTGCTGCTGAGACGGGGGTCAGGGAGGGCGTATGAGGGCGTGGGGGTCTCACGGGTGTTCCAGGTGTTATTTTGTGGGTTAAGTGACCCTCTGCGGACGTGTCTGGGATCCAAACTGCGACCGAGGAGCGTCTGTTCGGGGGACACGTGTATATCACGGCCACGAGCAGGTGGCGGTGTTCTGCTTGCCTGGCGAGCGGGCCACGCTGACACCCGGGAGGACAGGGCTGTCTACCTTTCCCCTCGGGGAAAGTGAACACCGACAGGCACCTCTCCGCGGTGGAGATGGGAGTCCCCGCCCAGGACACCGGCGTCCCCTGCAACCACCCTCACAGGCCGAGGCCTGAGGAACAGGTGCTTCAGGCCTGGCAGCGGGGCTGGTGTCTGTGAGCAGCGCAGGCCAAGACTCGCCACACACCCCGTTGCCGGCTCCGGGCCGCGGACGCACAGCAGAGGGACGGGGGCCCAAAGACGCCTGTTCTCAAACACTTACCACTGTCCCCAACGTCGGCGAACCCCGGCTGCATTGTAATAGTTCCCAAAGAGGCGTATTTTTACGTACGCTGACAGTCAAGATCAAGTACAAATCTGAGGGCAAAGGCTGATTTTTTATTGGATTTGGCTTTGACGAGTACTGACAAACCCTGCAGACACGAATACAAAATTATTGTAAACAAACAGGCCTTGCCAGCAGTCAGGAAAATTCAGAGAAAACACACACACACTAGTCAAAAGACAGATTCAATTCCATATTCCTTCCAACACTAGCAACTGCTTCCCAATTTTCTTTATGCTTTTCTTTGTGCTTTCAGTTCAGCAAAAGTTAGAAAGGATAATACATTTGCAAAGTGTGATACCAAATTGTACAAAACTGATCAGTCCTATGGGGTAAGAGGGAAGATGATCACTTTACAAAAGGCGGAAAGGTCACCAGCATTAACTTAAATTATTTCCTTTTCTGGACTTCCAAGCCCCCCTGGCAACTTTAGCTAGGAAAACAACATGCATCCAATAGAAAACTGGTATTCTAAAGACATTTTCCTTATGTGATACGTTCTTGGAGTGTATGGAATGAGAATTTTAAAAAATTGTATTTTTTCTTTCTTTGTTGCCAAAATCTAGGCATTAGAAATAAGCCACAGTAAACCTACTGAGCTTACCCACGAAATGGAGTAAGTCAGGACAGATTCAGAGAAGGACAGATGGAATCCAAGACACACTGTCACTCCTGGGCTCCAGTCCCCAGGCAGGACGTGCCCGGGACGCCCCACTGGGGCCTCAGGAGCGACAGATGACATATCAGAGCGAGGAAGAAAGCCCCCGCCCTCAATTGCAGGACAAACGAGCCATTTTTGCCATTGGATGTCTTGCTAAGACATCTTAACGTCGTTGGATTATACGGCCCATTTGGCTATATGACCCATCCTGAACGCGGAAATAAAAATTGTTAGAAAAATAATTTGACCAAGGATAAGGAAACATTTTTTTTTAAAACAAAAAGTTAAAAATATCTGAGTATTCAAATCTAACCTTTTCACACTATCAGTTTTGGTTTCGATGGATTATATCAAAGGCAGCACACTAAAAACCATGCAACCACCACGAGGTTACGATGACTATTTAACAGCACGATGTTAATGATTTCTTTTCTCATGGCCTGATTATGATAAAGCTTTATTAGAGAGCGGGCAAAGAACAAAGTTCGCACGTCCTCCTTCTCACCAGGGCCCCCGCAGGCCAGCCCACCTGACCTGCAAGTTGTCCGCTGTGGTCTTTGCAGAGGACCCCACCCTGATCACGTGATCGAGGAAACCAAAGTCACATCAGCCCTGCAACCCCAGTGAGGCCCTGTCACCCCAAGTCGCAGCTGGGACCACCAAGGCAACGCTGGGGTCCTCTGCTGGGGAGTAGCGAAGGGGGCTGGCTTGGGTTGTGGTGAGAAACTGGGGCTCCTGCACAGGGGGAGGGAGAAGGCCCGACCGAGGTCCCCTGAGCCAAGAGCTGAAACTATGTCCCCCGCAAATTCTGCACCACCTCCTTAGGGCTGTAAACTCCAGACAGAGCCGGGAGGGGCCCCGGGGGCTTCCCTAAGGTTTCTGGGTCTGTGTCCCACCTGCCACTCAGGCTCGAGGGACAGACACAGCTTCCCAAGACAGATCAATCACCTAGCCAGCACTGCTCCAAGCTGCATTTCTGTTCTTCCAACTGAAGTCTGAGCGCCTTCCACCCCTGATTGCTGTAATTAACTAAAATTAGAACTTTATAAAAATCTGTAAGTGCAAGCTTCAACATTTGAAAAAAGGTAGCTATGAACAAATAAATAAGCACAGACAACCCTTAAAGGCTGCTTCTTTTGCCTTCCAGCAGGAACCCAGGTTTCAGACACGGCGGCCGCGCCTCTGAAGACATGAGCTGGGACTGAAGATGGGGAAGCTGCTCTTGGGGCCGCCAGCCACGGAGGGTGTCGGCTCACACAGCACGAGGACCCGGGCGCCCAGGGAGGACACCCTAGGCTGGCCCAGAGGTAGGAAACCAGGGAGGAAACCAGGCCAAGGC
Source organism: Physeter macrocephalus (assembly GCF_002837175.3). Lineage (NCBI taxonomy): Eukaryota > Metazoa > Chordata > Mammalia > Artiodactyla > Physeteridae > Physeter > Physeter macrocephalus. The sequence continues at coordinate 13,256,892 of NC_041221.1, read as the reverse complement.
AGAGGGAAGGAAGTGCCTGACCCCCGAGGGCAGAGGCTCTTCTCTCCCGCCCCGGTGCCCCCAACTCGCCGGGTCACCCCCGCTGAGCACGTACCGCGAGCACGTAGAAAAAGCGCAGTACTGCTGATGTGGTTACAAGTCACCTCTACCCCAAACCGCCAAACACCCCCAGAACACGGGAACAAAGCCCTACATGCTTCGAAAAAGAAAAAAGACAGACCGTTAGACCCGAGACCACCAGAAAACCAGCGTCGCTTGGCAGTTCCACACGCGCTGGGCGGGGCTGGCGAGGAACCGGGCCCCGGGGTGCCACCGCGCGCGCCCTCAGCCCACGGGCCGCCGCCACGGCGGGGGGCGCTGAGGCCGCCACAGCTGGGAACACCCGGGGAGCGGAGCGCTCGAGCACGAACGTCGCCTGCAGCAGCAGCTCAACCCAGACGCCCGCGGCCCCGCGGCTCGCCCAGAACCTCGTACACACAACTCACGGGAATTTATAAAACAATAAAAAGGCCCCACCTTTCCAACGTTATAATTTATAGAATGCTCTGTACAAAAGCGGTCTCTGAAAGGACTGACTACCCTAGAAGAAGTCTACGGCCGTCGGCCTCCTCTTCGGCGCGCCGGTCAGCGGCTTCTTGGTCCCCAGAGGCGCGCTGGCCGGCGAACTGCTGGGGGTCTTCAGCACTCCGTGGAGGGGTCTCTGCTCAGGGTTGAAGGCCACCCGGGAGGGGCCCGTGGGACTGACCAAGATGCTCTTGTCCGTCTTCTTGAATTCTGCCCCGGATGAAAGCAAGGCCACAGGTTAACAGGGCAGCGCGCCTCCTCTGTCCTGCCGATCCGCCCACCGCGGTGCTGCCGGCAGCACAGGCTCCCGCAGGCCCCGTGCTGCGTGCCCGCTCCCGGGCAGGGCGCTGCCCTCGCCAGGCCCGCAGAGAGGGCCCGAGAGCCCCGGAGGAAACGGAGTCGCCAGTGAGGCTCCTTCCCTCGGACGACTTTAATCCTGCACGGAAAATGCCCTGAGGCCGCCTGCACGGATGTCGGGGGAGCGCCGGGCGGGCCAGGTCGCAGGGGGTGGTTACGGAACATGGGCACTCAGTGAACCCCCAGTATGGGTCTGGGATGAACCCCAGGTTTAGACAGTTGAAGGAGGAGCCTTTCCTTCCTGGTGGATTTGTTCCCCCCATTTTCTCCAGCGCTGAAGATGAGAGCTTCTCAGGTCCTCTCCAGACAGCCCCTCCCTCCTGCACACGTGCGTGTGCGCGCACACACACACACAGACTGACTACCCTAGAAGAAGTCTACGGCCGTCGGCCTCCTCTTCGGCGCGCCGGTCAGCGGCTTCTTGGTCCCCAGAGGCGCGCTGGCCGGCGAACTGCTGGGGGTCTTCAGCACTCCGTGGAGGGGTCTCTGCTCAGGGTTGAAGGCCACCCGGGAGGGGCCCGTGGGACTGACCAAGATGCTCTTGTCCGTCTTCTTGAATTCTGCCCCGGATGAAAGCAAGGCCACAGGTTAACAGGGCAGCGCGCCTCCTCTGTCCTGCCGATCCGCCCACCGCGGTGCTGCCGGCAGCACAGGCTCCCGCAGGCCCCGTGCTGCGTGCCCGCTCCCGGGCAGGGCGCTGCCCTCGCCAGGCCCGCAGAGAGGGCCCGAGAGCCCCGGAGGAAACGGAGTCGCCAGTGAGGCTCCTTCCCTCGGACGACTTTAATCCTGCACGGAAAATGCCCTGAGGCCGCCTGCACGGATGTCGGGGGAGCGCCGGGCGGGCCAGGTCGCAGGGGGTGGTTACGGAACATGGGCACTCAGTGAACCCCCAGTATGGGTCTGGGATGAACCCCAGGTTTAGACAGTTGAAGGAGGAGCCTTTCCTTCCTGGTGGATTTGTTCCCCCCATTTTCTCCAGCGCTGAAGATGAGAGCTTCTCAGGTCCTCTCCAGACAGCCCCTCCCTCCTGCACACGTGCGTGTGCGCGCACACACACACACACACACACGCACACGCATGCACGCGCGCACACACACCCCTTTACTTGTGGTCCTTAAAAACAGCCAGGACCTAAACTCATTATGTACTTGTAAAAACCTTGGTTTCCTCCTTTGAAAGACAAAGCAAGGCAAGTGAATCACACCCGTACCGAAAGCGGTATGACAAGTGCGCCCCTCTTCCCCTCTCCCCCCGGGCAGGCAGCCTGCAGACCTTCGCGGAGGCAGGACAGACCGCCAGACCGCGGGCCGACGGGGCTTCAGGATCAGGGCAGGCAGGCCCGGAAGCCGAGGCCCTCCCGGCCGCCCCGTGGGCAGCCCGGCGGGGGGCTGCCCGCTGACTCAGCAACGGGCCCAGGCCCTCCCGGCCCCGCAGAGCGGACACCAACTCACCCGCCGTCGTGTTCCTGTTCAGCCCAAACGTCACCTTCTTGGAGCTGGACGGCGTCCTGTGTGGCTGCAGAAGAAAACGACACCGAAAGGAGCAAAGGAGAGCGGCCCACGAGAGCCCGCGGGGGCCGCGCTGCAGGCCCAGCACCGGCGGGCCAGCCCCGCTCTGCAGTAACTGCCTGTCACTGGGTCCCGGGGAGGGGAGCAGAGCAAAATTACGGTGCTTGAAAACTCCCGGGAACAAGAGAAAGCTCACCATTAACCCCATCCACCTCGTCCCAGAGCCCCGCCGTGACCTCGTAAGGGGAGCGATGGGCCCGCTCCTGTCACGGAGCCTGACTTCTGGGGGCAATGGACGGGCACTTCCCAACTTCTTGTGCGGCACGAGTCCAAGCGGACTGGATGTTCTAACAACTCATCAGAATTAAGTGACGGCTTCCTATCTGACAGATTCCTAGAAGTGTCTGCATTCTGCATCATGAAGCACTTCATCAAATCCTTCTTAGAATCCCAAATTTGTGTCAATCCCATAACTCTACTTTATACCACCTTTGCTTTAATATCAACATTTTCAGAGAGGGACTTGCCTTGTGTGAGTCTTGAGTCACTGAACAAATATCCCTAAAATACCTTAAAAGAAACCAGGCAGCGGTCACCCTGCTGGTTCGAGTGGGTGCTATTTAAATGTGAACTCGCCGGGGGTGTCCCCAGCAGGCCAGCTCAGCCCGCCTGCCACAGCGGCCCCACCAGGACCTGTCTCCTGGAGGTGGACTGGACGCACCCCCAGCGGCCCGGCCTGGGCACTCGGCACGGCTGGCCCTGCCTTCCTGAGCCCTGAAACAGTGACCGCCCTCTCCCACACCGCGACTCGCCCTGACCACTCCCCTCGCGTCCCAGGCAGATCTGCAGACCCAGACTCCCCAGAGCTTCCGTCCTCCCCCTCGCCGCCTAGTCCCGCGACTTCTCGGACACGGCACCCCAGTCCCGCCGACGCGGAATGGTGTCACCAACCGCACCTCAAGCTCCCCGCTGAGCTCTCGGGCTGTCCTGGGCCGGAATAGCTGCCCGAACAAGGCCGGCACGCCATGGGAAGCAGCAGAGGCCAGAAGCGGGGCCCGGGGCCAGCGCGCAGAGCCCCTGTCCGCGCCTTGGGTGGCCGTGGTGGGCCGGGGGGCGGAGGGACAGCGGGCGGGTACCTGCAGCCCGGGGCCTGGCGAGGTGGCGGCCCCGCTGCCCTTGGCCTTCCTGAAGAACAGGGGCTTCGGGGAGGAGGAGGCGTCAAACTTCACGAAGTCCTTCTGGGTCCTCAGCTGCTTTTTCAAAGGGCTGAGTGCCCCACTGATCCCCTGTGTGCAGAGGGGCGAGATGGGTGTCACACCCCCCCGGGAATGCAGGAAGTGAGCAGACACAAGGCGGGACCCACTTACCAGCTCACCCCAAGCCCCCCGTTTCCTGTTCCAGGTGCGCAAACACCTTGCTTCCTGAGCAGATGCCACACACACACGAATGCCCGCCTCCCCACGCTGGCACCATGCCGACGGCCAGAGGTCTACCTTCTCGGCCACGAGAACCCATTTTTACCCATCTTCAAACTTATGACCATGTTCTGAAGAGTTCTGCCTTTCAGAGACCATCTACTAAGCAGTAATTCACTGCCTCATTTCTGATCAGACATCACTGCCCGCGGAAAGTTTGGCACAGGAGGGAGAGTGTGAGGCTACCAGGTCCTGTGGGTCCGTGACAGGCAGACCCAGAACGTCCCCTGGATGTTTTACACTGACAACCCCACGGCGGGCCCCGCTCCATTCCTGGGGTCTCAGGGGTCTGGGAAGCCCAAGGCAGCCCACTGGTGGTTTTGGCAAGTCCTTGGCGTTCCTGGCCAGGACCCACGATGTCGCACACACGGACAAGACACGCCACCCCTTGGGGAGGAAAACCTCCCTTGACCCTGTGACTTATTTAGCAGCCACTCCGATCCTCTCCGAGGAGGGCTACTAGGGGCCAGAGAAATGAGACTCGAAGAAGGAAATTCCTCTGATATTCTTAGTGAAGAAAGAGCATCAGTGACTAGTGGGTGAAGGGCAGAGGCTGCAGAGCCCAGAGAAGGTGACATGGCAGTCAGGGAAGCTCTGAGGTGAGAACAGACTTCCTGAATCCCAGCTGCGTGCCCTGTTCCCCTGGCTCAGAGTGAGTACGGACCCACTTAGGGATCCTGCACCGTGAGGCCTGGAAGCAGCGTTTAACCCAGTCCACACAAGCTCTGTAGACAAGGGCCTTGATGTCATAACTGCTGCAAAGCAGGAGATGCGGATACACACGCTGGGCAGGGGTCAGCTAGGTCGTTCTGGAAAGGGCCGGGGAGTAAACGGTTCCGGCTCTGCAGGCCGTGAGGCCTCCGTCACGCTCCTCAGCTGTGCCGCGAGAGGCAGGAGCAGCCAGGCCGGCACGGGGGCCGCCGGCGGGCTGTGTGCTAGGGAGACGACGTCTGCCAACCACTGGCACAGATGCACTGCACGTCCAGAGAGGAGGGGGTGAGACGCAGACCTAGAGCCCAGGTCCCTGTCTATAGGTGGCTCTAGAGATCCAAGTGGACAAAAAGTTTTTTCATTAAAAACATCAGTGAGATAAGAGAAATTGGGGCTTCTGCCTTTGCCAAAGGAGCCCAGGACTGGCCATGAGTTGCAGAAGAAAAATGAGATCAGCGTGTGATGGAGACACACACCTGCCTGTTTATCTGCTGGGACTGGCCACGGGGACAGTTCCCCAGCCTGAGGCTGGCCCCGCCCTGGCCTCTGCATAGCTGGAGGGGTGGGGGCTGGGGGGGAAGCAGAGGAAGCCACCGAGATGGGTCACTGCTTGCTCCTTGGTAGAGGCTGTCCGGAGCCATGACCGCTCCCTGGGCCAGAGGCTGGCTGTCCCCTGCCCTGCCCATCCATGGGGCTGAGGAGGTAGGGCCCTGACACTCCTGCCCAGAAGCTCCAGCCCCCCTGCCCTGGGCCCGGCCGCCTTACCACAGCCTGGACGAGCTTGACCCCTCTGTGCTCCGCCAACTTTGACATCTCTTTCATTTTCTTCCTCTTTTTCAAAATGGCAGCTTTCTGAGCAGACGGGTCGTAGAGGTCAAGGCCGCCGGGCTCCCCCCTCCTTTTCTTCAGTTTCCCGCCCTGGGGCAGGATGCCAGGGCAGTCCCCTCTGTCTGCTGGGCTCGCTGGAGGGCCCTCCCTCTTGGGCAGGGGCCAGGCCAGCGTGGGCGGGCCGCTGCCATTGACCAGGAGGGCCCCGAGCTCCCGCCTCCTCTTCAGGACTGGGGCGCCGCCAGCCGGGTCCGCTCCCTCCGGGTCCGCTCCCTCCGGGCTCTCCACCTGGACCCTCAGGCTCCTCTTCCTCAGTCGTTTCCTCCTGCTGTGCACGGAGGCAGGCTCCGAGCCGCTCCGCTCCCGGGGGCCGGGCGAGGCCACCGTCCCCAGCTCAGCCGCACTCGCCTCCCGGGCTCTTCCGGGACCGGCCTCCGGCTCCGGGCTGCCATTCCGCTCCGGGCACATGGCCTCACCACCGGGCCCTAAGTGTTCAGGCCGGAGGTGGTTCTTCTTCTTCTTTTTCCTTTTTCTCTTTGGAACACTGCCTGCGCTCTCCTCTTCCTCGGCAGGAGAGACCTTGGTTCCTAGAGACGCAAACCGGTCGGTGAGCGCCCCGGTGCCCAGGCCACCCGGCCGGCCTTGTGGGGGATCCCAGGGCACGTCCCCACGGTCTCCCAACAGGTCCTCCTCCGCGCCCTCGAACCCCACGAGCTTCCTCACCTGGCCCCATCTCTTCCCTGCCCCAGCTGTGACCGGAAACCTTCCTAAGTCCTGCTTTGATATAAATGGATCTGAAATAGTATTCAGATTTCTACTAATTTTCAGGCCCAGACCCAGTAATAAAACAAATGCTCCAAAGGGCAGTGTCCACGCAGCATCTCCACATCCCCACCCACTTTCTCCACTAGGAGTCAGTAAATGCCTTTATTTTAGGGAGGCTGCAACGTGGTTCCACAGGAAACAGCAAAACACTTGGACAGACTTTCTGTCTCAGCCCTTCAGAGCGACGGCTTCCGCTCTGCGATGACCCGGGGGGTGGCAAAGGCAGTCCCTGCGCCGGCCCCCTTTCACCCCCACCCTCGCGGACTGCAGGCTTTGTGGCTCACCCTTCTCTCTCTCCACGTCCGTCTCCAGAAGTCTGTTCCCTTTCTTCTTATGCCTCCCTTGACTGAGGGTTTGGTCATCTTCATCAGCAGAAGCGTCCTCCGCAAAACTGAGGTGAGAGATACTGCCTGCTGGACACCAAAGCCCCTTCTGTCAGCTTTCTGAGACCGGCACCGCTCTGTCCCCAGGGCCTCCGAGCCACGCCCCTCCCCACATCACGCGGGTAGAGTTTGAACCCTGATTTCTGCCATAAGGCCCTCACTACTCCTCCGACCCCAACCCGAAAACCGGGACACAGGAAGTACAGACTTAAAAACGCTTTGTGGGGACTTCCCTGGTGGTGCAGTGGCTTGCCATGAAGGGGACACGGGTTCGAGCCCTGGTCCGGGAAGATCCCACATGCCGCGGAGCAACTAAGCCCGCGCGCCACAGCTACTGAGCCTGCACTCTAGAACCTGTGAGCCGCAACTACTGAGCCCACGTGCCACAACTACTGAAGCCCGCGTGCCTAGAAGCCCACGCTCTGCAACGAGAAGCCACCACGATGAGAAGCCCGCGTACCGCAAGGAAAAGTAGCCCCCGCCCGCTGCAACTAGAGAAAGCCCGCGCGCAGCAACGAAGACCCAACACAGCCAAAAATAAATAAATAAATAAATTTATATATTAAAAAAAAAAGCTTTGTGGATCTCTCAGCTGAGGCAAGGGACTGCAGATCTGGGGTGACACCTTCCACACCTCAGCCAGGTCTGCAGGGCCCTCCAATCCTAAGCTCCCCGCGTGCACGAGGGACGGGGGCAGCAGGCCACCCACTTGGCTCAGACGTAACCAGGCTCACAGGCAGCAGCTTCCCTGGGGGAGGACTGATCACACAGCAAATGGAAGGGACTCTGAGAGGCCAGCTTGTCTTCTCCACGGAGAATCCACCCCGCCCCAGGGCGTAAGCCCTCGCCCCGGCGTCCACAGGGAGAGCCCGCGCCTGGCACCGCAGGGGTCTCTGGGTGGGGCGTGGGCGGCGGGCTGGAAAAGGCCCAACGCCGGGTTCCTGCGAGGGCCTCTGCTCAGTTGAGCAGGCTATTTCTCATGCTTCCAATTCATGTCTCTCAACACTGTTTTTCAATATTTGGCACAACTGCCCTCTGTGGGATCCACGCTTATTAAGAACATCACCAATTATAATCTTCGCATTCTCCTCACCTTCAGAGAGATCTCGGAATCTGAAACAGAAAACAAGAAAGGTTCCTAGAGAAACCCCGTCTTTCTGTCTTCTATACACACATGCACTAACGTTTTAAAATATAAGTGATACTTGTCTTTTCTTAAAGTAAAATCTTTATTGAGATATAATCCACATACTGAACGATTCACCCATTTAAAGCGTACAGTTGAATGTTTTATTATCAATATATTTTTATTGAAGTATAGTTGATTTACAACGTTATTAGTTTCTGCTATACAGCAAAGTGATTCACCTGTACACACGTAGACGTTCTTATTTCACATTCTTTACCGTTACAGTTTATAATACGATATTGAATATAGTTCCCTGCGCTCTACAGTAGGACCTTGTTGCTTTCCATTTTATATATAGAAGCTTAAAGGGTAAGCGGTATTTGGAGTTTGTTAACTCAGCTCCCTTCTCTTCCAGAAGGGGAGGTGGAAGAGGAAGGTGGTGTGAGGCGAGGGCGAGAAACAAAGGACAAAACTGCCCTCAAGCGTCATCATACCATCAATGACACGAGAACCTAAAGATTTGTCTTGGCACATTCAAATGAAGTGAAGAAACGAAGAAATTAAAATCTTAAGGCTGAAAAAGCTTACATCTCTACTTACATTCAATTCTCTGCTTTGTTACCAAGTGGAGACAGCCTAGCTATGTTTTGTTCTACATGACCGCTGCATTAGAACAAAAGGACATATGGGCAGTGTGCTGTGAGGGGGCGTGTGCTGTGGG
>NC_041221.1:13246338-13248268 GCF_002837175.3 Physeter macrocephalus | reverse complement strand
GGCGTGTGCTTTGGGGCGGCGTGTGCTGTGAGGGCGGCGTGTGCTGTGAGGGGGGCTTGTGCTGTGAGGGCGGCGTGTGCTGTGAGGGGGGCTTGTGCTGTGAGGGGGGCGTGTGCTTTGGGGGGGCGTGCGCTGTGAGGGCGGCGTGTGCCGTGAGGGTGTGTGTGCGTGTGGGGGGCGCGTGGGCTGCACGGCAGCGCCGGGGAGCAGACTGGCCCGCGTCCAGCTGCGTCTGGCAGTTGCGAGCCCGGGCCATCGGTCGCCTCCCCGTGTCCCAGCGAACTCATCTGTTAAACGGGGCAGTGACAGAAGCTGTCCTGTGGCGCTCTCCTGAACATGAAATGATTTATGTGCAGTGCTCAGAGCAGGGCCGGCTCACAGTGTGCCATCAAGGTCAGCTGTTACCCGTCATCAGTCACAGGCCCCGGGGCAGCGCGGTGAATTACCTGAATGGTTGTAATGGTGTCACAACCACACTTCTGGCAGACAAACTGGGAGCTGGGGGGCGGGGAGGGGGAAATAGCTGAACCGCTATCCCAACCACACTGCAATTTCTTGATTAGTAGACTTTACACATTCTCCACAGGCTTCCTTCTACATCATCACGAAACAGCTAAGAGGTGGGTTTAGCTGCCTCTGCAGAATGAACTTGAGGGGCAGGGGAGTGGCTGTCTTTACAGAATCTTTCAGTTTATGTGTGGGTGCTGCAAGACTATGAGTAATAACATTAAAGGACCGAGAAAAAAGGTAAGCACGGTGACAGCTCATCTCATGCCAAGAAACAAAAGGGCTGGACTTGAACACGAACGACGATCAGGTGAAACCTTCTTCCCCGATCACTTACTTTTTGATTAGCTTGGAGAGACGTTTCCTGTTGAAGGGAGGGATGTTTTTCCTGTTGGTTATTTCCAGGAGTCGGTCAGCAACTGCCTTGTAGTCAAACTACATGAGAAGAAAAACTAAACATCAGCCCGAAGCACAACGCTGCCTGACTTTGAAATCACATCAACTAGAGACAGGAAACCTAGAGCCTGGGATTCTGGAAGCATCCCCCAACAGGATGGGGCACACAGCATGCCTAAGGCCTGCCAGCCAGAAGCCTAAGCACTGCCTTTGAAAACTTCCTTCTATTTGTTCTCAGAAGAAGCTACTCTTTATTTGTTCTATTTCTTCCTTCGGAAAATTTAGTTGGGCATGTGCTGTTCTGTAAATTTAACCTCGATGTTCAATTTGTACTTGGTAACGCAGTAAACCTCCTTTATTTGAAAAGTACCATTGGGTTCGCTTTGTGGTATGGAACAGATCTTAGTAATTCAAGCCAAAACCGAAGACTGACATCTTTCAAATTGCCATCATACTTAAATCTCTTTGTCTCCAATAAGCTCATTACAAGAAAGGCGACACCAGTGACTGAGGGATTACAAACAACCTTACGCATTAGGTGTGTAGTTTAATCAGCTCTGACCCTAATCCCCCAGCAGCCAGGCGGCTCCACAGCAAACCTATATTCTACAAAAAGCAACACCTGCTACCAACCTGGAGAAGCAGCCCGGCGTCCTCCACGCTTCCGCCGCCATCCCGCCCGTCTTCCTCACTGACTCCCTCTTTTCCGGAGTGATATCTGCCCAGTGCTATCAAGGAACACATCCACAGACACAACTCAAATACATGGCCATGGCTACCCCCAAAGGAGCCACCCACCGTCCAATTAGGTGCCTCTTAGTGAAAAACAACATTTCATTTTCTTTTCTTAAAAAAAAAAAAAATTATTTATTTATTTGGCTGCGCCAGGTCTTAGTTGAGGCACTTGGGATCTAGTTCCCCGACCAGGGATGGAACCTGGGCCCCCTGCATTGGGAGCTCGGAGCCTTATCCAGTGGACCACCGGGGAAGTCCCCAAAAGAATGTTTCTTTTTTTTTTTTTTTTTTT
>NC_041221.1:13210040-13245742 GCF_002837175.3 Physeter macrocephalus | reverse complement strand
TTTCTTTTTTTTTTTTTTTTTTTTGTGGTACGCGGGCCTCTCACTGCTGTGGCCTCTCCCGTTGCGGAGCGCAGGCTCCGGACCCGCAGGCTCAGCGGCCATGGCTCACGGGCCCAGCCGCTCCGCGGCACGTGGGATCTTCCCGGACCGGGGCACGAACTCGTGTCCCCTGCATCGGCAGGCGGACTCCCAACCACTGCGCCACCAGGGAAGCCCCGCAAAAGAACATTTCTTTACAGACAAAACGCTGCAAGTACATTTATAAAATCTCCCAAAGATGTTTTGGAAAAAAAAAAAAAACACCTGGGAGAAATCACACATTTTGCCTTTTAATTACCTCGTAGACAAAACCCCACTGTGGAGTGCAGTGGAGGTGGACAGGAAACCTGTGGGCTGGGGCTCAGGCCAGTGGGAGGAGGGCAGACAGGGTCTGTCCCTAGTCTCAGGAAAGCTGAGGCTGTGGTGAACTCTCTACAGTAGGACACTGACCCTCAGGGGGCCCCCTCAGGAAACACAACAGGCTGATGTTTACGTGACTCTGGCATTTAAGAAATAATCCAAAGAGCATTAAAGCCCATGGAGAAGCAGATAGAAATTACTACTGAAATCACACAAGCTCCCAAAGGTGTCCCGTCTCTGGAATCCTATCAGCTCCTGAGTGGTGTGGCCTCAGGGCAGAGCCCGGAGAAGACTGGGCAGGTCCCACAAGCATCTGATGAGAACCTGGGGGCGAATCTTGGGAAGCGCTCAGGGATAAGGGGGAACGGCCCTAGTTCAGACACAGACGTGGCAGGAGAGGGCCAGAGCCAAGTCAGAACGCACTCAAGGCCATTCAGTGAGTTGTCACTCGTGCTGAACTTACAATTAGAATATTTTATCTTTTCTTTTTTTAAAGATTTGTCTTTTCCTGACTAAAGAATATATGATCATTGAAGAAAACTTAGAAAAAACAGACAAAAGTACAAAGGAGATAGAAATCACCCACAATTTTGCCACACAGGGGTAGCTCTTACCACCTTGGTACATACGTACGTGTTTATAGGCATATGTCTAAATATACAAATCAGGCACCTTCTACACAGAGTTTTCCGGTCCTGCTATAAAAAATTTTTTTAAATTATATTTCCTCTATTAGTTTTTGAAAACTTTCCTTTTCAGTGGCTCTAGAACATTTCAAAAGCGTGGGTACAACCTGAACTAGCCCTTTACCTGACACCGTGGCACCAAGATGCTGAAAACCAACATGAGTTCTGATGAGGCTGCATTTTAAATGCCCCACGCAATCCCCACGGACACAAACAGCGCTGAGAACAGGGTCCATCCACAGTGGTTATTTACACACCCAAAGAAAAAGAACCCTGGAGGAACTCGGAGACAGAAAGGAGAGCTGCAGAAACAAGCGTGCGTTCCCAATGCAACAGTAAATCAGGTCTCCCGTCAGGGACCCTCTTACAGACACGAGGCCACATTAAGATTTTTAAACACGTCAAAAAAGCCGAAGGAATTCCCTGGCAGTCAAGTGGTTAAGACTGGTTAAGACTTGGTGGTTTCACTGCCGAGGGCCTGGGTTCAATCCTGTTCGGGCAACGAAGATCCCACAAGCCTCGCAACACAGCCAAAAAAAAAAAGCTGAAACAACAAAAACACACAAAACCCAAAGCAACGGCAACGAACATGACAAAACCCTCGAAGAAAGCCCTCCGACCCCGGGAACTGCAGAACTGTGCATGAGCCCCAGTGTAACCACGGGCCCTGGACCCGAGTGTCTAAACACAGCCCTACTTCCTTTCTCAGGTGGCAGCCAAGGCAGAGGCACCTCTGATGAATTCCAGGGTGTAGTCAGTGAGCTGGCAACAAATGTATTAAAAAGTGTTCCTTTGAGTGAACTTTACCTAAGAAAGACTCTTCAAGTAAATTCTGTTACCTGTTTTCTTTCTACTGATTGCTTTTCTCCACGTCATCTCATTTCCAGACGTCTCTTCCTCAGAGAGGTCACTGTCACCCACTTTGGTTTTCTGTTCCTCGACCGACTCTTCAGGTACAAAAGGAGACTGATCTACAATGACTTCAAAAACACCCCTAGCTATAGTCTGTACCAGAGTCTGGCTGAGGGCGGAAGCACAGCAGAGAGAGTGTGGTTACCAGTCGGCCTGGACTTGGTTCCCTAAAGGAGCACAGAGGGCCGGGAGGTGGAGGAAGTCACCGCACACCCCGTCCAGCCCCCCGGGGACCCGCTGGGACCAGCAGCCGGCACCCGCGTTTCTAACCACACCCCCGCGCCAACCAGCTGCAGCCGCCAGGGGCCAGCTCGGCGCCGTGTGCCCAGACGGAGGGACCGGGGGGGTGGGAGGAAGCCTGGGCGATGGGAGGGCGAGGTTCCTGGAGACGCTGGGGGGCCCAGCCACGACTCAGAGCTTCCTTCCAACGCCGCGCAGCTGTTTTCAGCTTTGGAGGGCCTGTGTGCCATGCTTCACCTACAATTTTACCACCACCTCCCATAATGAAGCACCAACCGAAGCAGTAAAAACACACGTGGACTACTTACTCCTTAGTCTTGGCGGCCACCTTGCAGAATGGGTCAATAAACTTGAGGTTCTGATCGGCCAGCAGCTGTAATTTAGAAAGAGGAAAAACAATGAGGGGGATAAAAAGAGCCTTTCTCCTTTCTGATGTGCCCTGGAGAGAGGAACCATTCGCATTTCTCACACAGACTGCACCAGACCAACACGTATCTCACAACACCCGGAACACACTCCGCCGAGGGTCACGGCTGCCATCCAGCCACCCGGGCATCTCGGTGCAGTGAGCAGAGAAGACTGCCCCTCCCAGCACTCCCAACACACACTCCTTCTTCCACGGAGAAGTCCTACTCAGACACTCGCAGACACTAAGGTGAAGGAATGAAAACACAAAGGCTCACCGCAGAACACTCGTGGAAGAAGGGAGTAAACCGCTCACTGCTCCTAATCCCAAATGCAGATAATCACCGGCGTGCTAAAAATCGTGTATCTCCTTTCTAGCCCTTTGTCTGTTCACAGATGAATACATACTTAAAAAGTCACACCATTTGCCCAGCTTTGTCTGTGGCCTTTTTTCCCTACTGCTTTTTTTTTTTTTGCTGCACCTCATGGCTTGCGGGATCTTAGCTCCCCGACCAGGGATGGAACCTGTGCACCCTGCAGTTGCAAACACCAAGTCCTAATGACTGGACCACCAGGGAAGTCTCCCTACTGATTTTTTTGTTTTGTTTTGTTTTGCGGTACGCGGGCCTCTCACCGTTCTGGCCTCTCCCGCTGCGGAGCACAGGCTCCGGACGCGCAGGCTCAGCGGCCACGGCTCACGGGCCCAGCCGCTCCGCGGCACGTGGGATCTTCCCGGAGCGGGGCTCAAACCCTTGTCCCCTGCCTTGGCAGGCAGATCCTTAACCGCTGCGCCACCAGGGAAGCCCCCCCTCAATGCTTTTTAAAAACTCAACATCACAAGCATTTCCTCATGCTACAGAATCCTTCGTTGGACTGCATAAGCTGTTTTCAATTCTGTTTTAGAAGACTGCCATGTACACCCTTACTGCATAAATCTTTATCCACATGACCCATCACCTGCTTAGGACACGTTCCTAGATGGGGGAAGAACTACGTCAAAAGAAAGGCTGACCCATCGTGCTGCTCCTGTGGCTGGTAACCCTGAGCGCCAGCAAACAGCACTTTCACCGCCAGCTCACAGAACATTCAGAGCAGGGCCAAGGCCCTGCCTGTTCGCGGGAGCTGTGGCCACGTTACACTGCTGCAGGGTGTCTGCCCACTTCTTACCTCTTTCCCTCCCACCTTGGACAGTTCACCCAGGTAAATATCAATGAAGTGGAATTTCACTCCGTTCGGAGACTGACTCTCAGGATGTAGGATCTCCTTCATCAAGACGTCCAGGAAAAGCTTGATTCGGCTACAGGAAACAACACACAGGGTTCTGTTAGCCCCAGCTGCCAACATCCTCTCTTCCCCCAGAGAAACTGGCAGCACTCTCGTGCCCCCCTGCTTAACAAGCAATGCGAGGCGGAAAAAGTTTGACAACCACTGAAACAAGTATAAAATGCTAACTGTCACGTGTGCTCAGATCTGCTGGATTTGAAGTTCTTCGTGCGTAAGGATGTTTTGCTCTTGGTACGCAGAGCGGAAGGCGTGGATCAGGCGATTCAAACTTGTTAATTGAAAGACCTGAAACCACACTATTGCCTTAAAAGTTTTAAGGCCCCCAAACGCTAACCCATATAGTTTACCAACCTTTCTTCCCAGCCGTTTCGCTTCAGAACTTCAAAGGACTGCCTCAGGACCAGACGGATCAGCTACAGAGACAGACAACTTTTGTTACAAAGAAAAGGAAAGTGAGAAATATCCATCAGCTGAGCAGAATGGCTGGCATAGCCTGCGTCCCCAAAGTGAAAACGTCTCCGCAACAATCATATTTAGCTTCTAGAACAAAAACTGTTCACTAAGGATGCGCAAACAAAACAGACGGCTCTGAGCACATCTTCCAATGCTCTCTGCTGGTCACCTTACCGTACACCGCACCAACCAACCTTGGCACGGTCCGCCAGCTGCCGCCCGCCCCTGGGCCCGAGTAGAGGGGCTGTGGCCCCGCCCTCACCATGTGGTACTTGTCCAGGCGCAGCCCGTCGATGTCTGGCCACTCCCGGTTCACGGTTTGCCAGAAGGTCTGGATGAACAGGTGCTCTGCAGTGAACAAGAGGCTCTGAACGCTTGGTTTACAGGGTACCATGTTACCACAGAGCAAGAAAGTAACGAAGGGAAACAGACTAGGATTGTTTATTCACTCTTCTCAAGAATTCTTGGGCAGCTAGAAAATCTGGTCAGTAACTAAGTATGCTCAAGAACTTCTTTTACATTTAAATAAAAGCATATTTTAATAACAGGAAGGTTGGTAACATCTTAATGTTCAACTTGAATGCTGTCTGGAGAGTGTTTCATCATCCACTGCAAAGCCACGTTTCTGTTAAAAATCAAAAGATTTCCTGAGCCACAGCTACTGGCCCTTTTTCAAAGCCCATCTCTACCTAACAGTTAATCCAAAGCCATTAATTCTGATGAACACTTGGAGGATCCATGTAGAAACTCGGCTTTTTTTGTTTTTCATGTTCAGTGCCAGCTGGGTGAGGTCTAACAAAACATTCTATTTTTCTCTTCTGAGCCATGAAATTAGCACTTTTTCACCCCAAAATAATTTGGTTTTTTTGCTTTACTTCTTTTTGCACAATTCTCTCTTGATATATGAAAAGCTACAGTATACTCCACGTGTAGAATTTTGGTCCTTACGAAGTCAGCTGAGACCCTGCTAAAATCCAGAGAACCACTGAGGGTTAATAAGGCCAGTGGATGGCTGTGTTCTGAGGAGGGCTGAGCAAAAGAAGCGAACTCTGCTTTCTCTTCCTCTGTAACTTATCAAAGCCTGAATGTCTCAGAACTAATTAATTCCTCCCCTTGTTTATTCTTTTTGGTCAAGAGGGGTTACTTTACAGCTTGTTACCAGCGATGACCTTAAATGGCTCTAGTCTTAAGGAGGATAAGCCATCCTCTGCATCCAGAGGTTACAGCAAACAACAGCACATTCACACACAGCCTCTAAGAGGGCTAAAGTAAATCAGGATTTGGAAACTCTGGAGGACTGCTATTTCTTAACATATTTTTTTGCAATTTTTGAGATGCCAAACGTGGTGTCCCACAGGACACCTCCTTCGTCACCCTCTCAGTGTGTTTAACAGTTTCCCCATGGGATGGTCTGTCGCCTGACATTTACACGCTAGCAGCCCAGGTTCACGTGCAGCTAGCCCACTGGAAAACGGAAACTTTGAAGGAAGGAGAAGAAACAATATTGACTAGATTTCTCAGGCAAGTTACCAAATCTGATGAACAAGGAAGTTTTGAAAGTCATGAAAATATCAGGACTTACGAGCCTCTGAGTTGTTAACAACATGGATGAGTTGGGAAATAGTGTTCGCTAGCTCCTCCTGCAAAGGTGGGGTTGGGGAAAAACATCGGGGTTATTACGTGGTACCACTGAGACGACAGCATCACGGCCTGAGTGTCTCTAGCTCTTGTTCTCAATGTCACTTCCACTAAGAAGAGTGTATCTGGATATCTGGATTTCATCAAATGTGAAATTCCCAATTTTGACGGACCACTGTGCCAACTCAACATGCCTTTGAGAACTGTCTAAGCCGCACACTTACACAAGTCATCTCTAGCTATGCGCTCAAATGACCTACAGAAGAAACACACTAGCTGGCAACAAGTCCTGGCTGTCAAAGTACAACTTGAATTGAGATTCCATCCAAACCCCCAAATAATGGAAACACAGGTGCTAACGAGGGGGAGTTGCCGGCAGGCAGACACCGGGACTGTCACCCCACGAGGCTCCGTGTGGAAACAGGAAGTCCTCTCGTTGGCTTGCTCAGAGACAGGCTGCAAAGGCAGGGCGGTGGGAAAGGCTAAGGGCATCCAATGCCACGTGAAGAGCCCGTCCTGCTGAGCCACACAAGCTCGCTGGGGAGAATCTGGTGTCTCCGTCTATGAAGAAACCTGCCTTGGGGAGCGTTAACAAAATAACTGTTTATGAGTTACAGAAGGAAAGAACAATCCTTGTCGATACTACCTGGACTCAAGGCTTTCTTATGCATTTTAAATGAACTCCCAGACTTGCAAGTGATGTTCCCTTTCATCTGTTTTCTTCCTCCACTAAAGCTGTTGGTTACTGTTACTTTGAATGTAACTTAAAAATATTTTGGTCTGTTATCCTACTCAAAACATGTTCAGTGGAATAAAGGCAATAAATCAAAGTGAGTCATTACACAGCTTAGGGGAAGTGGCAAAGCTGCATGGTAAAACCCAGCCGAGTAAAACCTACCCACGACGTATCAGGGGGCTGCAAACAGCGTTTCCTAAGGCTGACCCTCTGCTGTGACAAAGGCAGGCCTGCTTTTACACGTCAGAACAGAGCTCTTAAAGAGTCTAAGGCATTTTCTTGGATGGTTTTGGTGGCGGGGCTTGGTGTGCTCGGCGGACGGGGTCCAGGTGAGCACACGCGCGGGCGATGAGTCTCCGCTGCCTTTGCGGGCGAGGCCATCGGATCTGGGGCCGCCGCTCACTCTACAAAGACCCTGCGCCCAGCATGGGGGCCGCCCGGTCCCGGGCACCCACTTAGCTGGGGCAGAGGTGGGCCTGGAGCCGGGGTAGCTCACAAGATCTTAGACTAGTGCCATGCTGGTTTTGACCACAAATAATAAAAGATATAACAGAAACTTTAAAATGAGTAATGTAAATAAAACCTAGCGTGGAACCTATGAAACTGTGACAGAGAAATAATAAATCTAATTTATGTGTCTTCTTTGCTCTTTGAAGAGATAATTAACCTCACTGCTTGCATCCCTTTCTATATGGACAAGAGGTCAGAAAGTGAACCCTTGAGGCAATGGTTTTCAGTTTGTTTGCATACATTAGGGATGGATACAGCATAAAATGGGCAGGTCTCTTATCCACCTGTGCCCAAAATCCAGTCACATGACAAAGGGAACTGTAGGTTACCTGTAGAAGGGGTTCATTCTGCACCCACATGCAATAGAAGAGCCCTTTCCATATTTTTAGAAGTTCTTCTTGGCTGAAACCTCCTAGAGGGTAAAACAGCATAAAAATCTTATTTTAGAGTCCAAACATTTCCTTTCTAAGTTTAGAACCGCCACATAAGCCGTGAAAATAATACTGCATACGTTTTCATTCTTTCACTTGCAAATGTCTTTTTAAATTTGAAACGTACATTTTCTTGCTGTTACAAAACAAACACACATGAATTAGGCGGTTTTATCAGCTAGGGAGCAGGGCGGTAGTGGCAGCGGTTCCTATTCCCTGAGGAAAGAAGCAAACGACCTCACAACAAAACATTAACTAATTCAGCGGCCATTTACGAGCTCCCCAAGTGGCCCTCTGCCTACAACTAGCACCTCCCCCTGCACACCAACATTTTCACTGGTCTTGCAAAGCAAAATTGCAAATCCTACAAAAGATGAAGGATTTGCTTAAGTCCCGTACAACTAGCCCAGGGAAACTGGCAAAGCTTTGGGATAATTTTGCAAAGATGACCCTTTTAAGGATCGTACATTCGGCTGTACCTTGATCTCCCTCTCTCCTGGTTACAGTTTTCATTTACTGGGCAAGCGTAGTCTTGTTTTAAGTGGCATCACCCTGGTCAGCCTTGTTCTCACTCATTATTCAAGCCCCCCACCTCTGCCTGAATCACCGCCTATGGCCAAGCCACAAGTTGCACACAGACTTCTGTCTCCTGGGTGGACCCCAGGTGTCAGGGAACAATTGCTGAGTAACGTAAGAACCCACAAAGTCAGGTAAGTGTAGACCCTTGCAGTTTCCAAGCCTATGGCGAACAGACAGAATCCTCAAGCCTTGATGCCTGTTACAAATGGTCATTATTAATATTTCACTAGAAGGTACTAGGAAGAATCTTTTGGAGCAGCAAAGGATAAACTAGGTGAATGTAAACAGGTATGTATTTGGAATCAACGTGATTTCAATACTCCAAAGCATAATTAAGTTAAAAGTGACAAAGAGATCCCTTTTGACAGAACGAGGTTTATTTATTTTATTCAGAGTATGCTTCAGAGCTTTATAGGTATTGATTTCCAAGTTAGTAAAGACCTTTCTCATACCAACAATTTCATTATCGTGCATTTTGATTCTTTGTGATGGGCTCTCACCTCACCAGAAACTACAGTAACGTTGGTTTATTAAAGTGCCTTTCCTTTAGGGGTCGGGCAAATGATGTGCCAACTGGTTTCCTCCCCATCTTGTAATAAATAAGCCACACCTGACTACACAGCTATAGTGTGAGTGATAAGTTCCACCAGAGCAGAGCCAACTGCAGTCACAACCGTAGTCACTTTGTCATAGTCACCTGTGTTTTTAACCAATCATGTTAAGACTAATGAATTAGTGGATCTGGGCAAGGATCATCAATGGCTGCTAAAACATTCGGTGAAAAACTATTGAGGAGCGTTACAATGGATGAATCAGACCAACAACACCCAAGCCCATTAGACGTCCCATGTGATGCAACAGGAAGAACACAGCATCACTTGTTAAGTATTCTCTCAAAAACGAAAAAGCTAATCTACACCACTTCAAATCTTAACTATTAATACTAGTTTGCAGGAAATACAGGGGTCAGAGGAACATGTCAAATGAGACCATGGGATGCAGCCAGCAAAACCCCAGATGTCGCAAACTCTGTAGGACAAATGACCCAGTTCCTCCAATGAATAAACTGCAAGGGAAAAAAAGGTGGATAAGCCTGCTGGAATTTAAGATCTTTGTAGACATATCGACCAAACGCAATGGGTGGGTCTTGTCTGGATTCTGATTTGTCATAAAGAATCTATGGAATGATGGGAAAAACTCCACAGACTGGATATTTCATATTAAGGAAAAATGTTCAGAAGGTGTGATAATGGTGCTGTGGTTAGGTTAGAAGGGTCCCTATCTTAGAGATACACACTGAGGTATCAGGAGATGAAATGAGATGCTGGGGATTTGCTTCCCAAGAATCTCGTGGGAAGGAGGAAGTGGGCCGATTAGACAACCCGGCCAGGTAATTAATAAATACTGAAGCAAGGTACTGATGTTGGAAATCATGTACGTGAAATATTCCTTCATTAAAAGAAGAAAAAAAAGAACTGCATGAGATTATCAAAATGTTATCATGGGCTGTTTTCTTTCTTCTTTTTACTGTTTAGAAAACTCATCATAATGAAACTGGAAAAGCACGACCACTGATGAAACAGGATTTAAATGACACCAGTTCCTGCATGAGGCTTGGGACTGGGCATCCTTGTTTTTGCCAAGCAGCTACACGGTCTCCCCCTCCAGGGCTGCCCCCCCTTCAAGGCAGGGCTGGGCAGGGCTCACCTGCATGGCGGGAAGCGGCCAGCTGGGCTTATGCCAAAGCAGCAGGAATCCCCTTGGCCACAGGGCTGGCGCGAGAATGGACCGGCCACCCCACTGCTGGACAAGACCCCCTTGCTCAGGCCTTAGGAAAGACTCTTGATCTCTCCCGGGAGACCTGAAGAGAAGACACGGTTTGGACCCTGCCACACGGCTGGAAGCCTGTCTGAGAATGGCAGCATCCGGGGGCAGGAGAGTTGTCCGCAGAGAAGCTGGGCTCTGGTGCCATCAGTGGAGCTCCTGCATAAAGCTGTGCTTTGGTTTTTTTCCCCTGAAAACTAGTGTGGCTTGGATATTCTGTCAAGTTCCAACTGAAAAAGAGTCCTAACCAATAAGAACATTTATGGCAAAAAAGTCATATACTATATCAGAGTACACAATTGAAAGTGGCTTATTCACCGCTTCCCAAACCCAGCCGCCCCCCTCCCCCACGAGGGATCACTGCTCTCTGCCTGGTGGCATCTTTCCTGTGTGTGTTTACACAACACTCATGTGTGATCCAGAAACGCACAGGTGTGTGTGCTCGAGCTCAGAAGCCTTTTCACTTAGAAAGAGCACAGTGTGTATTCATCTCAGGATGGCTTCTCTAAGGGCAGCAGCAGGTCAGACCACCTCTAAGTGGTCATGAGAGGCACTCAAGCGCCTCTGGATAACCCACACCTGTGCCAGGCAGCACAGGACGCACTACAGAGGCCCTTGTGAGGGAAAACAGCACATTGCGACAAACTCGCAGGTGAGAGCAGATCCTGGCCGGCGGGCAGGAAAGGGGCTTGGACGTGAAAGAGTATTCTGACTTTCATCCTACGTGGAGCAACCGAGTACAGCGGAAACGAAGCACTGGTCAGGCCCTGGTCAGCTCCTTCCTGGCTGTCACTCCTAGAAAGGCCTTGAGCCTCCTGTTTCTCACCTGTGACACGTGTCACAGGTTCATGCTTAGGGTCAAAACTAAGTGTACAAATGAGAAGCACGTTGTAAGAGCAAAGCACTACGTGGTGGGCGGGTATCACTGTGATCGTCCCACGTTCTCTACCCACAGCCTAGTAAAGCTCGTCTCCCTTAAGAAACACCTGTTTCCCAGATATATATATGTATATATAAACCCCTCATTTTCACCCAGGAATTTAACTGGTAAAAACAAGGTACCAATCTTTGAAGCATATAAAGCAAAACAGAGAAACGCTCATCATCTAATTTCCTTCAAGGCCCTGAAGATGAAGCACGACATATCTGAAGCAGTTTTGTCCCACAATTGCTTTGGGATTTGTCTTTTTTTCTTGGGGGTTGAGTTTCTTAAACTTAATACAACTAAATTTCTAACAATAATATAGGTTTAGTTGCTTCAGAATGAATGAGGTGAACATGAAAGCGAGACGTGGATACAGCAAGTCCAACAGCTCCTCTCATCACGAATCAGCCCAGGAGGCGGCTTAGCCAGTAACACGTGACCCCACACCCGTGTGGAAACAGCCATAGCTCCCCGTTTCTCTAACTACCGAGTTGAGAGACCCCAACCCTGCCAGTATGAAGGAACACTTGTTTCCCTCATTACTGCCATTGGCTCTAAGACACCATCAACTATAAGATGTACCATTATCGTATGTGCTGCCGAGAGAAAGCAGGAACGCAAACGAAACTGTCACAAGGTTGATTTTAAAATTTCTCCCAATTTTGGACGTTAAATGCTTAAAGCTGCAGGATGGATAAAAGAGGCAGAGATGCTTGTCTGTTCTGTTCACTGCCGCACTCCCAGTGCCAAGAGTAGTGCACGAGATAATAACAGCACAGAGGAGCCGCTCCACACGTTTGCTGGATACATGAACGAATAAACAGGGACGAAATGAGCCCTTGTGAATAAAACCATGGTTATTCTACGACGGTGAGTGATCAACAGGAACACTTAAAGTAGCAGAGCAACACTGAGCTGCTTTAAGTTCTACAAAGATTTTCCATTTGTTTTTGAAATCACGAAGCTCTCTATGTTGCTAACAGACAGCAAGAGTAAAATTCCAGACTGCCTTTACTATGCCGAAGACGACACAGAAAACTTGGGTCTGTCAGTGAGATTCACGGTCAGGCCAAGTTACTTCCAAACTTGTGTTTCTATTCTGACAAGCACAGCTGTGGCAGATAGTTTTATTTTGTCCCATCATCACTGTCTAGACGTTCACTTTGCAGTTACCTTTTGGAAGGCCCGCTACATTCCCTGCAGTGTGGGCGTGGTGGTGAAAAGGAGTACAGGACCAGTAACTCAGGTGGGATGGGCGCTAACCAGACCGGACCCCGGGCACTGGTACACACCCCCGGCCTCCTCCCCCAGCACCACCTTGGCATTTCGGACCCGGAGCCTGTTCACCAAAGGGGTTTGAGCACCAGGCTCTGTCTGGCTGCCTCAGCCCGCATGTACTGCATCTGGTTCCTCTTCTGTTCCTGTACACAGGAAGGCCCTCGTGTGTCTGGAGGTGCACCCACTTCCGGCTAGGAAAACAGACGGAAGCTTACAGTGTTTTGGGGGGAGAATGGCACATCTACTGATAATACGAAACAGCGTAGCTAAGTGCCACAACAGAGACATGCTGGATATTTCCAAATCCTAGAGGAGCAGGGTGAGGTGATAGGTAAGGAATTTAAGGGCAAGCGATGCTGAACTGAATGCTGGGAGTGGATCAAGGCTGGGAACCTTTTCTGAGTGAACAGGAGAAGTGAAGGCAGAGGTGATAAACGGTGTACTGTACACCAGGAATCAGTGTGGAGCGGTCACAGAGGGGCTGAGGTGGGGAGAAAGAGAGGGCAGATCACGGTCCGCAGACCTGGAATTCCAGGAAGGTGGTGATGTGATCAGCTGTTTTAGGAAGATGAGCCCAGGCTGGTTTGTGGAGCATGGGTTCAAGGGGGGCAAAAATGGAGTTGTTAGATCAGCCAGGAAGTAAGCAAGTGCATTAAGTCTAGATGAGATGGAGGGGCCTTCAGTCAGGGCAGAGTAATTCAGAAGAGGAGACAGGGAAGACCAAAGGACAGTGGATGCAGGGTGCAGGGAGAGGATGAGGAAGAGCAGCCCAGGCCAGTGCACGGGTCCAGCTAGAGTCTGAGTGGAGGATGGAAACTGGCATCCAAAATAAAAGAGCACTGGCAGTCCAGCTGTTAAGACTCCGCCTTCCAATGCAGGGGGTGTGGGTTTGACCTCTGGTCAGGGAACTAAGATTCCGCACGCCGAGCACTGCGGCCAAAAATTTAAAAAGACCACGGGCAGCAGAGAAGCACCAGAAGAGGAGGTTTTGGAGGGAAGAAAATGAGTCACTTTTGGGCATTCTGAGTTTGAGGACATGCAGGAGGAGATGTCAGGTGAGTAGGGCCTATCTGAGCTGAAAACAGCAAAGGTCTGGGATAGAAGGTTAAAGTTAGGAACCTCTAGCATACATGGGATAAGAATAAATTAAATCTGTCGGGGGGACCCCGAACAGAATCAAAGTCAGAAAGCTTGGCTTCATTCCTCTTTCTAGCAGACTTCCCATGAAACTCTATGTTCTTTTTCCTGGGTAGTCTTTCGTGATTTCTCGTCAAAATAAAACAAACTAAGGATGTCAGTACAGGGATAAATGATATCAATTCTTTCAAATAGACTCAAAGTATTAATACTAGCAATAAACAAATCAGACTTTATCTTAGTGCAATCAAAACCTCCACTGCGTACAGTAGTTCATGCCTTCAAGGGTTTACAGATCAGGTAACAAAATCCGTCAACGGCGCCCCACTGCAGTTAAAATCCAAACCACAGAGCCCCGTGTGACCTGGCCACTGCCTACTTTTTCAACTTCATCTGTTAACACCCTCACCCTCTCTTACTGACCTTCCAGCTCTTCCCTCTCGCCTCCTCTCAGACCTGTTGAACGTCACCCCGAGAGGCCTCCGTGGAACAGCCTGTACAGAGGAGCTCTCTCTTTCCTTGGTTTCCGTTTTCTTTACCTCACTTATACGAGCTCTGTTTCAGTTATCTATTTCTCCCTGGATTTCCAGGGACAATTTCCTCGAGGGTAGGGTTTCTATCTTCTCTCCTGTAACCCCAGCACCTAAAGATGTTCTTCAAGTGAGGACGTAACTCAATGAAAAGCGCACCAGAAGCAAGCAGGAGAGTCCACTGATCCAACGTGCAGGCATGGGGTCGGACAGAACGGGTCTATTCTCAGCTTCCCCACTCGCTGTGGGAAGACCACCTAACCCTGTCGGCCGCAGTCCCTCAACCGTAGAACCGGACGAGACCCAGCAGGAAGCGGACACAGAAGCACATGGAGGAGTGCGAATCAGTGCCGCAAGCTCCCCCCGCTCCGCCGGCTGCTCCCCCGGCCCGGCCCCCCTCCCCGCACGCCCCGGCCCACCCGGGGCTCCCCAGCCCCCGCCTCCATGTGCGCGGCGGACCGCCGGGCGCCCACCTGTCTCCCTCTGCGTCTTCACGCTGATATACTGGCGCAGCTTCTTCACCGCCCGGTCCCGGATGCCCTTCTCGTGGGACGCCAGCCGCTGAGCGAACTGGATCTCGGCCGGCTGCATGGCGGGGGCCATCGCGCCCGCTGGAGCATCCCCGGCCGCAGCCCGCCGCCGCCGAGCGCCAGCCGCCGTGCTGCCCGGGTCGCGACTGCGCAGAAGGCAGCGGGTCGGGCGGCGGCGCGCGGGTTGATGGCGTCACAAAGGCGCCGGACGCCGCTCGCTGCGCGTTCTGTGAGCAAGCGCGACTGCCTGGGCAGCGGGCGGACTCCCGCAGCTCGGGTTCGCGTCCCGCCTGCCCGGCTCCGCAGTCTCTCGGTCGCCAAAGTTCGGGGCCGTTGACTGCGAGGTTAGCCGGCGTTGGGTGTTGGCCAGGAAGAGACGGATGGCCAGTGTTACGTCATCTAGCATTTTTGCGCCCACTCCACGAAGTCCCCATCCGATCGGCAGCTGTTCCCCGGGATACGCGGCACCGAGTCTTTAATCGCATTGGACTCCTCGGGCCCCCTGGGCGGAGTGGAGGCGGGGGAGAGAGGCCGCCCTTGGGGATTTTGGCGGGATGTTGCGGGCAGCTCTCTCTCCGGCCGCCCTAGCGGCGGCCGGGCTTCACCTCTCCGACCGGCGACCGCCAGTGCCCGTGTCCCTGCCGCGAGGATTGGGAGCGTGAGCTTGCGGGCCCGCCCGCGGGCCTGGAGGCCACGCACGCCGGGGACGCGGCGGTGTCGGCTCGCGGCCGGCTTCAGACAGACGAAGTCCTAGTTGTGCGGGAACCGGTACCTTTGAACGCACAGGCTGCACCTTGTTTTGCGAACTCTGGGCGTGTAGTGGCAGGGCAATGGACTGCGTGATGTCTCCCAGTTCATGGTGGTCGTCTCAGTTACGTAGCAGCCGGCTGCACGAAGGCCCCCTACCGGGGCAGACCTCCCGAGCAACCTGTGGTCGGAAAGCCTCGGCCTTTGCTCATGGAGCTTGGGCTGAGCGCGGGTGCCAGGCCGCCAGCCGCTGGCTCCCTTGAACGCATCGCCCATTGGTCTGACATACCCCGCCAAACAGGAGAGGCCTGATTCGATTTATTTCACAGGACACTTACACGTGGGTCTCACTGTCCTTCTACTTTTCAGTTAACAAGTTTACAATCCCGGCTAAGCCAGAAGAGCCAACGCGGGATCTTGCCGACCGAGCCCCCGGGCTTCCCGCCGAGAAGGCTGCCCAAACTCTGCGAGGCCTCAGCGTCACGGCTCTGCGTGCCTGACTCTCGTCGTGGACGCGTTCCCGCGCTTTCTGGCGCGAGGGTCAGAGGGCGCGCCGCCGCGCAAGCGCGCGGAGCCGAGGCTGCGGCGGCCATGGGGGAGGCGGGAGGCGTTGAGGAGACCTGCCGGGTCAGTGTGGGCGCCCGGGCCGTTCGCCGCCCGCGGGCCCGGGCTGTGGCGCCCTCGGCTCCTCCGCGCTGAGCCGCACCGCAGCCCGCCTGGGCCTTGCCCAGTGTGCCTGGGAGGGCCCTGGGCGTCGTCTGCGGACAGCATGGCCTGGGCCGGGGATGGGGGGCGGTGACCCCAGCCCCGGAAACCGCGCGTGCGGGTCTGGGAGGGTGGGCGGTGGGCGTGCTCCTGTGCCTCTTGCGTCCGCGTCCGAGAGGCCCTGTCGCCGGGTCGGGCTTGTTCGGCCTCACGGTTGCCCGGTCGTCACAGCCGCAGCACGTGGTGGTGCCCGAGCGGGGGGATGGACTTTGGAGCCGCATCCAGGTTCAGATCCTGCTGGCGTCCCCTGGTCCTGGGGTTCCTGAGAGTCACCTAGCCTGCCTGTGCCCCCGTTTCCCAGCGGGACAGCCTTAGGGGCTGTGGTCAGCACGAAGCGCGCTGGCCGGCAAGGGGCTTGGCGCACCCATTAGGAATCCAGTCAAATTCATTTTCCTTGTGATTAGCGTGGCGCTGGCGGAGCGTTAAGAAAAAGTTGCTGGCGTTTCCCTGGGTTTTCAGCAGTAGGGCCTTGTTTGCTCTTGGAAAAACTGGCTCGCCATTTGAAGGCCGGGGCTTCACCGCTCTAGCTGTAATGTACATAGTGGAGGGCACGTTAGGTGAAGACGTGCTTTTGAAACAATTGCGAACCCGGGAGGTGTTAAAGAGAAAGAGGCAAGCTCACTTGGGCTGCTGGTTTTAGTCATCTGAGGACAAGTGTAGTAATCTTAAGGTGTGCTTGTTCTTTTAGCATATGGGAACTAAAGAAGAATTTGTTAAAGTCAGAAAGAAGGATCTGGAACGACTGATAACTGAAGTGATGCAAATACGGGACTTCTTACCCAGAATACTAAACGGGGAAGTGCTGGAAAGCTTCCAGAAATTAAAGATTGTAGAAAAAAGTGAGTGTTACTTCATCTTTAGCAGTGTCTGATGGTGACAGCAGTCTGTTTCAGCAGGTTTGTCTTCCGAAGCTGTGAAGTGACTATAAATAAACTTTCAGGTACTGTTACAGTCTTTGTAATTACGTTTGGGAGAGTCTGATAAGGCACAAGGGAGGGAGGTGCCCACGATGAGCAACTTGGCTGTGTGCAAATTTGTGTTGGAGGAAAGGGCTGCCAACTTTCCGAGTATCTGCAACCAGCTCTCCTTTCTCCCCCTTTCATCTTTGGCGGAAGAATTGTATGCTTTATCATTTAAAAGCTCTATTCCAAAAATTAAGTCTTTTTTGTGTAACTTAAGGATCTTGCCATGCAGCAGTCTTGCAGGGGGTCAGATGTGTCTTTAGAGATACTTCTCTCGATGGAGGAACGGGTCAGTTTTAGCACTGATTTAAGTTGCTAGGACTTGTCCATTCAGATTCTGAGATTTGAGCTTAGCCATTGTGTCAGGTGTCAGTCTAGGAGCCCTACTGAAGTTCCTGGAGCTGTTTCGGATTGATTCAGTACTTGCCTGATTGAGGCCGAGTTACTATCAAATCAGCCTTCAGTGGTTAAGGCTAACTTACCGTTGTGTTTCATTGTTTGCCATCACTGATTAGCCTCTAAAAGAGGTGTATCTAGGAGGCCCGGGGCATGTCGTCAGCGCTAGTCCAGGCAAGAAGGTATCTGGACTCAACAGTACAAGTTTCAGGTTTGTGGAAAAGTATCTGGTCAAGGGGGCAGCCATATCCAGCTAGAGGGGAGGATGCTCATGGTTGCCATGGCTCCCTAGCTGTTTGTTCTCTCTTTGGAGTCCTCAGCTCCCTGGGCCCTGCGGAGTGCTCCGGGGGGTGGGCTCCTGCAGGCTGCGTGCCCCTTGCCTCCTTGCTGGCTGCCAGTGGTGCTCACCGTAGGCGGCACCCGCAGGCAGGGGGAGTTTGGCGTGCTCCCTCCTGCTCCCTCCACAGCTACGACTCGCACCCAGGAGTCATTCCCAGCTCTCGCTGGGCTCCAGGAGCACTGTTTCCCCCTCATTCTTTCAGCTGGAGGCTGCCGCTCGTCCCTGGGTGCCTTACCATCCCTTTTGGGGCTCTGACCCCTGCTCTCCCCTCTGTAAGTGGTCCTTTCCATAAAGTCCACGCCAGGGTTCCCTGGTTTCCCACTGGGACGCTGCCGGGTGTGCTCTCTGTCACTGGTTACCGTAGCTCCAGGTCCTCGTCTTCTAAATTTTCTTAGTCCTGATCTCATGCTCATCTAGGGAAGGAAAGTGCTGACCAGCAGCTGAGTGTTTCTCACTGAAAATTAATAAACTGGCATTCTGAAAAATGCATCAGGGTCTTCTCATGAGTTGGTGAGCGCAGGTCAATTTTTGGAGATTAGTCCTCTGTCCGAAGCAGGCTGGTGGTTACAAAAACGAGGCCCACAGATGAATGCGTGGCGACTGGATCAAAGTTAGGCTTTAGGAGATCTTGCCTCACAGTCCTTGGTCTTCCCCAGCCGCCCCATCGCCTCTTTTCCCTTGATCTTCGCGGTCTGCTTTGCTGAGTCAGCCTTCTTTGCAGCAGCCTTTCACCTCGTGGAGGTGCTTGGGGCTCAGGCCTAGGCCCCCTTCTCTCCTCACTCTGTGGCCTCTCCGTGGGCAGTCTCTGCACGCGCATAGCTTTAGTTGCCATCTTGATGCCAGTGTCTCATAGGTTTTTCTCTAGCCTGACTGCTTCTCCAGGCTCAGGGCCCTGTATCTAACTCCTACTTGGCATTTCTTCTCGCTTGTTTTACATTCATTTCAAATCCTAAGTGTTTGTCTTAGTGTTATCAGCCTGCAGCCATCAGGAAGGACCTGTATTCTGACAAGGGCAGATTGTTGGCTCGTTGCAGTGAGGGAGACCACACACCAGAGGGACTGTGGGCATCTTGCCAACAAAGGAAAGGACAGAGTTGCTGTAGCATTTGAGGCAGGGCCGAGTTTAGATGAAGTGTGCAGATGGAGCTGTGATTTCATGGGCTCCAAGCAGAGTAGGTCTGTGTGTGAAGGGGTCAGCATCAGGTCTCACTGCAGTGGCCCCAGGTCCTGCTTCCTTGAAAACCACAAAATTTAGGTAGATGGTGGCACATCAGGTCTAGAAATCCTTTATTTGAAGCTCTGCAGCTAGCTGGCTATCAAGGCTCTGCTCTGTGTCACAGTGACTACGACCCTGCAGGTGAGAGTGGATGTTTCCTCCTTCTTGCTAGGATAATTCCAAACAGCACAATTTCTGATAGTCTAGGATTTTAAAGAGTAAACTTTCTCTGAACAAGAAATCAGTAGCCACCGAAAGAAGGGTTCATCATGACACTTTACTCTTGCAGTGTGTCCTTGGGAGAAATGTTGTTTCCTGTTAACTTGGCAGCCAGCTTTCTGTGTCTCTTATCCCAGCCTAGCAAATTGCAGGACAGATTTTCACTTTCTCAGAGCAGGCTGATTTTACTTTCTCACATCTGACTCATGCTATCCCGCCCCTACCCCACTGGACACCAGGCTTTCCCAGCCTCCCCAGGGCACCACCATCCAGACAGAAACCTGGGATCCTCCTTGTTGCCCACCTCTCCTCTCAGTGTTCTCTCCCCTTCCAGCCCCGGCCTGTCTCCCCGGAAGTCCTATACGTTTCCCCTCATGGATGCATCCAGAGTTCATCAGCCACCTCCATCGCCACTGCCTCCACCGAGTCCAGGCCCCTGTCATTTTGCCTGAATCTCTGCTCCTGATAGCATTAACTCATTGCCACTCGCCAGTCCACTTTGTGTACTATAGCCTGAGTAATTTTTAACAATTCAGTCTGATTATGTCATACCCCTGCTTAAGTCAGTTTTCAGTGGCTTCTGTTTGCTCTTAGGATAAAGACCAAAAAACAAACAAAACCCTGACCCAAACCCCCTACCACCCCAAACCTTAAAACTGTACCATGGCTTGAAAGGATTTGTATTATTGGACTTAGCCTCTGGCCCAGACTCGTTTCCTTATCTGACTGCCTAGACAAGATTTGTCTTCCTGTTGGATGTTGTCATAGCACCCTGTACTTTTCCTTCAGACAGAATGGTTTTAGTCCCATCTTACAGTATAAATTGGTGGAAGGGCAGGGTCTCCCGTTATATTCTCTGTGCCTGGCTGAGTATTCGGTCCTAAGGGACCACCCAGCCTCCCGTTCCTGCATGCTCTTTTTTAAAAATTGCAGTCGTATCTCGTGAGGCTCATGTGTGCTACAGGTCACTGGGTGTATAGGAAGGGAGGGTCGAAGTGGACCGGGGTGCTTGTGGTAGGCGTCACTGTGAACCTTGAACACGAGCTGGCCCTTGAAGACTTCTGCTCTCTGGTCTGAGGCCTGGCCTAGAAGATGGCCTCCTAAGAGGCATCTTTCACTTAATTTTGGCTCTTGAATTCTTTTTTTTTTTTTTTTTTTCTTTTTTTGGCTGCACTGCGCAGCTTGTGGGATCTTAGTTCCCAGACCAGGGATCGAACCTAGGCCCTTGGCAGTGAAAGTGTGGAGTCCTAACCACTGGACCGCCAGAGAATTCCTTGGCTCTTGAATTCTTATCACTCAGGTGACATGAAAGAAAACAAAAATCACCCCCCCCGCCCCTTTATCTTTTTGTGAGGACTAGGTCTGATGGCCCTTCCTTGGCCTTCCCAAGGGCCTGTCTTCCCAGAGGGATCACATGAGCCATCGCTTTGAGAATGGGTTCCTTAGAGTCACGGTGGCAGCAAGAGCTGTTTGACATGTGGGTTCATCCACCCTCTCACTGGCCTGGGGTCCGGGACAGTTCTTGGCTTTGCCCAGTATGCCACACAGTTGCTGTGTGCCTCCTGTCTTAAGCAATGAGAAAGGGCAATGTAGGGGTGGATGCAGGCAGGGAGGAAGGAGAGGGAAGCCATACACCTGACTTTAGGGCAAGTTTCTTTAGGAGAATAAGTGTGGATCTTTGGATGGTTTGGATGGGCTCAGGCTGTACAAGCCAACCAGAGGACTTAGGACGGTGTGATGGGTGTCAGGTCGTGAATGGGACTTAATTCTGCCTCTAGCACGGTTACTTGGTTTCCTTTGGGAAACTGGGCAGTAGGTGGTGGAGTTTGGAATAGTCCTACAAGGGTGTTGCCTGAGAATCTTTGGGGACTAGATGAACACTGAGGGCAGAGGCATGACTTACTAGAAGGGAAATGGGAAGATGTCTTAGGCCAGGGTCAGGCATGTATGGGAGTCACAAATGGGAGTGCGCAGGATTGGTTGCAGGTTAATAAGCTAATTTTTTTGCCTGACGTGTGGAGCAGAGATTGGGGTATAGCACACGTCAGTAAATGTGAGCAGTTTGAGGAAGACAGAATAATCATGGATTATTGTTTTAAATTTGAAAGGAGAGGCAGTTGGAAATTAGCACATGGAAATGACTTCAAAATAGTGATTAAAATGACATTTTCAGGGGAATGCTTTTTGCATCTAAGTTCGGGTAGGTTGAGGACTTGGTTGGAAGGTGAAGAAAAATTAATGGTAGAGTGCTCATCGAGGAGGGTCTGGACTTGACGTTAGCGTGCGGACTGTGCTGCATGGAAGGAGCGGACAGGACGTGAGAAGACATGGTTGGTCTGGTTAGGCTCCGAAGGTGGGCGCAGAGCGCAGCCGGGGGATATGGGGGTGTAGGAGTGGTCTGTGCGCCGCCGCTGTGGGCCGTCTCCGCTATTTCCCTGTCTAGAACGAGGACAGCCACGCTTGCCTCACTGGAGGCATCAAGCTTTACAGTGAGCTCCCCTTTGGCACGTGCTTGGCACAGGCGGGGCTGGGTCGCCCTCCACGGAGAGGCCGAGGACGTCCTCAGGTGGAGGGGCCCTGGGCACTCGCGTAGTAAGCGGGTCCCCGTGACGCTGCAGCGCTGCACAGCCCTCCTCGCGGCGGGTGTGGAGGGCTGACCGCAGAGCTATGCTTTGGGGGGGGTGGGATCAGCACTCATAACTCCCGTGTTGTTCAGGGCTCAACTGTACTCAGTAAAAGTTAGCTCACCCGCCTTTTCTCTCATGCCTTCTGGCGTGCATTCTTCAACAGCGAAGGAGTTATTACTGCATCAGCACATGGCACACATTTGTTTTAAACTGGGAGAATCCTGCTTCTTTTAAAAAAATAAAATTTTATATAGTATATGGTTGTTCAATATGTAAAATAAATGAAAGTTGTATTTCCTGCATAATTATTTAAAAATTCAGTTTTATAACATTTACTTTTAAAATCGGTACAATGAAGGTGTTTTTTTTAAAATTAATTTATTTATTTTTGGCTGCGTTGGGTCTTCATTGCTGCACGCAGGCTTGCTAGTTGCGGCGAGCGGGGGCCACCCTTCGTTGCGGTGCGCGGGCTTCTCATTGTGGTGGCTTCTCTTGTTGCAGAGCACAGGCCCTAGGCGTGCGGGCTTCAGTAGTTGTGGCACGTGGCCTCAGCAGTTGTGGCTCACGGGCTCTAGAGCGCAGGCTCAGTAATTGTGGCGCACGGGCTTAGTTGCTCCGCGGCATGCAGGATCTTCCCGGACCAGGGCTCGAACCCGTGTCCCCTGCATCGGCAGGCGGATTCTTAGCCACTGTGCCACCAGGGAAGTCCCCAATGAAGGTGTTTTGATGAAAACAAAAATTTAACATTAGACGTTTTGGAAGACGGTTGCAGTACCATCCTCAGTGTCCAGTTTCTATTTTTAATTGTGGTTGTTAAGGAGCAAGAAAAAGACAAATCCCAGAGATAAGGAATTGCGAATGAGAAATGTTTTAAACAGCTCACCTTGTAACATTAGGACAGTTTTCAATTAAATTGATCTTGAAGCTTGAAATCAGAGGGGTCAGATATTTTTGTTTCACAGTTAAGTCACCAAGTCTAAGAATTTCTTGCCTTTCTT
Organism: Physeter macrocephalus; assembly: GCF_002837175.3. Taxonomy (NCBI): domain Eukaryota; kingdom Metazoa; phylum Chordata; class Mammalia; order Artiodactyla; family Physeteridae; genus Physeter; species Physeter macrocephalus. Next base: position 13,222,975 of record NC_041221.1, on the reverse strand, counting down.
GGTTGGTAGGCGTTCATTTTGGAGAGAGATGATGGAAAAGCCACTCAGCCTGTTTAAATTTTCATTATCTTATAGAAGACACTTTCCAAATGAATTATGTTGCATTTGAGATGTTAAATGATATAATTTTAAAACAACTTGCCACCTTAGTGGCAGTCTGTCAGATATTCACTCAGAGTCTCAGAGGCATTGGAATTATTTAATTTTACTTGTTGACACCAAACATAAACTACAGTGTCATTACTGACATTTTAAAATCTGCAACATTAGTTTTAACTTAAAAAATTTATTTGTTTAAATAAATATATTTAAATGTTAGTAGAGTGCATATCTGCAATGAATACAAAGAAGTGCAGCCATGATATACTGGAGAGATATTTGACTAGGTTTTTAGCAGAGAAAAAAAAGTTACTTTGTGTAATTTGAAATCTGTACAGCAGCACCTTACCTCTGTGAGCATAGTCCAGTAGAGCCTTCTGTGGTGATGAAGGTGTTGTATGATCTATGCTGTCTACGTCTGTTTTAAAAATAGCCACTAGCCATCTGTGGCCAACTGACCCAGTGCCATTTATTGAAAAGGCAGTCTTTCCCTCCTGTGCTACAGTGTCTTTTGTCATAGTAGCTAGTTTTATGTGGGTCTGATTCTCAATTCTTTATTAGCTCTGTTATTTATTTTAAAATTATTTTTAAATACTAGTATTTATTAGTTTTTGTGTTGATTTTCTACTAGGTTGTTTTTTGTTGTTGTTGTTGTTGTTTTTTTGCAGTACGCGGGCCTCTCGCTGTTGTGGCCTCTCTCGTTGCGGAGCGCAGGCTCCGGATGCACAGGCTCAGCGGCCACGGCTCACGGGCCCAGCCGCTCCGCGGGATGTGGGATCCTCCCGGACCGGGGCATGAACCCGTGTCCTGTGCATCAGCAGGCGGACTCTCAACCACTGCGCCACCGGGGAAGCCCTGCTAGGTTTTTAATTCTAGCTCCCTGATGAAATTCTCTTGTTGTCTATTTCTGGAACATATTGGTCACAGTTAATTTCAAAGTCTGAGTCTGATAAATCCATTGTCTGGATCACCTGTTGATCTGCTTGTATTGTCTGTTTTTCCTGTTGGTAGTTCTGGTAGTTTTTTTTATTGATTAATGGATTTTTAAAAATGAAGTGTGTAGAGGCTCTGGATGTTGATATTTTTCTCCAGCAAGGACTTTTTCCCCTGGCTTCTCTCAGTTAGAATGGAGTCAGAGTAGTTCACCTAAATCCAGTTAGACATTCATCTGGTTCACGGCTGGTTTCAGTCTTAGTTCGAGCTGGCCTGTTTCTAGTTCATTCTCCCTCTTAAGGTTTTAGCTCTTCAGGGGGTTCTAACTGAGAGCTTGAGTCATTTCCCAGAGTCCTTCCATCTAGGCGGGCCCTGCCTGACCTTCAGTTCTTTTTAAAAAACATACTTATTTATCATTTATTTATTTGGCTGCACCAGGTCTTAGTTGCAGTATGTGTACTCTCAGTGGCGGCATGCACGCGGGATCTAGTTCCCTGACCACGGATCAAACCCAGGCCCCCTGCACTGGGAGCACAGAGTCTTACCTGCTGGAGCACCAGGGAAGTGCCCTGACCTTCCGTTCTGACCTCTCCAGCGCCATGAGGTTGATGACAGCTCTGCCTGGCCTCCTGGCCTCTCTCCACTCACCGCCTGCCCGCCTCCCTCTGCAGCCCCTCTGTGCTTTCCGTGTGCTTCCATCTCCTCCAGGATCATGGCCTGCCCCAGGTCTCGGCTGCCTAGTAGCTCTGTACTCCGTGGCGAGATGCTCTGCTTAGCTTTGCTGCCTCTTTGCCTGTGCTGCTTTTGAATATGCAGATGCCTTGGGGAAGAGTGGGCTGGAAAGTTGGGCTTGCTCACTTCAGTGCATTTCCCTCTTCTCTAGGTCTCGGCTCTCAAGGCCTACATGATTTGGTAACTCTCAGATACTTTGAAACAACTTTTTTCTGGTTTGTTCAAATTCTGCTTTCCTACTTATTCTTGGGGGGGGAAGATTGATGTGCTGCATCACCATGCTAGCTGGAAATGGTTCTTCCACGTATGTTGTTATGATTTTTAAATTGTTAAAAATGTATTGTGGTGTCATACAGAAAGGACAGGCTATGGAGATGTTCCAAATTAATGGAGACTAAAGGTACATGACAATTAAACGCAATACCTGATCCTAGACTAGATGCTGTACCTTGAAGGAAGAAAACGCTGTAAAGGGCAATTTTAGATCATTTGACAAAATTCTAATGTCCGTGGTAGATTAGGTAAAGGTATCTTAATTTTTCTCAAGTTGACAACTGTGTATACTGGGTAACGAAGACATTATCCCTATTCTTGGAGAATGTTCACTGAAGTATTTAGAAGTAAAGGACCATGATATATGTAACTTTCTCTAAACTGTCTGAAAAAATGTACCGTGTGTATGCTTGTGTATGGTCCAAATGATGAGCAAATGTCGTGAAATGTTAACAGTACGTAAGTGTGGGTAAAGGGTATGTGGGTATTCGTCGTATTATTTTTATTCATGCAGCATTTTGTAAGTTTGAAATTATTTCCAAATAAAACAGCGAAAAACATATTGTAAAATGGAAATACTAATTAAATGTTTACAGAACCATAAGCATCCCTGAGGCACTTGGGTTCTTAGCAGTGGGGTTTGAAAAGCACTGCACTACGTGATTTCTAAAGCATTTGTGGGGTGTTTTGAGATTAATTGCCCAAGAGTTTGATATTAATGAGAAGAGAGGGGGACCTCTGTTTCAGCTCAGAGAAGAATTATTCTAGCCCATAGAAATATGAACTAGGGACTTCCCTGGCAGTCCGGTGGTTAGGACTCCGCGCTTTCACTACTGAGGACGTGTGTTCAATCCCTGGTCGGGGAACTAAGATCCCACAAGCCGCGTGGTGCGGCCACCAAAAAGAAAAAAAAAAAGGAAAAAGAAGAAATATGAACTAGAGAGAGAATCATTAGAGAGTGGGATAATCATTAAAGAGTGAGTGCCAAGAAGATATTATTTAATTTGGCCAAAGGTTTTTTGTGGCCCTTATGAGATAATAAATACCAGAGTGTATCAAGTCCAGCTCCCGGCAGGAAACAGAAGGGGTAAACAGAGCATATCATGAAGAGATGACAGACCAAGGTGGGCAGGGTTTGGGGAACCAGCACAATGGAGGCAAAGGCCCAGAACCTGGAAGAGTGGGGAGCCGTGGCCTCCCGGCGAGCGGCCAGACTGGCAGGAGGGTGGGTGCTTGGCAGGACCATGCCTCAGCTTGGAGGAGGAAACCACTGCTGCTTGAACCTGGCCGGGGTAATGTAGTGGGGAAGTCGATGTCCCACCCTGCCTCCTGTCCTTGTTTCCTGTGTGGGGGGACCCACTGTCCAAATCCAGCAGGCAAGGGAGCCGCTCGCTGTGGAGGTGGAGTTCAACCTTTTACCTCTCGGGACGAGCAGGTTGGAGAGTGGATCTGAGGGGCGCATGGAGACTGTCCAGAATGCAGGGGACTCTGGGAAAGGAGAAGATGGACTACTGTTTGGGGCTTAGCGGACTGAGGGGCAGAAAGGTAGCCAAGGTGGAGGGGTGGAGACGTATGTTACTTGGACAGATCGCTGCCAGCCACCCAGTTAACACTGTAGTTTATGCCAGGAAATGAAAAGCAGACGTCCCTGACTCTCTGGTTTGGGAAATCACTGTAACAGAATTCATTGAGTTCAGCAAGGTTGATCTTGTTTTCTGCGATAGAACTTGGTTGAAAATCAATCAGGTAGGTATTCACTGTATGCCTGGTATGTGTCAAGCTCTGCTAGGTGATGTGGGGATACAAAAAGGATAAGATCAGATCCTTTTCCTTGATAATTCACGGGCAGACTGAGGAGCTCCAACGTGGAGGTGTGAAAAGGTAGTGCCAAGTACATTGGCAGTGCCAGCATAGGACAGATTCCTATTAGTCACACGTTTTCTTCCTCTTATGAAAGAGTGCTCCAGTGGCCTTTACGTTAGAAAAAGAAGCAGATTTTTGGCAGCGCAGGAAAAAAAAATTCTATTTCCATATTCTGGTTCCAACTCTCCTCCCCCACTCCCTTTGGTTTGTTTTAAAAATTTGACAGCTAATTAAAGTGTCGTTTGGCTGGAAATGCATTTAAACTCTTTAACTGAGGTTTTTTTGTGTGTTTAAATGAATCCCAGAATATTCTCATCTTTTCACTTTTTCAACTTACATTTTTTGACAGGCCGATTAAGTTAAAATGAGGTCTTTAGGGTGGGCCCTAATCCAGTATGACTGGTATCCTTCTTAAAAGAGGAAATTTGGACACAGAGACAGAAGTACATGGAGCGAAGATAATGTGAAGAGACAGGGAGGAGGCCAGACAAAGGCAGGGGCAGGTTGGGGTTACACTGCGGCAAGCCCAGGGACGTCTGGGGCTACCAGAAGGTGGAAGAGACGGGGAAGGATCCTTCCCACAGATTTCAGAGGGAGCATGTCCTTGCCAACAGCTTCATTTCAAACTGTAGCCTCCACAATGATGAGAGAATACATTTCTGTTCTAAGCCACCCAGTTTGTGGTACTTTGTTATGGCAGATCTAGGAAACTAACATGCCCTCCAAATCTCAGCTCATAGTAAAGATGGATTCCATCAGTAGCTAATTCTAAATTCTTTTCTAAACCTATTAGAAGTATGTAAAAGTTGATGGCTATCAAAAAGCCCTTATTTTGGATTTGAGACTCTTTACTGAGCTACTGTGATTAAAAACATATTTTCTTTTTTCTTATTATATGAAATATCTGATAATTGATTAAATATTACAATTAATAATGTATTATAAACATGCCAGGTGGTAAAGGGTAGGAGAAATCGATCCCTTTTTTTGTAGTTTAAATTTCTTTAGCTGGGTTTTAGTCACCCCGCTTTTCATTTATGGCTCTCTGTACCCTTCCTGTGAATAAGTTGATAGTCATTCTCATGTTATTAAAGCTATCAAAAAAGGATTCTAAGTTTCAGAAGATATATAGATGTTGAAATGGCCTGTGATTTAGGTTGTTTCTATATACTGATAGTCTGTCTAGGCCACCTTTTTACTCAGATCTCTCCTTCATTTTGAATGCTAAAGCTTAGCAGTTGAAATACAGTCTAGGCTGGGTGGCAGCCTCTTCCTCGTTCTAATACTGAGGCTGGGTAAGGTAATGTCTTGACCATGTGTGATGTACTACATATGTATTATTTCTGTCCCTGATTTTTTTTAACATCTTTATTGGAGTATAACTGTTTTACAGTGGTGTGTTAGTTTCTGCTTTACAACAGAGTGAATCAGTTATACATATACATATGTTCCCATATCTCTTCCCTCTGTCCCTGATTTTTAAAAATAATTGCCAAAGCAATATATCCTCTTGTAGAAGAATAAGACATATAATCAAAATAGCTGAGTTTTTTTCTTTATCCAAGGATTAGCTGGACTGTATAAAGAAGTGAAATTCATTTACGTAACAGGTATTTATAAAGTGCCTGCTCGGTGCCGTGTACTGTTCTAGGCTCATGAGATGCATCAGAACACGTGAAGATCCCTGCCCTCATGTTCTAGGCGGCAGGGATGCCGTGTGAGCCAAGTTGAAAATGCAGGGAGGTGGCGGCAGAGCTCCCCTCTCGCCACAAGGCGGTGGCCTTGTACAGCACAAAGCCACCACCTGCCTCCTGGAGAGACTGGGGGTGGGTGGGTTGACACCCCTGATACTGCCTTTGAATTCTGGGGGGTAGAGTGGGATGGTTTAACCCCGTCCCTTTGTTATATTAACTTACAGTAAGGTCATAAGCAGCTATATAGAGTGAGAGATTATGAAATTACCATAATGAGTCTTTTGGGTGGTCATAATTAATTCCTACATATTTTTACATGTGAGCCATGTAATTTCCTGTCTTCTTTACCCTGTTTGAGTAATATACAGTTTAGCAATAGAAGAAAAAAATTAAAAATTAACTGCAAAGAAAAAGTTTTACGCCACCAATGATTTTATCTCAGTTTTTGTTCATTTTGTTTCTTTTTGTCTGTGACCATTTGCAGTTCAGATTTCATTCATAATATATGTTTTCGTTTAACATTGTTACAAAAGGCAGATATGTATTTTTCAAAGTATGGCACTTGATTGATAAGTTGGTTTCTTGGATGGCCAGGATTAGTGGGACAAAATAAAGAATTCCAGTGAAAGTCATGTTGTGGCATAATACGTCCCACCCCAGTTTCTAAGAAACCCGTTTTAATAGAAGCTTTGCCAGCTGTTTCACAATCGTTAACTGAATATTTAGCTTTAGGTTTTAATCTCCCTTCTAGGGCAAAGGGTCTCTAGAAAATGTAGGCCTCCCTTTATTTTTCCAGAGCTTTTGGAATGCCTGCATTGTTCTTGGCACTGATCCCCCACCCCCCCAACCGCCAGGGTCTCATCTGGGCTACATCTCATATGCTTTAACTTTGTGGGCTATTGAGCTAATTATACTTCGGTATAGGTGAAGTTAGGTTTTTTGTATGTTTTTTTTTTAAGGCCATAGGCACGGTTACAGGAGAGGGATAGCTCTTTTTTTTAATTTCCTTGCTGTCCCAGACCCCTAGGTCATAAAGCCACACCCCTTCTCTTTTGTCCATTGGAGGAAGTGTCTGGGAGCCACTTCTCGAGGGTGGAGTGATGCTCCATTTTCCAGCATCTGCCCTATGAGGCGCTCTCAGGGCAGGCTGCCTTGTACTGCCCTCCATTTTTCCGCTATTTTACATCCCTAGGGCTGGGCTCCATTGTTTGCAGTTGCTGGCTGTGTGTTGATCTCATTTTGTTGGTGGTGAGAGATGTGGCTGTTGCCCTGAAGCAGTCACTCTCAAAGTCTGTTCCCAGGCCAGCAGCATCAGCCTCACTGGGAACTTGTCAGAAATGCAGATTCTCAGGCCCACTTCAGAGTCAGAAACCGAGGATGGGGCCCGGCAGGCTGTGCTTGGACAAGCCTTCCAGGGGATTCTGATGCACAGTAAAGTTTGAGAATCACTGTCCCCAAGCAGTGCTACTTTAATTAAGAAGTTACACCAGTAGCTCTGAGCACAAGCCGCCCGTCAAATCTTGGTATATGTTAGCATTAAAACTGATGCTATCTTAGTCCTTGAAGTCAAGGCACTTAAAACTTTAAAGTACCCGTTTCTTTGCTTTTTGAATGTCAGTATTTCTGTAGCATGATATTTTTTATTTAGAGTTGACAGTACGGTTGATTTCAGCTTTATTAACATGGATGTCTTTGGGGATTTTTGTTGGCCCTTTGAGTCACCACCTGAACGAATGTGGTGGTGGGGGGAACATTCCCTACCTCCCGTCTTTCACTGTGGCCGCCTCTTGTCTCCACTGCCGCTGCTTTCCCTTCTCCATTGACTGCAGCGGCAGCTGTTCCCGCGCAGTCAGTCTGCCCGTGGTGAGACGAGCTTTGTGAATCAGCCCGGCTGGCACCGTCTCCTCACTGAGCTGCCTTCTGCTTCTTATGGAGCAGATACAAGTCTGTGCCATGAGACAGTCGGGCTGCTCAGCCCTGCCTTCAATCCTTTAAATAACACGCTTTCTTAAAACCTTGGGTGCAAGTCTGGCAGTAAAATGAAGTCTTGAAAACAGAAAACAAAAAGGTGCTTTCTGCCATGGGCAAAAAACTGACAAAAACTTCAAAAGCAGGACTTTTAGACTATTGGTTATTCAAGGACTGGTTATGTGAATAATCCTGCCTAAGAAATCAGGTTTTCCTAAGAGAAGATTAAGCAAAATGGATGCTCAGGAGAGATTAGTGATTTGAAATACTGAATATTCTTATGTCTTTTCTAGACCTGGAAAGGAAGGAGCAAGAGTTAGAGCAACTGAGAATGGACTGTGAGCACTTCAAAGCCCGCCTGGAGTCTGTGCAAGAGGACAGCGTGAGAGAGAAGAAGGTACGATGCTCACAGGGGCCCTGTAAAGTGCCAGCACTGTGGCCGTGGCCCCAGAGTGGCGCTGGCCACGGTCCAGCCCTGAAGCCTCAAGACCTTGCATTTTTACGTGTACTTATTCTGAATGGGTTGGAAAATAGTTGATCGTTTGGATTTTACAACCATTTGATATGGGGGATTATTTACTTGGTGCCTTTTAATAGTCACTTACTGTTAATTCAGTGTTTAAAAGCCCGATCCAAACTATTAAAACTCATAATAATCTTGAAAAAATCATGCATACAATGATGTATAATCAGAGATAGATATATTAAATAGAAGTATTTGTAATTAACTTCACACATCATTTACTGATATTTTAGAAATAACCAATTATATTTCATTTTAATATTTGAGGAGACTAATAATATTTCTTAAAAATTATACATTTTCTGCATGGAATAAATTATTTCCTCTTCTATAAAACTAGAACTCTTCTGCCACTTCTGCTGAAATTTGGAGCTTGAATTTTTATTTTTGAATAGTGAAGTAGCAATGGTACTAGTGACAGAAGCTAGGATGTGTTGTTAACTGTGTGCTGGCAGGTGGTCAGCAGCTGTCCATGCATCTCACTTGTTTCTCCCAGCACAGCTGGATCAGCAGGTGCTCTTAACCTGCAGGAGTGAGAGGAGGCTGCTCCCAGGCCCCACTGCCGTGTGCTAAGCTTTGTGTCACACTACCTCCTCGTGTGAAGGGGTTCTGAAGGTTTGTGGCTACAGTGGAGGTTTCCCAAAACTGGTGGATTCGTATAGCCTTTGTTTTTCCCCCACGTATTTGTTAATTGTTTATTTATCAAGAAAAACTATTCCTTAGCCCAGATATTCAGAGTTCTTAGTTTCATAGTTTAGGAACACAGGTAAGTGACAGACTGCCGTGGAAATCAACCCGAAGACATTCTTTACGTTCCAAAATCATTTTGCACTCTGAAAGACAGTAGCTTTCCTCATCGCCTCAAAATCTTTTATGGAATCATAAATTCTGTAGAAATCTGCATATGCCTTCTTTCTTGGTTCAGCCACAGCAAACTTATAGAAAGCTGCAGCTCCCAGAGATACAATGAATGCAATATGAAATTGCAGACATTTGGCCAGAAGGCCATGCATCTGAGGTTTCATCAAAGAACTGGAAGCCACGGTAGTTTTTCTCCTTGAAAAAGATGGCTCAACAACATCTTTCCAGACTGATGGAGAAATGGACTGTGTAGACTTTAATACCGAGCAAGTAGACAAGACCAGGGAGAGTTTTAGTCTCAAAACTGAGTTACGTTGAGTGTCACACATTGAAAGCTGAAATTCTAGCTCAGTCACGTTCTATTCAGATCATGATATACTAAGATGGACGCATGGTTAATTTGTCTGGACCTAAAAGTTTCATTGTCTGAAGGAAGTTGACCAGCAGGCAAGAAGGAATTTGATAAATGTGAACAATGCAATCCACTGGTTCTGTACTCCTTAAAATACCAAGACATCCTTGTTAAGGTTGAAGCCTAAATTGGGCAGAATCTTAGATTTCCTATTTTTTTAAATTGATAAGCATAGGAAAAAAATGCATGTTTGGCTGGCATTTTAGATGTAATGCTTAAAAATAAGCCACTCAAGGAAAGTGCCAGAATAGAGGAAGAAATGGCTGTGGTAAAGTAGTGTCAGATCATCAGCATGTTATTGCCCAGACACTTTGACCTTAGTTAAAATGTGGGACTATTTTAGGTTAAACCATTACCTATTTCCAGTTAAGCCTCCTGCTTAATAGTCCCGCCAATTTAATACAGGTTGGAACCCCTGCAAGTTTGCTGTGACAAGGCCCTGTCTCTTCCTGCTGTAGGGAACTGGCGCTTCCCTTTTCTGTGGCCTTTTCTGCCCAGGTCCGTACAGATCATGAGGCTGGACTCTGGAAACTTATTTTAGAGTTGAGGAACTAGGAAAGAATCCAGGGCTAGATACCAAATTACAGTATTGCTAGTAAGTACTTCACTTGGCGTAAAAGTCATTAAGGAGAAGGCAGACATCACTGAATCCAGCATGTAAGGAAAGATCAGAAAACAAAGTGTGGACTCAGAATTATAAAGGAGATGCTGGGTGAGAAGCAGCGCCTAACCCTCTAGAGGTTCGTCACTGGGACAAGAAAAGCTTGGTTCGTGTTTCCTCAGTGACAGTCGGATGGGGTTAGTTTGGGCCTAGTTGGGCCTTGTTGTGATCTAAGGGGTGGGCCGGGAGAGTCCTGGCAATAGCAGCCTTTGAACTCAAGAGAAAAAAGCGCCAGTGAAGCTGTTGGAGGATGTCTGAATTACTATTTGAAGGACTGTGCTGCTACTGTAGGGTTAGCTGCGGCCTTCCACAGCGTCTCTGCTGGCACAGCATTTAGTGCCTGGCCTGCTTTCCCGTGCGTGTGGACTTGTTTTAGACAACGGGCAGAGTCACGGCGTTCTCTCTAAGGAGCCCTGTTTCCCCGGCTTACCTATGGCTTCATCCTCTCTGTGTGTTTTCTTAGGGCAGCATCTTTCATAGTCAGTAAACTAACTTAAATATGGACTGCTATTTTTTCATTATCTATATTTTTAATTTGTTAGGAAAGAGTTGCTGCTTTTGTGATGATAAATGGGAAGTTGTTGCAAACATTGTATATTATTTCAGGAAAGTTTTTAAAGAAAAATTAACTGGTAGTATAGTTCAGTTATTATAATCAGAAATGAACTACACAAAGATTTTAAAGGAATCTTTAAAATTTTGTGCTTGCTACCCTGTTATGTATGAGTATTTGCTTTAGGTAAATATATCAGAGTTTGATTATTGTTTCTTTTTAAAATACAACTTTATTGAGGTGTATTTTGTATACCATAAAATTCATCTGTTGTAAAAGTCTAGTTTGATAATGTTTAGTGGATTTATGCAGTTGTACAACTGTCACCCAAACCAATTTGTGTCTTAGTTAAGACATTTTTTGAAATAATTATAGATTCACAGAAAGTTGCAGAAAGGCCAGGGAAGCCCAATACCCTTTACCCAGTTTCCTCCAGTGGTGAATAGCTTTCACAGCTACAGTGTAGGGAAACCAGGAGACTGACATTGGTGCCATCCACAGTGCTTGTGCAGGTTTCACCAGTTTTACTAGACTTGTTTGAAGTTCACCAGTTTTGCCTGCACTTACTTATGTTTGTGAGCATAGTTCTGTGCAGTTTTATCACGTGTAGATTCATGAACTCACCTCCGCAGTCAACATACAGAGCACCGCTGCGTCACCACAGAGACCCCGTCGCGCTACCCCGGTGCACCCGTGCCCAGCCGCTTCCCCCACGCCTGCCTCCTGGCAGCCGCTGATGTATACAGTTGCCACGCGGCATCTGTCTACTTCTCTTATTTCAAGAACGCCATAGAAATGGGATAATTCAGCCTGTAACCTTTTGATATTGACCTTTTTCACTCAGAGCCTTCCAAGCTGTCGCGTGTGTTAATAGTTTGCTTCTTTCGGTTGCTGCTTAGCATCCCAGGGTATGGAACTATCACAGTTTAAATATTCTCCCGCTGAAGGACATTTGGGTTGTTTCCTTTTTTTTTTTTTTCTGCTATTGTGAACATGTGTGTATAGGTTTTTGTGTGAATATATGTTTTCATTACTCTGGGATAAATGCCCTAGGGTGCAATTGCCGGCTTCCGTGTCAGGTGCGTGTTTAGTTTTGTAAGAAATTACCAAATTGTTTTCCAGAGCGGCTGTACCCTTTTACATTCTCACCAGCAAAGCATGAGTGATTCACTTCCTCCACACCCTAATTAGCATATGGTGTTCTCACTATTTTTTATTTTAGCTGTTCTGATAGATGTCTTGCAGTGATTCGCTTTTCCCTGTTGGCTAATGATGTTGAACATCTTTTCATGTACTTATTTGTTGTCTATATATTCTCTCCTGTGCGATATCTGTTTGTGTCTTTTGCCCATTTTCTAGTTGGATTTTTTTTTAACTGTTAAATTTAAAGTGTTCTTAATATATTCTAGATACAAGTCCTTTATTGGATATATGGTTTGCAGATATTTTCTCCCAGTGTGTGGCTTGTCTTTTCTTCTTCCTCACGGGGTCTTTCACAGAGCAGAAGTTTTAAATTTGGATGAAGTTCAACTTGTTGATTTTTGTTTTCATGGATTGTACTTTCTGTGTTATGTCTAAGAACTTTTCACCTAACCCTAGGTCCCAGAGATTTTCTCCTGGTTTTTTTTCTAACAGCTTTATATTTTTATGTATTTTGTTTATGGTTGTTTTGAGTTAATTTTTGTATAAGATGTGAACTTTACGTTGAGGCTCATTTTTTTCTTTTTCTTTTCTTTTTTTTTTTTCACCTATGATTGTCCATGGTATTTCTGGTCTTTTAGATTTTAGCCATTTTAGTGGGGGTAATGGTATCTCATTGTGGTTTTAATTTGCATTTTCCTCATGACTAATTTTCTTGAACATTTTTTCGTGTGTTTATTATCCATTCATATATTTTCTTTGGTTAAATGTTTATTTAAATCTTTTGGCTTTTTAAAAAAAATTTTCTTTGTCTGAGTTGGGTCTTTGTTGCTGCGTGCGGGCTTTCTCTAGTTGCAGCGAGTGGGGGCTACTCGTTGTGGTGGCTTGTTGCAAAGCACGGGCTCTAGGCGCACGGGCTTCAGTAGTTGTGGCATGAGGGCTCAGGAGTTGTGGCTCGCGGGCTCTAGACCACAGGCTCGGTAGTTGTGGTACACGGGCTTAGTTGCTCTGCGGCATGTGGAATCTTCCCAGACCAGGGCTCAAACCTGTGTTCCCTGCGTTGGTAGGCGGATTCTTAACCACTGCGCCACCAGGGAAGTCCCGCCTATTTTTTTTTTTTTTTTTTTTTTTTTTTTTTGTGATAGGCGGGCCTCTCCCTGCTGTGGCCTCTCCCGTTGCGGAGCACAGGCTCCGGACGCGCAGGCCCAGCGGCCATGGCTCAC
>NC_041221.1:13202741-13209060 GCF_002837175.3 Physeter macrocephalus | reverse complement strand
GTTTATTTATTTTTGGCTGCATTGGGTCTTTGTTGCTGCGTGCAGGCTTTCTCTAGTTGCGGCGAGCGGGGGCTACTCTTCGTTGCGGTGCGCGGGCTTCTCATTGCGGTGGCTTCTCTTGTTGCGGAGCACGGGCTCTAGGCACGCGGGCTCAGTAGTTGTGGCACACAGGCTCAGTAGTTGTGGCACGAGGGCTTAGTAGTTGTGGCTGGCGGGCTCTAGAGCGCAGGCTCAGTAGTTGTGGTGCACGGGCTTAGTTGCTCCGTGGCATGTGGGATCTTCCCGGACCAGGGCTCAAACCCGGGTCCCCTGCATTGGCAGGCGGATTCTTAACCACTGTGCCACCAGGGAAGTACCAGGTTTTTGTATTTTTGAGTTTACCTATTATTAAGTAAGGAAATGCTCTCATCTTTTAAGGGAACTTCAGGTAACAAGGAATAGTGAAACTGGTGTTGACAGTTGGGGCGGGCAGGAAGCCCCAATCACCCAAGACCCACCTGAAGGTGAAACTTTAGGAGTGCTTGTGTGGTCAGAGGTGACATCAGGGGGACAGTTCACTTGTTAAGAGCCCTGGCTTCAGAAGCCCAGTGCTGGTGGGAGGCTGAGAAATCTTGCCTGGCCTCCGTCTTCTTGTTACGCTGGTGCTTAGCTTGCTGGTTCAGGGCACGCCAGGGAGGCCCTTCCTTCTCACTGCTCTCCTGCCTCTGCTCCCGTCTTTCCTGCCTGGTCTTGGCTGTGTCACATGGCGTTTTTATAGTGGAGTGGGCCACTTGGCGGCGGCAGGCACCTTTATTAGAAATACTGCTCTATGTGGGGATTGCTGTGTTAGCTTGTTACTTTCTTCGGGTGTCCTAGTTGGTGCTGTCCTGGGTATAGCCACTTGGGACCTGAGATGCCTCATCGTCCATCTTACTTAAAAGAAGGTGAATTCAAGTCTTTGATAGTATTTATAAACTCTAATGCGGTAGTATATTCTTTTCTGTGGCTGTTATTTTTGCCTCTGAAGTTTTTTAAAAACTTACACATTATGCCTCTCTAAGGGCTAGTTTACATTTGCCAACTGTTTACTATATTCTATGTGCATTTCTTTTCTTTAAAAATATCTTTGAAAGAGGAAACACAATAGAGGTATTTTGAGGTTGAATGCTGTCCATTTTTCTGATTTTATTTTGTTTTGATTTCAGGAGAAACTGGCTCTTCGACAGCAGCTGAATGAAGCAAAGCAGCAACTCCTGCAGCAGGCAGAGTACTGTACAGAAATGGGTGCAGCAGCCTGTACCATTTTGTGGGGTGTCTCCAGCAGCGAGGAAGTGGTCAAAGCCATTCTGGGAGGAGTAAGCATGCCCGCGGGCTGTCTGGACATTGTTGATTAGTGCTTGTGTAACTTAGAGGACACAGTGCATCTATTAAGGCGCCTACAGACTAAATCCATTTCTTTTGTTCATCAGATAGTTTTGGAATACCATCTGTGTAGGGCCCACTGTAACTGGTCTCTGGGGGGTATGTAAAATGAATGAAATAAGATCCCTTCTCTCCCAGAATCTGTGTGGTGTTTGTGGAGATAGTTCCACTTCAGTGTTATTACTTGATCTTATATGCATTTAACAAAGTTTAAAGTGCTTTTACGTGTGTTATTCCAGGGGTAATATGATATTTAATTGCCTGAATGTTATATGTTAATAGCATGTGCGTGCACAGAGACATCAAGGAACTTCACAGAGAAAGAGAGATTTTAAATGAACCTTGATTAACTTGCACAGGCAGCAGTGGCAGGAAGTGAAGAGGGTCCCTCAGGGGGGAGAAGCAGAGCAGTCAGGGACCCGGAGTGAGACACAGGGACAGTGTGTGTGTCATCTGACACAGGGGGGAGGGCCAGTGTGGTTGGTGATTTGTCCAGTGGGTGCTAGGATGGGATTCCTTAAGGCTTTTTGAGTGAAAAAGTGATAGGACAGGAGGGGAATTTGGGCAGCTCAGCCTGACAGTGAGTGAGGATGGAGGGAGGGTGGGGTTGTGGGTGTGGAGACTGGCCAGGAAGACTACGTGGAAGGCCGCCCCCCAGTAGAATAGGGGGTGAGAAGTGGAGAGCTGTGTGGGTGAGGCAGGACTCGTGACAGGGTGGTCTCCATGGCGGAGAGGACAGAAGGAGCCCGGGAGGATTGTTATCTGACTCTGGGAGAATCGAGTGGTCCTGAATGGCAAACCATCCGTCAGGGGCAGATTGTTGGCGGGAGGCCAGTAGTATGTTACTCATCATTTGCAGAAATAAAAACAGTGGAGGGACTAAATGTATTTTAAAGTTTATTGAGCTTTCTTAAGGTATAACTTACGTGTCATAAAATTCATTTATTTTTAAGTGTACAACTTAGTGTTTTCTAGCTAAATTTTGGAGGTGTGTAATCATCCCCACAATCCAGTCTCAGGATATTTATATCACCCCGTGCAGTTCCCTTGTGACATGTGTAAATGCATTGATTTTCAAACTATTCCTTAGAACCCTGCCCCCGCCAAGGAAGCGCTTTCAAGGTTCTGCGAACTTGGAAACTCTTTTGGCCGAGTAATGAAGACTGAAACTGTCATATGAGCCTGTCGCCGTCTTTTACATGTTGCAGTTTCAGTTAAGATTTTATTTGAAAAACAATTTCTGCCAAAGGTTTGAAAACCTCTGGTTTCATGCCTAGAATAGAGAACATATTTTTCTAGTATATTTCTAGTATATTTTTGGGTGAATTCAACCCAGTACTTCTATCATTGTATACATTTGAACTGTTTCCCTCATGTATTTTACTATATCAGTCTTCAGGGAAATTTTTCTACATGCCCCAAACTTCTTCTTTTTTCTGATCTTTTCATTGGGAAGTTTTAATGAGGGAATAGATTTAAAAACATTGCTTCTGTAATTAAAACCAGAGTCTTTCCTCTGTGTCCTGCACTTTGAAAGTGTTTTCCTAATGTAATGCTTAAAAATAAGCCACTCAAGGAAAGTGCCAGAATAGAGGAAGAAATGGCTGTGGTAAAGTAGTGTCAGATCATCAGCATGTTATTGCCCAGACACTTTGACCTTAGTTAAAATGTGGGACTATTTTAGGTTAAACCATTACCTATTTCCAGTTAAGCCTCCTGCTTAATAGTCCCGCCAATTTAATACAGGTTGGAACCCCTGCAAGTTTGCTGTGACAAGGCCCTGTCTCTTCCTGCTGTAGGGAACTGGCGCTTCCCTTTTCTGTGGCCTTTTCTGCCCAGGTCTGTACAGATCATGAGGCTGGACTCTGGAAACTTATTTTAGAGTTGAGGAACTAGGAAAGAATCCAGGGCTAGATACCAAATTACAGTATTGCTAGTAAGTACTTCACTTGGCGTAAAAGTCATTAAGGAGAAGGCAGACATCACTGAATCCAGCATGTAAGGAAAGATCAGAAAACAAAGTGTGGACTCAGAATTATAAAGGAGATGCTGGGTGAGAAGCAGCGCCTAACCCTCTAGAGGTTCGTCACTGGGACAAGAAAAGCTTGGTTCGTGTTTCCTCAGTGACAGTCGGATGGGGTCAGTTTGGGCCTAGTTGGGCCTTGTTGTGATCTAAGGGGTGGGCCGGGAGAGTCCTGGCAATAGCAGCCTTTGAACTCAAGAGAAAAAAGCGCCAGTGAAGCTGTTGGAGGATGTCTGAATTACTATTTGAAGGACTGTGCTGCTACTGTAGGGTTAGCTGCGGCCTTCCACAGCGTCTCTGCTGGCACAGCATTTAGTGCCTGGCCTGCTTTCCCGTGCGTGTGGACTTGTTTTAGACAACGGGCAGAGTCACGGCGTTCTCTCTAAGGAGCCCTGTTTCCCCGGCTTACCTATGGCTTCATCCTCTCTGTGTGTTTTCTTAGGGCAGCATCTTTCATAGTCAGTAAACTAACTTAAATATGGACTGCTATTTTTTCATTATCTATATTTTTAATTTGTTAGGAAAGAGTTGCTGCTTTTGTGATGATAAATGGGAAGTTGTTGCAAACATTGTATATTATTTCAGGAAAGTTTTTAAAGAAAAATTAACTGGTAGTATAGTTCAGTTATTATAATCAGAAATGAACTACACAAAGATTTTAAAGGAATCTTTAAAATTTTGTGCTTGCTACCCTGTTATGTATGAGTATTTGCTTTAGGTAAATATATCAGAGTTTGATTATTGTTTCTTTTTAAAATACAACTTTATTGAGGTGTATTTTGTATACCATAAAATTCATCTGTTGTAAAAGTCTAGTTTGATAATGTTTAGTGGATTTATGCAGTTGTACAACTGTCACCCAAACCAATTTGTGTCTTAGTTAAGACATTTTTTGAAATAATTATAGATTCACAGAAAGTTGCAGAAAGGCCAGGGAAGCCCAATACCCTTTACCCAGTTTCCTCCAGTGGTGAATAGCTTTCACAGCTACAGTGTAGGGAAACCAGGAGACTGACATTGGTGCCATCCACAGTGCTTGTGCAGGTTTCACCAGTTTTACTAGACTTGTTTGAAGTTCACCAGTTTTGCCTGCACTTACTTATGTTTGTGAGCATAGTTCTGTGCAGTTTTATCACGTGTAGATTCATGAACTCACCTCCGCAGTCAACATACAGAGCACCGCTGCGTCACCACAGAGACCCCGTCGCGCTACCCCGGTGCACCCGTGCCCAGCCGCTTCCCCCACGCCTGCCTCCTGGCAGCCGCTGATGTATACAGTTGCCACGCGGCATCTGTCTACTTCTCTTATTTCAAGAACGCCATAGAAATGGGATAATTCAGCCTGTAACCTTTTGATATTGACCTTTTTCACTCAGAGCCTTCCAAGCTGTCGCGTGTGTTAATAGTTTGCTTCTTTCGGTTGCTGCTTAGCATCCCAGGGTATGGAACTATCACAGTTTAAATATTCTCCCGCTGAAGGACATTTGGGTTGTTTCCTTTTTTTTTTTTTTCTGCTATTGTGAACATGTGTGTATAGGTTTTTGTGTGAATATATGTTTTCATTACTCTGGGATAAATGCCCTAGGGTGCAATTGCCGGCTTCCGTGTCAGGTGCGTGTTTAGTTTTGTAAGAAATTACCAAATTGTTTTCCAGAGCGGCTGTACCCTTTTACATTCTCACCAGCAAAGCATGAGTGATTCACTTCCTCCACACCCTAATTAGCATATGGTGTTCTCACTATTTTTTATTTTAGCTGTTCTGATAGATGTCTTGCAGTGATTCGCTTTTCCCTGTTGGCTAATGATGTTGAACATCTTTTCATGTACTTATTTGTTGTCTATATATTCTCTCCTGTGCGATATCTGTTTGTGTCTTTTGCCCATTTTCTAGTTGGATTTTTTTTTAACTGTTAAATTTAAAGTGTTCTTAATATATTCTAGATACAAGTCCTTTATTGGATATATGGTTTGCAGATATTTTCTCCCAGTGTGTGGCTTGTCTTTTCTTCTTCCTCACGGGGTCTTTCACAGAGCAGAAGTTTTAAATTTGGATGAAGTTCAACTTGTTGATTTTTGTTTTCATGGATTGTACTTTCTGTGTTATGTCTAAGAACTTTTCACCTAACCCTAGGTCCCAGAGATTTTCTCCTGGTTTTTTTTCTAACAGCTTTATATTTTTATGTATTTTGTTTATGGTTGTTTTGAGTTAATTTTTGTATAAGATGTGAACTTTACGTTGAGGCTCATTTTTTTCTTTTTCTTTTCTTTTTTTTTTTTCACCTATGATTGTCCATGGTATTTCTGGTCTTTTAGATTTTAGCCATTTTAGTGGGGGTAATGGTAT
The DNA here is from genome assembly GCF_002837175.3 of Physeter macrocephalus. NCBI lineage: Eukaryota > Metazoa > Chordata > Mammalia > Artiodactyla > Physeteridae > Physeter > Physeter macrocephalus. The sequence goes on along the minus strand of NC_041221.1, from coordinate 13,203,292 downwards.
CTCATTGTGGTTTTAATTTGCATTTTCCTCATGACTAATTTTCTTGAACATTTTTTCGTGTGTTTATTATCCATTCATATATTTTCTTTGGTTAAATGTTTATTTAAATCTTTTGGCTTTTTAAAAAAAATTTTCTTTGTCTGAGTTGGGTCTTTGTTGCTGCGTGCGGGCTTTCTCTAGTTGCAGCGAGTGGGGGCTACTCGTTGTGGTGGCTTGTTGCAAAGCACGGGCTCTAGGCGCACGGGCTTCAGTAGTTGTGGCATGAGGGCTCAGGAGTTGTGGCTCGCGGGCTCTAGACCACAGGCTCGGTAGTTGTGGTACACGGGCTTAGTTGCTCTGCGGCATGTGGAATCTTCCCAGACCAGGGCTCAAACCTGTGTTCCCTGCGTTGGTAGGCGGATTCTTAACCACTGCGCCACCAGGGAAGTCCCGCCTATTTTTTTTTTTTTTTTTTTTTTTTTTTTTTGTGATAGGCGGGCCTCTCCCTGCTGTGGCCTCTCCCGTTGCGGAGCACAGGCTCCGGACGCGCAGGCCCAGCGGCCATGGCTCAC
>NC_041221.1:13195325-13202306 GCF_002837175.3 Physeter macrocephalus | reverse complement strand
AGTATTTATAAACTCTAATGCGGTAGTATATTCTTTTCTGTGGCTGTTATTTTTGCCTCTGAAGTTTTTTAAAAACTTACACATTATGCCTCTCTAAGGGCTAGTTTACATTTGCCAACTGTTTACTATATTCTATGTGCATTTCTTTTCTTTAAAAATATCTTTGAAAGAGGAAACACAATAGAGGTATTTTGAGGTTGAATGCTGTCCATTTTTCTGATTTTATTTTGTTTTGATTTCAGGAGAAACTGGCTCTTCGACAGCAGCTGAATGAAGCAAAGCAGCAACTCCTGCAGCAGGCAGAGTACTGTACAGAAATGGGTGCAGCAGCCTGTACCATTTTGTGGGGTGTCTCCAGCAGCGAGGAAGTGGTCAAAGCCATTCTGGGAGGAGTAAGCATGCCCGCGGGCTGTCTGGACATTGTTGATTAGTGCTTGTGTAACTTAGAGGACACAGTGCATCTATTAAGGCGCCTACAGACTAAATCCATTTCTTTTGTTCATCAGATAGTTTTGGAATACCATCTGTGTAGGGCCCACTGTAACTGGTCTCTGGGGGGTATGTAAAATGAATGAAATAAGATCCCTTCTCTCCCAGAATCTGTGTGGTGTTTGTGGAGATAGTTCCACTTCAGTGTTATTACTTGATCTTATATGCATTTAACAAAGTTTAAAGTGCTTTTACGTGTGTTATTCCAGGGGTAATATGATATTTAATTGCCTGAATGTTATATGTTAATAGCATGTGCGTGCACAGAGACATCAAGGAACTTCACAGAGAAAGAGAGATTTTAAATGAACCTTGATTAACTTGCACAGGCAGCAGTGGCAGGAAGTGAAGAGGGTCCCTCAGGGGGGAGAAGCAGAGCAGTCAGGGACCCGGAGTGAGACACAGGGACAGTGTGTGTGTCATCTGACACAGGGGGGAGGGCCAGTGTGGTTGGTGATTTGTCCAGTGGGTGCTAGGATGGGATTCCTTAAGGCTTTTTGAGTGAAAAAGTGATAGGACAGGAGGGGAATTTGGGCAGCTCAGCCTGACAGTGAGTGAGGATGGAGGGAGGGTGGGGTTGTGGGTGTGGAGACTGGCCAGGAAGACTACGTGGAAGGCCGCCCCCCAGTAGAATAGGGGGTGAGAAGTGGAGAGCTGTGTGGGTGAGGCAGGACTCGTGACAGGGTGGTCTCCATGGCGGAGAGGACAGAAGGAGCCCGGGAGGATTGTTATCTGACTCTGGGAGAATCGAGTGGTCCTGAATGGCAAACCATCCGTCAGGGGCAGATTGTTGGCGGGAGGCCAGTAGTATGTTACTCATCATTTGCAGAAATAAAAACAGTGGAGGGACTAAATGTATTTTAAAGTTTATTGAGCTTTCTTAAGGTATAACTTACGTGTCATAAAATTCATTTATTTTTAAGTGTACAACTTAGTGTTTTCTAGCTAAATTTTGGAGGTGTGTAATCATCCCCACAATCCAGTCTCAGGATATTTATATCACCCCGTGCAGTTCCCTTGTGACATGTGTAAATGCATTGATTTTCAAACTATTCCTTAGAACCCTGCCCCCGCCAAGGAAGCGCTTTCAAGGTTCTGCGAACTTGGAAACTCTTTTGGCCGAGTAATGAAGACTGAAACTGTCATATGAGCCTGTCGCCGTCTTTTACATGTTGCAGTTTCAGTTAAGATTTTATTTGAAAAACAATTTCTGCCAAAGGTTTGAAAACCTCTGGTTTCATGCCTAGAATAGAGAACATATTTTTCTAGTATATTTCTAGTATATTTTTGGGTGAATTCAACCCAGTACTTCTATCATTGTATACATTTGAACTGTTTCCCTCATGTATTTTACTATATCAGTCTTCAGGGAAATTTTTCTACATGCCCCAAACTTCTTTTTTCTGATCTTTTCATTGGGAAGTTTTAATGAGGGAATAGATTTAAAAACATTGCTTCTGTAATTAAAACCAGAGTCTTTCCTCTGTGTCCTGCACTTTGAAAGTGTTTTCCTACTGGTATTTGTGAAAGGGTGTGACATTTCCATTTCTGAACTTTCAGGATAAAGCTTTGAAGTTTTTCAACATCACTGGTCAAACAATGGAGAGTTTTGTGAAGTCACTGGATGGGGATGTCAAGGAGCTGGATTCTGATGAAAATCAGTTTGTTTTTGCTTTGGCTGGAATCGTAACAAGTGAGTAATTCTCTTCAAACGTAGTGACTTTCAGAAGTGAGTTCCAGAGCAGTGATCACAGTCGGGGTGTGTGTGCGTAAACACCTCTCAGGAACATTTCAAATAGGCCCCTGCCCTGGAGAATCTGACTCAGTAAATTGGGGTAGAGGGACCAGGTGTATGTTGTGGGACATCACTCCAGGTGATTCTGGTGAGTATCAGTGAGCGGGAACGAGTAGTCTCAGGGAGCACAGGATGAGTTTGCGTGTTCTGTTCCGTTCTCTACGTTGACAGAAGTCAAAACTGTAAGTTCAGCTACTTGTCACTTGGAATCACCATCGTTTACTAATGTCTAGCTAAAGGAAAAGCCTTAAGCAGAGCTTAAGTTAAACTCTTGCTGTTGTTTCGGTGTTGTAACTAAAGAATTCCAAAACCCTAAATTGCCTCTTTAGTACATTTTTCCCAAAGATTATAGTTAGATAGAATTCTATGGCAAAACTGCTGTAAAGGATAAAGCCAGACGGCTATATAATTAATACTAATATCTTCATGTAGTAGGAGGTGGTATATACTAGGGAGCATTAAGGCTTTTTGTTCTAAAGTCAATGACATAGTTAAATATAGAGCTGTGACGTATTTTTTTACATTGCTTTTTCACCTCTGCTGTATGCCATGCTGTCCTCTGCTGTTAATGAGAGGGGAAGTGTTACATTTCTTCATCTGCTGAAATCCTCACGAAGTAGAGCTCACGTAGATGATTTCTTCATAATCCCTTAGAAATTGGTGACATTCTTCTGGGGCAGACGTTGAGACCTGGATGGTGTTCAGGCCAGTCCTGATGTAGCCCGGCACTTTATCCGCTGGAGGACGGCAGTGTGCACTTCCATCCGAGCGCCTTCAGCTGGTGGAGCCTTGCTGACCTTAAATAGGCCTTTAAGGTCTCTTTTTTAGCAGAAGGTATTTGCAGATGTGATGGTTAGCGTTTCTGCTATTTGCAGGTGACCTCAGAGGTCTGTGCTGTGTGTGACTTGTCATTCTGCTGAGCTGTGAGTTTGAGCTGCTTGAATTGCCAGCCCGTTGCCCAGCAGACAAGCTCAACCTGGCTTTGTTTTTCCCTGCCTGGTCGTGGGCATGTCCACGTTCCCCTTTCACGCTGGTGAGTTGTACGAGATGATTACGTACTATGTTGGTGCTGCTCTCCAGAGGCGCTGGGCCTTATGTGTGTCAGATACCAAGACTCTGTCCCACGGGGAGTAGGCAGTACAGCAGACACCTTGGTTAGCTGTCACCTAGATCTTCTGCCTTCTAAAACAACGATTCTTCTTTTAAGTTTACCTACAGTAAACTCGCTCATTACAGTTTCTTTTTCTCACCTTTCTGCAGTCCTGTGAGTTTTGACAAATGCATGCAGTCATGTCACTACCACAGTGAAGACATGGAACAGTTCCACTACCTCCGCCTCATCTCCCCATCTGCCCTACCCCTTCCTTCTGTAGCCAGCCCCTCTGCCCACCAGCAGCCCCAGGCAGCCGCTCGTCTGGCAATTTGCTACACCCTTTCGCTGATTTTTCTGGCCGGCTTATCTGGCATCCAGCGCCTGCCCCAGGTGAGCAAGTGCTTGCCTCAGAGCTCTCCTTGCAGCGCCTGCCTTTTCTTATTTTTCATATCAGTTGGTTGACCTTCAGCCTCAACTCTGATGTGTTTGAGATAAGTTGTGATTTTTTGAATTATCTAAACTGCCCCTTTTAAAGAATGGAGGTGCAGCTTTTTTCACTTTACTGTATCCTAAGCAAAAACTGGATGTCAAGGATTTGTTTAAACATTGAAATTATGAAATTTCTTACTCATCCATAGTCACTGTTCTTAATAATAGATTAAAATAGTATAAAGTGTCTGGATTTTCAGGCCCAGCTGGTCCACTACCCAGGATGTAAATTCTCTGGACTTTATTTTCCTTATCTGTGAAGTGGAATAGTAATACCTGCTCTGACTACCTTACACATTGTTGTGAATGTTACTGAGCTATGGTGAAGTGGTAACACATAGTTTGGGCCTAGTTGGGCCTTGTTGTGATCTAAGGGGTGGGCCGGGAGAGTCCTGGCAATAGCAGCCTTTGAACTCAAGAGAAAAAAGCGCCAGTGAAGCTGTTGGAGGATGTCTGAATTACTATTTGAAGGACTGTGCTGCTACTGTAGGGTTAGCTGCGGCCTTCCACAGCGTCTCTGCTGGCACAGCATTTAGTGCCTGGCCTGCTTTCCCGTGCGTGTGGACTTGTTTTAGACAACGGGCAGAGTCACGGCGTTCTCTCTAAGGAGCCCTGTTTCCCCGGCTTACCTATGGCTTCATCCTCTCTGTGTGTTTTCTTAGGGCAGCATCTTTCATAGTCAGTAAACTAACTTAAATATGGACTGCTATTTTTTCATTATCTATATTTTTAATTTGTTAGGAAAGAGTTGCTGCTTTTGTGATGATAAATGGGAAGTTGTTGCAAACATTGTATATTATTTCAGGAAAGTTTTTAAAGAAAAATTAACTGGTAGTATAGTTCAGTTATTATAATCAGAAATGAACTACACAAAGATTTTAAAGGAATCTTTAAAATTTTGTGCTTGCTACCCTGTTATGTATGAGTATTTGCTTTAGGTAAATATATCAGAGTTTGATTATTGTTTCTTTTTAAAATACAACTTTATTGAGGTGTATTTTGTATACCATAAAATTCATCTGTTGTAAAAGTCTAGTTTGATAATGTTTAGTGGATTTATGCAGTTGTACAACTGTCACCCAAACCAATTTGTGTCTTAGTTAAGACATTTTTTGAAATAATTATAGATTCACAGAAAGTTGCAGAAAGGCCAGGGAAGCCCAATACCCTTTACCCAGTTTCCTCCAGTGGTGAATAGCTTTCACAGCTACAGTGTAGGGAAACCAGGAGACTGACATTGGTGCCATCCACAGTGCTTGTGCAGGTTTCACCAGTTTTACTAGACTTGTTTGAAGTTCACCAGTTTTGCCTGCACTTACTTATGTTTGTGAGCATAGTTCTGTGCAGTTTTATCACGTGTAGATTCATGAACTCACCTCCGCAGTCAACATACAGAGCACCGCTGCGTCACCACAGAGACCCCGTCGCGCTACCCCGGTGCACCCGTGCCCAGCCGCTTCCCCCACGCCTGCCTCCTGGCAGCCGCTGATGTATACAGTTGCCACGCGGCATCTGTCTACTTCTCTTATTTCAAGAACGCCATAGAAATGGGATAATTCAGCCTGTAACCTTTTGATATTGACCTTTTTCACTCAGAGCCTTCCAAGCTGTCGCGTGTGTTAATAGTTTGCTTCTTTCGGTTGCTGCTTAGCATCCCAGGGTATGGAACTATCACAGTTTAAATATTCTCCCGCTGAAGGACATTTGGGTTGTTTCCTTTTTTTTTTTTTTCTGCTATTGTGAACATGTGTGTATAGGTTTTTGTGTGAATATATGTTTTCATTACTCTGGGATAAATGCCCTAGGGTGCAATTGCCGGCTTCCGTGTCAGGTGCGTGTTTAGTTTTGTAAGAAATTACCAAATTGTTTTCCAGAGCGGCTGTACCCTTTTACATTCTCACCAGCAAAGCATGAGTGATTCACTTCCTCCACACCCTAATTAGCATATGGTGTTCTCACTATTTTTTATTTTAGCTGTTCTGATAGATGTCTTGCAGTGATTCGCTTTTCCCTGTTGGCTAATGATGTTGAACATCTTTTCATGTACTTATTTGTTGTCTATATATTCTCTCCTGTGCGATATCTGTTTGTGTCTTTTGCCCATTTTCTAGTTGGATTTTTTTTTAACTGTTAAATTTAAAGTGTTCTTAATATATTCTAGATACAAGTCCTTTATTGGATATATGGTTTGCAGATATTTTCTCCCAGTGTGTGGCTTGTCTTTTCTTCTTCCTCACGGGGTCTTTCACAGAGCAGAAGTTTTAAATTTGGATGAAGTTCAACTTGTTGATTTTTGTTTTCATGGATTGTACTTTCTGTGTTATGTCTAAGAACTTTTCACCTAACCCTAGGTCCCAGAGATTTTCTCCTGGTTTTTTTTCTAACAGCTTTATATTTTTATGTATTTTGTTTATGGTTGTTTTGAGTTAATTTTTGTATAAGATGTGAACTTTACGTTGAGGCTCATTTTTTTCTTTTTCTTTTCTTTTTTTTTTTTCACCTATGATTGTCCATGGTATTTCTGGTCTTTTAGATTTTAGCCATTTTAGTGGGGGTAATGGTATCTCATTGTGGTTTTAATTTGCATTTTCCTCATGACTAATTTTCTTGAACATTTTTTCGTGTGTTTATTATCCATTCATATATTTTCTTTGGTTAAATGTTTATTTAAATCTTTTGGCTTTTTAAAAAAAATTTTCTTTGTCTGAGTTGGGTCTTTGTTGCTGCGTGCGGGCTTTCTCTAGTTGCAGCGAGTGGGGGCTACTCGTTGTGGTGGCTTGTTGCAAAGCACGGGCTCTAGGCGCACGGGCTTCAGTAGTTGTGGCATGAGGGCTCAGGAGTTGTGGCTCGCGGGCTCTAGACCACAGGCTCGGTAGTTGTGGTACACGGGCTTAGTTGCTCTGCGGCATGTGGAATCTTCCCAGACCAGGGCTCAAACCTGTGTTCCCTGCGTTGGTAGGCGGATTCTTAACCACTGCGCCACCAGGGAAGTCCCGCCTATTTTTTTTTTTTTTTTTTTTTTTTTTTTTTGTGATAGGCGGGCCTCTCCCTGCTGTGGCCTCTCCCGTTGCGGAGCACAGGCTCCGGACGCGCAGGCCCAGCGGCCATGGCTCAC
>NC_041221.1:13187605-13190918 GCF_002837175.3 Physeter macrocephalus | reverse complement strand
GGAACAGTTCCACTACCTCCGCCTCATCTCCCCATCTGCCCTACCCCTTCCTTCTGTAGCCAGCCCCTCTGCCCACCAGCAGCCCCAGGCAGCCGCTCGTCTGGCAATTTGCTACACCCTTTCGCTGATTTTTCTGGCCGGCTTATCTGGCATCCAGCGCCTGCCCCAGGTGAGCAAGTGCTTGCCTCAGAGCTCTCCTTGCAGCGCCTGCCTTTTCTTATTTTTCATATCAGTTGGTTGACCTTCAGCCTCAACTCTGATGTGTTTGAGATAAGTTGTGATTTTTTGAATTATCTAAACTGCCCCTTTTAAAGAATGGAGGTGCAGCTTTTTTCACTTTACTGTATCCTAAGCAAAAACTGGATGTCAAGGATTTGTTTAAACATTGAAATTATGAAATTTCTTACTCATCCATAGTCACTGTTCTTAATAATAGATTAAAATAGTATAAAGTGTCTGGATTTTCAGGCCCAGCTGGTCCACTACCCAGGATGTAAATTCTCTGGACTTTATTTTCCTTATCTGTGAAGTGGAATAGTAATACCTGCTCTGACTACCTTACACATTGTTGTGAATGTTACTGAGCTATGGTGAAGTGGTAACACATTGTAAGCCAAGGTCCTGTTTGACATGGGGGTGCGATTGTTTCCAAAAACTCTTTTGTAAAAAATAAATTTATTTATTTATGGCTGCACTGGGTCTTTGTTGTTGGGTCTTCGTTGCTGCACGCGGGCTTTTCTCTAGTTGCGGCGAGCGGGGGCTGCTCTTCGCCGTGGTGCGCGGGCTTCTCATTGCGGTGGCTTCTCTTGTTGCGGAGCGAGGGCTGTAGGTACACGGGCTTCAGTAGTTGTGGCACGCAGGCTCAGTAGTTGTGGCTCGCGGGCTCTAGAGCGCAGGCTCAGTAGTTGTGGCGCACGGGCTTAGTTGCTCCGTGGCATGTGGGATCTTCCCGGTTTTAAAAAAAATTTTCTTTGTCTGAGTTGGGTCTTTGTTGCTGCGTGCGGGCTTTCTCTAGTTGCAGCGAGTGGGGGCTACTCGTTGTGGTGGCTTGTTGCAAAGCACGGGCTCTAGGCGCACGGGCTTCAGTAGTTGTGGCATGAGGGCTCAGGAGTTGTGGCTCGCGGGCTCTAGACCACAGGCTCGGTAGTTGTGGTACACGGGCTTAGTTGCTCTGCGGCATGTGGAATCTTCCCAGACCAGGGCTCAAACCTGTGTTCCCTGCGTTGGTAGGCGGATTCTTAACCACTGCGCCACCAGGGAAGTCCCGCCTATTTTTTTTTTTTTTTTTTTTTTTTTTTTTTTTTGTGATAGGCGGGCCTCTCACTGTTGTGGCCTCTCCCGTTGCGGAGCACAGGCTCCGGACCCCTGCATCGGCAGGCAGATTCTCAACCACTGCGCCACCAGGGAAGCCCCAAGCCTGCTGAAATTTTGATAGGGATTGTGTGGAATCCGTAGATCAATTTGGGGAAAATTACCCTCTTACCAATATTGAATCTTCCAACCCTTGAACATGGTATATCTTTCCATTTATTAGGATCTTTACTTTTTCTCAATAATGCTTTGTAGTTTTTACTGTACAGGGCCTGAACTGGTTTTCTTAAATTTGGTCCTAAGTATATTCTCATTTTTGGTGTTATTGTGAACGGAATTATTTTCTTTGAGTTCCTCTTGATAGTATTGTACTGTTCGTGCAGCCCTGTGTCAGGGCATATCTGCCTGTAACCACCAGATGTGACCATAGAAGACAGTTCTGACGGTCACTCTGAACAGTTCTTGTTGATCTTAGAGAAGAGCCACTGTAACCAGACTAATCAGAATGCAGCCTACTTCAACTGTGAGAAAAGCCAGAATTCTGAAGGAAATGCTGTGATACAGCTTTTGCATATGTCACCTCGGCTTGAGTGGCTGAAGAGCAAATCTAGGAATCTAGGCAACTGTTGTGATGAAGCCAGATATTAAAAACCCAGAGTTAATAAATCACATAAAGCAGTTTTAGCATGTGTCATAGGCTCAGTGACCGTTTTTCTCCTGAAGTAAATGTGACTGTCTGTATGAAGGTGTATGAAGCTCTGATTACCAAATGCGTTGGCCCCAGGTAGATATGAATGCCGCCCTAGGCCAAGCTACAGAGTCAACAGAGTTCGATTTGTGGTCCGCTGCTCCCTTTCCTCCACCAGGCGAAAAGCCCCCTCTACTGTAATTGTCCTGCACTCACCTCTGTAGAAGAAAAAGCTAAAACATCTCATATGCTTTAACTTTGTGGGCTATTGAGCTAATTATACTTCGGTATAGATGAAGTTAGGTTTTTTGTATTTTTTTTTTTTAAGGCCATAGGCACGGTTACAGGAGAGGGATAGCTCTTTTTTTTTTAAAATTAATTAGTTTATTTATTTTTGGCTGCATTGGGTCTTTGTTGCTGCGTGCAGGCTTTCTCTAGTTGCGGCGAGCGGGGGCTACTCTTCGTTGCGGTGCGCGGGCTTCTCATTGCGGTGGCTTCTCTTGTTGCGGAGCACGGCCTCTAGGCACGCGGGCTCAGTAGTTGTGGCACACAGGCTCAGTAGTTGTGGCACGAGGGCTTAGTAGTTGTGGCTGGCGGGCTCTAGAGCGCAGGCTCAGTAGTTGTGGTGCACGGGCTTAGTTGCTCCGTGGCATGTGGGATCTTCCCGGACCAGGGCTCAAACCCGGGTCCCCTGCATTGGCAGGCGGATTCTTAACCACTGTGCCACCAGGGAAGTACCAGGTTTTTGTATTTTTGAGTTTACCTATTATTAAGTAAGGAAATGCTCTCATCTTTTAAGGGAACTTCAGGTAACAAGGAATAGTGAAACTGGTGTTGACAGTTGGGGCGGGCAGGAAGCCCCAATCACCCAAGACCCACCTGAAGGTGAAACTTTAGGAGTGCTTGTGTGGTCAGAGGTGACATCAGGGGGACAGTTCACTTGTTAAGAGCCCTGGCTTCAGAAGCCCAGTGCTGGTGGGAGGCTGAGAAATCTTGCCTGGCCTCCGTCTTCTTGTTACGCTGGTGCTTAGCTTGCTGGTTCAGGGCACGCCAGGGAGGCCCTTCCTTCTCACTGCTCTCCTGCCTCTGCTCCCGTCTTTCCTGCCTGGTCTTGGCTGTGTCACATGGCGTTTTTATAGTGGAGTGGGCCACTTGGCGGCGGCAGGCACCTTTATTAGAAATACTGCTCTATGTGGGGATTGCTGTGTTAGCTTGTTACTTTCTTCGGGTGTCCTAGTTGGTGCTGTCCTGGGTATAGCCACTTGGGACCTGAGATGCCTCATCGTCCATCTTACTTAAAAGAAGGTGAATTCA
>NC_041221.1:13179357-13184220 GCF_002837175.3 Physeter macrocephalus | reverse complement strand
CCCTTTTTTTTTTTTTGCGGTACGCGGGCCTCTCACTGTTGTGGCCTCTCCCGTTGCGGAGCACAGGCTCCGGACGCGCAGGCCCAGCGGCCATGGCTCACGGGCCCAGCCGCTCCGCGGCATGTGGGAATCTTCCCAGACCGGGGCGCGAGCCCGGTTCCCCTGCATCGGCAGGCGGACGCGCAACCACTGCGCCACCAGGGAAGCCCCCAAAAACTCTTTTGTAAAAAATAAATTTATTTATTTATGGCTGCACTGGGTCTTTGTTGTTGGGTCTTCGTTGCTGCACGCGGGCTTTTCTCTAGTTGCGGCGAGCGGGGGCTGCTCTTCGCCGTGGTGCGCGGGCTTCTCATTGCGGTGGCTTCTCTTGTTGCGGAGCGAGGGCTGTAGGTACACGGGCTTCAGTAGTTGTGGCACGCAGGCTCAGTAGTTGTGGCTCGCGGGCTCTAGAGCGCAGGCTCGGTAGTTGTGGCGCACGGGCTTAGTTGCTCCGTGGCATGTGGGATCTTCCCGGACCAGAGCTCAAACCCGTGTCCCCTGCATTGGCAGGCGGATTCTTAGCCACTGTGCCACCAGGGAAGTCCCTCCAACAACTTTTATAAGTGGACAAATGTAGAACTTAAAAGAAGATGGCAAGTTATTATCACAGCCCTGTGAAGATTAACTTGCTTAGCTTGCAAGTGGAAAACTTATTTTTCGAACTGCTTTTTGACTATTTGAAAGTCATAATTGCACTCCTTGCCTCTTAATTCTGGGTTTATTCATTCAAACAATGTTAGGTAATGATTACAGAATCAAAATTACCTTTTTTTTTTTTTTTCTTTTTTGCCACACTGCGTGGCTTGCAGGATCTTAATTCCCCGACCAGGATGGAACCCAGACCCTGGCAGTGAAAGCACCGAGTCCTAACCACTGGCCCGCCAGGGAACTCCCCCACATTACTTCTTGATTGTTGACAATTTATGGCAGGACTGGATCCAGCTTATCTTTTGTGGACGTAACGGTCCCGCAGAGCTGACGGCAGAGCACCCTGGGTCAGTGAGCAGCACGCCTCCTGGCTCCTCCAGCTCAGGGGAGCAGGGTGGTGGGTGGGTGGGATTGAGGCCCAGTGTCCAGTTCTGCTTCTGCCACTGACCAGCCCTGTGTTCCTGACACTGTGACCCTCAGCTTCATCTTCTGAGAAGAGGGGTCTTAGACCCCAGCTGATGATTAAGGTCTGCCCCAGCCCTGGACTTGTGTGGCTGCTTGGAGGAAAGGGGGCCGTGAGCCTTGCCTCCTGGATCAGGTGACAGGCTCTGAGCAGCAGTGGGTCTTTGGTGTGTGCCGTGTCATTGAGTTAATGTCCCTAGAGCAGTGCTTCTCAGCCTCGGCAGTAGAATTCTCTGTTATGGGGGGTGTTCTGTGCATTGTAGGCGTTCAGAAAGATCCCTAGACTCTACCTGTTAGAGACCAGAAGCAAAAACCCCCAGGTGTGACAGCTGAGAATGTCTCCAGATGTTGTCAGTTGTCTCCTGGCGGCAAAACCATCCTCCCTTGCCACTTTGAGACCACTGCCCTAGAGCACCGCCTCAACCCATCACGTACATAGACAGAAAGGTTTATGATACTCCTGGATATCAGAGGTAATTGTTGAGAGAGATTTTGAGGTTGCTGAAGGCTGTTTTGGTTTCTCTGTCCCCTGGGCATGCTTCTGACATGTCTGACTTAGTCTAGTCATATAATGGTCTTGCTAATTCAGGAGAATTTGGTGTCTTATCTACAATATCCAGTTAGTCACAGAAATTCTCTTAATCGTCTTTCAGTGGTTTGTCTTGGGTAATTTGGGTTACTGTGTAATCTTGCCTTAGATAATGCCCTTCCTTCAGTTGACAGAGTATGGCCTAGATAACGAGCTGTTGTTTTGTGGAATTGCAGTGTTTTTTGGAAGTTCATCTCCCTTTTTAGCTACCTCAGTGAGGAGATGAACACAGTCAGCCTTAGAGTTTTCCAGACTAATGGAATGTAAGAGGAGGTTATGTATGTGTTGGATCAGAAGGACCCCACAAAGAGCTCCATTGTATCCTTAAGGTCTGGGATTAAGACTTGAGAGAAGTAGGATAGAACTTCAGTGACTCTCTGGGGACATAACTTTCAGGGTGAATTGTTGATTTTTCTAGGTGAAGGCAAGTAAATTGGCCAATTTTATAGAATGTGACACTAAAGAGACCTGAGCATTAATCTTTTCCTATAAAGAAGTGGCTCCAGGCAGGACGGAGAAGAGGAATTGTTCACAGATTTTGGACAAATCCATATCCTCAACCATTAGAGATTTTTTAAACAGGTAGCATTAAGCGATTGTGGGGCTGGTACAAGGAATTACTAGTCTTTTTTCTATTAAGCTGGTCATTGGTGGCCTATGGCCTTCCGTGGCTTCAGCTCTAGAGAAGATGAGGTAAAGATAAGAAGAATCGTCTGGAGTCTTTTGGCTTTTGCCCCAATTGTTTAACTCTGTCCATAGAACCTTTTACTGATAGGGATTCTGGGACTATAGTTAATTTTTTGGTTATTTCTTGAATCGTACATAATATGGGCAAGTAGTATTCAGATCGGCTATAATTTGTATATAGGAGAATTTTCTGGGACTTCTAAAAATTATCCTTCTGTAGTGCCTTTTCTTTATCTGTTCCATTTACAAAATAAACATCTGTCCATTAAACTTTGCAGGGGCTGTGTTCCAGAGAAGGGAGGAGTATCTTTCTGATAATGGTCTCAGAGTCACAGTTACAGGTTGGGAGAAATGAAAGATGCTGGGAGTCTTTCTTTCCTGAGAGTGCAGTTGCATGTTAAGAGAAAAATGTGAACAAATTGAAAGAAAAGGAATTACGCTTGTAAATGAGCTGTAGGAAAGTTGGGGATTCTGCTTGGAGCTGTTTCCTTCATGGTGGGTCAACAGGTGATAGCATTTGGCTGGCAGTGGCACTCTGTCACCATAGGCCTTGCCCTTGATTTTTCCTGTGACTGGGCGTCCCAACGGTCAGAGCATGCTCACTCCATGGTGGAAACTTACCCAGCCTGGTGAGACAGGTTTGGCAGGTGAACGCGCGAGGAGGTTGTAAGAGGTATGGGAACATTTCCCAGGAGTCACGTTGACACTGCAGACTGACAGCAGCAAACAGGGAAGGACAGTAGACTCACCCCTCTCAGCGGGCCCTCAGGTTACAGGGTGTTTCTCTCTAGCCTGACTTCTCACCACAGAAGCCAGATCACGCGAGTGGGAGGGAAACTGGATTCTGGGAGCTCCTTCCCAGTGGGACTGGGCATTCCCTCCAGCTCTAAGGGGGTTTCCATACATAGTGTACAGAGGCAGTTTCCAGACTGAGATTACCCATGGCCTTTGGCCCACTCTCCCACCCTGACAGCCAGATAATTGACTTGATAAGAAAGTACCACAGCAAATGCAAAGAAACAAAAACCAAACAGTAAATCAGAGTCACAGTATTCATAGAGGAAACTTTCTTATGTTTCTTTCAAAAAATGTGATGTAGTGTTAGTGCTTCAGATGAGTAGTTTATAGAGAACAGGTCCAAGATGAGCAGTAGAGACTGTGTAATCCACTGAACATGACAATCCTTTCCTACTGTTATTATTACTATATTTACTTTTTAACAGATTTATTGAGATAAAAATATACAATTTGCCAACTTAAAGTATATAATTTGATGGCTTTAGTACATTCATATAATTGTGCATCCATCTCCACAATCAATTTTTAAACATTTTCATCACCCAAAGAGAAGCCCTGCTAACCTCAGCCATCATTCCCCAATCCTGCCATTCTTCTAGCTTTAGGCAGCCAATCTACTTTTTGTCTCTATAGATTTGCCTGTGCTGGACATTTCATATAATGGGACCATGTAACATGGGGTCCTTTGTGACTGGCTTCTTTCCTTTAGCATAGTGTTTTCAAGGTGTCCATGTCATAGCATGTACCGGTACTTCATTCCTTTCTATGGCTGAATAATATTCCATTGTTTGGCTATACCACATTTATCCATTCATCAATCGACGGACATTTGGGTTGTTTCTACTTTTTGGTTATTATGAATAATGATGCTGTGAAAATTTGTGTAAAAGTTTTTGTGTAGATATAGGTTTTCATTTCTCTTGGATATACAGCTAGGAGCAGAATTGCTGGGTCATATGATATGGCTTTTAGCGTTTGAGGAACTGTCAGACCATTTTTTGACAGTGGCTGCACCATTTTACATTCTCACCAGCAGCGCATGAGGTTTCTCCACATACTTGCCAACACTTTAAAGTTATTTTTCTGGTTATAGCCATCCCTAGTGGGTCTGAAGTAGTACTTTGTCATGGTTTTGATTTGCATATCCCTGATGGCTAATGATATTGAGCATCTTTTCATGTATTCACTGGCCATTTGTGTATCTTCTTTGGAGAAATGTCTATTCAAGTCCTTTGCCCATTTCAAAATTAAGTCATTTGAGGGACTTCCCTGGTGGTGCAGTGGGTAAGACTCCCCGCTCCCAGTGCAGGAGGCCTGGGTTCAATTCCTGGTCGGGGAACTGGATCCCACATGCATGCTGCAGCTAAGAGTTTGCATGCCACAGCTAAGGAGCCCGCGTGCTGCAACTAAGGAGCTGGTGAGCCGCAACTAAGAAGCCCGCGAGCTGCAACTAAGACACAGTGCAACCAAATAAAAAGAAAAAAAAATTGTCTGATGCAGCCACTATGGAGAACAGTATGGAGGTTCCTTAAAAAACTACAAATAGAACTACCATACGACCCCGCAATCCCACTACTGGGCATATACCCTGAGAAAACCATAATTCAAAAAGAGTCATGTACCAAAATGTCCATTGCAGC
>NC_041221.1:13167163-13178963 GCF_002837175.3 Physeter macrocephalus | reverse complement strand
GTGGGAAGCAGCCACATAGCACAGGGAGATCAGCTCGGTGGTTTGTGACCACCTAGAGGGGTGGGATAGGGAGGGTGGGAGGGAGGGAGATGCAAGAGGGAAGATATATGGGGACATATGTATATGTATAACTGATTCACTTTGTTATACGGCAGAAACTAACATGCCATTGTAAAGCAATTATACTCCAATAAAGATGTTAAAAAATTGTCATTTGTCTTTTTATTATTGAGTTATAAGATTTCTTTGTATATTCTAGATACCAGTCCCTTATCAGGCATATGATTTGCAAAATTTTTCTCATTCTGTAGTTGTCTTTTCACTTTCTTGATAGTGTCTTTTGAAGCAAAAAAGTTTTAATTTTTGATGATATCCAGTGTGTTTTTTCTTTAGTTGCTTGTGTTTTTGTTGTCATATCTAAGAAACTATTGTCTAATTCAAGGACATGAAAATTTACTCCTGTGTTTTCTTCTAAGAGTTTTATAATTTTAGCTCATACATTTAGGTCTTTGATCCATTTTGAGTTAATTTTTATGTGTGGTGTGAGGTAGGGATCCAGTTTTTATTTCTTTGCATGTGAATATTCAGTTGTCCCAGCACCGTTTGTTAAAAAGATTATTCTTTTATCTTTTCTCCATTCAATTGTCCTGATCTCCTTCTTGAAAATCAGTTGATCATAAATTTGAGTGTTTATTTCTCGTCTCTCAATTCTACCATTGATCTGTATGACTGTCATCATGCCAGTACCTTATTATTATTTCTATTGTCGAAAATAAGACAGAATTGTTCCAACCTAAAGCAAAAATATCAGACATAACATGCCTCAACTCTTTATATTTTTTTTTTTTTTTTTTTTTTTTTTTTTTGTGGTATGCGGGCCTCCCTCTGTTGTGGCCTCTCCCGTTGCGGAGCACAGGCTCCGGACGCGCAGGCTCAGCGGCCATGGCTCACGGGCCCAGCCGCTCCACGGCACGTGGGATCCTCCCAGACCGGGGCGCGAACCCAGTTCCCCCGCATCGGCAGGCGGACGCGCAACCACTGCGCCACCAGGGAAGCCCAACTCTTTATATTTTTTATCAGCATACATAATTCACACTAGTTTCATTTCTTAAATTATATAATTACTATGGTAACTTCTAGAAATATTTATAAACTTTAAAGAAAAATGAACCTAGGGGAAAAAAAGTACATTTTAACAGAAAATTAAACCAGCAATCCTTTTTAGTCCTATGGTTGACTCATAAGCATCCCAGACAGACTGACAAATACTGGAGCTAACTGAGCAGGAATTTATTTACGTTTATTTTACTTCATAGTTTGCTTGGAATGCAGCATTGGCATTTGCTATTATAATATTGGATACATGATAGGGGACTTCATTTACCAGTAAATTTGTTGTGTTTTGTTGGGTGTTGTTGCCTGCTCTGATACAGTGTACTTTTTTTCTTCAGTGATGTATTAGTGATGTTCCTGTTATCTCTTGCTGGGTAACAAACTGCCCCTAAACTTTGTCTTTAAACAACAGTAGTCATTTATTTTGCTCGGGAACCTGCGACTTTCTCAGGGCTTGGCAGGGAGGCTTTGCTGCTACTCTGCTGTCTGGGGCCTCAGCTGGGGTGACTCAAATTGCTGAGGGATGGAACAGCTGGAGGCCAGTGGGACATCTTCCTATCCTAGTGTAGTCCCAGGCTTCTCCCACTGTATGATTTTTCTGTAGTCTGCATCACGGCAGCCTCAGGAGAGTCAGGTTTCTTTCCTAGTGACCCAGGGCTTCTAGAGCAAGTGGCGAGAGATGGAGGTGGAAGCTGCCAGGCTCTTTCTATCTTGCCTTGAAAGTCACGCAGCAGCTGTGCTGCATTCTGCTGGTCACACTGGAGTCTTAGGGCAGGAACAACCCAAGGTCTGCAGACCAGAGCCATGGTTTGCTGGGATGTCGTCTCTGGAAGCTACTAGGGTATGTAGCTAGAATGTATGTTTTCCTGGGGGGTTCCCATATGTAGTCTTAACATGAAGAATGTCTTCCCCAAAAAACTACCTTAAAATGACTTTGAGTTTATGATGCCAAATGCTTCATTTCCCCTCAAGTATTTCTTTAGCAAAACTAGAGTGTTTCATATGGTAGAAGATAGAGTCATCAGGTTCAAATTCATTGAACACAGAAGGTACATTTGTATCAGTTAAGGGTCCTGTCTTCAGTAAAGTTATAGCTGCCATGAAATTATATACCAAATAGCACCAATGCAAGGAAAGAGGCAAAAAGTGCTGGAAGGACTAACAGAAATGGGGAAAAAAATCTGTTAGGGTTAGGAAACTTTAATATATCTCTTTTGATCCTCCTCAGCTCAGATAAACAAAAATAAATAGGAATGTCCAGGATCTGATTCCATAAAGTTGTTCTGGTAGCATAGATGGGATTTTATATTCTGCCATTAGGTTACCGTTAATCAAAGCAGAACGAATCAGTGATAAAATTCATCTTCCATTCTGGATGGTTATTAGCAAACTACAAATAGAAGAACACTTCCTTAAACTTGTAGAGGATCTCTGCTGGAGTCATCCAGTAGACACCACACTTAACGGTGAATTACTAGAAGCATTTCCACTGAAGTCAGGAGAACAAGGATGCTGCTGCCCTTCTTGTCTCCACCCTGGCCGGCTCGTTCGGGTTAGGAATTTTAGTCACTTTGAATCATGCTTTATTGTTAGACCTAGCTAAAGAAAAATCTTACCGACATGTACATAAATATTCTGGATCACTGACGTGTCCCCACAGGTATTTGGGAATGTGATGGAGCCGGTGTTATCTTCAGCAGTGTCCGTGGGAGCCCGTGTAGTGACTTGGTCTGGTCCCCGTGCTGGTTCTGCGGGGCCTCAAGCATGAAGAAACGTGATATTTGCTGACCCACAGCAGGATGTACAATTTAGAAAAGTTTCTTTTTGGAATCAGTTTTTGTATTCTCTCTCGGCCTCATGATTTCAGTGTGGTATTCTGGTTTAGAGTCATTAGGATTTCACTCCCAGGGTTGAAAGTGGATTTTAGTGTCCTTGGTCCCAGATAAAGTAATCAGCCCCTACCTTCTGTTTGGACCCTGACTGCCCATAGCTGTTTTAATCGAGTATTCTGGAGTCTGGTGTCCACTTGCTGTGCTGTGGTCAGGCTGCAGACATATTTAGACCCAGTGCTCCGTTCCACTACCGAGGCATTTGCTAATCACAGCGGACGTCACTCACCGTTTTAGTAACTGCTGTGGTTGTCAGTTACCCTATCTGGGCTGTCAGCTCTGTGGATAACTATTCTGTGTGTTCATTAGGTCTGCTAGGAGAGAGACAGCAGCACATCCTCTATCTTGGACACACTTTTGACGCTTTGTTTCATCTTTATGTTGCAGATGTAGCTGCCATAGCAAGTGGTCGTGAATTCCTGGTTAACTCAAGTCGGGTGCTCTTGGACACCATACTGCAGCTTCTGGGAGACTTGAAGCCCGGACAGTGCACCAAACTCAAAGTGTACGGTGGATAATATTTAAAGGTTCATGTTTATTTACATAGTAGTTAGAATTTGCTGATTGGGCCCCTTTTTCAAGCAAATGCACTTAATTTGGCTATAGTTCTAAAAAATAGAAGAAACAAATTTCCCGGAGAATTAAGGGATACACTCTCTATTCAATACTATTTTAGGAAAATAATATAAACAAAAGGAATGCTCCCACCTTAGGGCAGTCACTGAGCCCCAAATGCTGTCATGGGTGAGCTTCAGGGTGCACTTAGAATAGGTGATGGTTTTGACAGCACCCCACTTCCAGGAGCCAGAATCCGGACTTATTTTCCACTGGTGCTTAACAAATTACCACAGACTTATTGGCTGAAACAACACCTACTTCAAGGTCTGTAGGTCAGAGGTCTGAGTGGGCTTGGTTGGGTTCCCTACAGGGTCTCAAGTGGCCCAAATCAAGGGTTGTCCAGGCAGGGCTCCTTTCCAGAGGCTCTGCACAAGAATCTCTTCCACGTGCATCCAGGTTGCTGGAAGAATCCAGTTCCCTGCGTTGATAGGACTCCGGTCCCTGTTTCCTTGCCGGCTGTCAGGCGGGGCCACGTTTAGCTTCCAGGGCTGACTGAATACCTTATCACGTAACCTCACCCCATCTTCAAGTCACAACAGCTTGCCGAACCTTTCTTACACTTCAGAACCTCTTGGATTTCCTCTTTTTGTACCCGCCAGAGAAAACTCACTGTTTTTGATGGGGTCACGGGTTTATCTCTGGCATAACTGGATAAACTCCCTTTTGATTAACTCAGAGTCAGACGATGAGTAACCTGAATTGTGTCCGCAGGGTCTCACTGCCTTGACCAGGCGACTTAATGTGACCGGGGTGTCATATGTCGGTCTCGGGGATTAGGGCAGGAAACCTTGACCCATTTTAGGATTCTGCTTCCACGCCATTTATTTCGAGTGTTTGCTTTTACTTCTGGAGCACTTCATTAAATAGCTTCTCTAAGTCTTTGTAAGATACTTCTCACCTCTGTGTCATCTTGGCCCTGGAATCTCTTGGTTGTCGTGTCCCACGTGAGTTGGGATTTTTCCTGTTTCTCTGTAGGCTGAGTAATTTTTGGATTGTATCGTGGACATTTGAATATTATGTTTTGAGACCCTGGGTCTTGCTTAAATCTTATGGGAGATGTTGATGTTTTGTTTCAGCAGCGGTCAGCCTGGTTGGGTTTAGGTCACAAGTTCTGACCAGTCTTCTCTGTTTGTGGCTTCCATGTCAGTTCCATTTTTGTTTTGGGGCCATGTTGCACAGCTTTTGGGATCTCAGTTCCCTGACCAGGGATTGAACCCCGGCCACGGCAGTGAATGTGCTGAATCCTAACCCCTGGGCCACCAGGGAACTCCTGTCAGTTCCATTTTTAAGACGCTTTTGCAGTGCTGTTGCTGTGAGGCTGGTCCCTCACCATCATCTCCTGATACTCTGACCCTCATGTATGTCCCTGTTTGGGACCTGGATGATAGTTGATATTTTAGTTTTCAGAGTCTGGGATATGCTGTTTATGATCAGATCCACACATGCATAGCTTGGGGTGAGGCCAGGAGTCTATAGACGACCTTGTGGGGTCACATTCCTGAGCTCTTAACTCTCCACAACGTCTGAGTCCTTGTGAATTCCCCAGCACTCCCTTTTTCAGTCCTTCACCTGGAATGCTGAGGTTTTATATGCCCTGAGGTCACATGTTTCTGCAGCTAGGCCCAGTCCAGGGCAAGAAGCAGGAATGCAGAGGATCACATTTCCTTCCACGGAGTTTGAGTTACCCGAGGACTTCCACTCTGCCAGCATGGTCACTGCTGGGAGACCCCGTTCCTACTCCTCGAGTCGGAGCCAGAGGCTTCTCCTGGTGCTCTCTCTGTGTGGGCCAGTGCCACCCTGGGTTTAGGGGCTGAGTGGTAAACTCTTGGTTTGGTGGTTCTTAAAATTCTGGTCTTCTTCCCCATCCACCTGCAGAGACATTTTACTTGCTTGCTTGACAGTCTTCCATCTGACCCCCGAGCACAGCTGAGTGCGGGCTGTCAGCCTCCGACCCCCTCTTGGGATCCCTGTGCAAAACAGCCTGAGGCAGGTCTTGCCGCTCCGTTCTCTGTGGCCGCCTTCTGATATGCACACCGTTTACCCACTTTCTCCATCGCTGCTAATGTCCAGCCTTGAGTCCTCCGGAACTGGGACCCTTCTTGTACTACAGGCAAACTTCCTTTTCTTTTTGGCCTCTCCACACCTTGACTGTACTTTGCCTTTTTCTTGGGGATTTTGCTTTCCTTGCCACCTTCATGATCAAACGCTGCTCATTTTTTAGCAGCTTGGGTGGCTCAGAACCAGAGATGGGGATTTTAAAAAATAATTATTTAGAGCAGTTTTAGTTTCACAACAAAATTGAGAGGAAGATGCAAAGATTAACCATATACCCCTGTCCCCCCCGCCCCCCATGCGTAGCCTTCCCTGTTATCACCGTCACTCACCAGAATGGTGCATTTTTTACCGAGGGTAAACCTACTTTGGCACGTCATAGTCACCCAAAGACCATAGTTTACCCAAGAGTTTACTCTTGGTGTTGTCCATTCAGTGGATTTGGACAGATACATCACGACTCACATTCGTTATTATGAGAGCATACAGAGGGCCCTGGGTCCATCATCATGTGGGTCTCCAGCCTCTGTGGTGGTGAGCCGTCGTGGCCCGTAGACACGTGCTCTCTTGCTCAGCTCCCCCTCCCATTGCTCCCCGAGCCTTGCTGGGACTCCTGCTGCTTGCTGCCTCTCTCTCCTCCACGGCCTCCCCTCCGTCCAGCTAACCTGGGTCCCTCCCCACCGTCTCCTGATGCTCTGACCTGGGACCAGCCATCCACCTTCTCCCTTCCTAGTTGTGGTGGGGCCTGAGGAGAAGGTTTCCAACGCAGAGTCATGCCGTTTCACCCTCGCCTGGTCCTGAGTCCCCCTGGAACCCTTCTCTCTGCACCCTTATCAGTGCCACTTTAATCTCCACAGTGGCCGGGTCAGACTCAGGCTCTCTCTGTGATGCCGGCCGCTGCGCTGTTCTTCGGTCCTCTGGGGGGCAGGGGCAGTGATCCCAGCAGGTGGCTTTCCTTCCTGCTCCCCAGGGGGAACCGAGGGCTGTGGGCCTGAGCTTTCTCATCTTCTCTGCCTCACTTGTTTATACCCTCTCACCCTCACTTTCTTCTCTCATGTGGCCTTTTGGGGTTTCCACCTCTGGTTTTGATTAGCTGTGCTTTTGATTAGTTGCCCTCTGGGATTTTGCTCAATTAGTTGTCATCTCTTGCTTTGTTCGGCGTATTTCCAAGTTCTCCCTCCCACTGGCTCCTTTTCGGCCGACTTTCTCCCAGTTGTGCTGTGATCACCTTCAGCAGCGCCCTAGGGTCGATACCAGAGCATTTGCCAGCTCTGCTAGGATTTGGGTGGCTTTGGATTTTCCACGACATGACACATTTTCTCTGAATGAAGGGCTGGCTTATGTTGCCCTGTTCCTTTTGCTTCCCTTGAAGTCCCCATGGGCCCTTGGGGTTAGTGGCCCTTTATAACAGATTTGCTTCTACCGAGGGGCCCCAGGGCCACCTCTTTGGTGACAAGTGGGACATTGTTGTGACTTGGCCTCTGTGAGTTCTTTCAGGGTTACATCTTCTCAGGCCATTTAATTTCTCGATAGCTGCAGTTTATCTGCCTTTTTTTTTGGAAGACCCCTTTTAAACTCTCCAAATCTAAAAACTTCCAACATCTGGTGGTGAGACACCAGCTGGCCCTGAGGGCCTCTCAAGGTGCTTTTTGCTGCCAGCAGGAGGGCTGGGTTGCTGCTTGCTGTGGTGGTGTATCTTTTAAGCCTTGGCTTCCGTACCTTCAAGGGGATGACCTTCTTGCTACACCAACCAGGTCTGTGTTCTCTGTTGATAATTTTTAACATTTACATCAGCCTCTCAGGTGTCTGCTCCATATGGCCACTTGATAGGACTGTGGGCAGCCCCAGGCCGGCCCTAGACCAGGCTCTGTCTGCCAAGGCTGGGGAAGTCAGTGCTGCCTGGCAGGGGCTCTTGTCCACCTCTTCTCTGTGCATTTCTTCTTACTTAGCCAGCACTCGGGGTGTGCAGCGTCCAGAGATTCCCCATCCTCACCAGCATCGGTCCTTTTCCTTCCACCTCCAACCATGGGGCATCAGCCTGCCACACACAGCGTCTGGTACAGGCAGTTTCTGTGCTGTGTCTGGGGTTGCACCCTGACCTTGGGATTCCGAGGGCCACCAGGTGTCGTGCTGGCCTTGAGCCTGGTACGATGGACCCTCAGAACCTCCTGGTTGTGGCTTGTTTCCCCACTGCTGTCGTGTGACACTGGTGTTGCCGTTCTCCTTGACACTCAGTAAGAGCTGAACAAACACAATTTTTGTTTCTCATCGGAGATCTGGATTTCAGGAATTAGGATTACTTACAGCCTTTTAAATTCTCCCTGGTTTCTTTTGCACTTAACTTTCTCATTAACTTTGTCTCATTGCCCATCCTTCATTATGATTTTACCGGTCCTTATTGACACAGGCCTGGGACAGGTAACCCACTTCTGCATACTTACTCCAGGGAAAGTTCTACCCATAAACCCCAGGACACGTGTGCAGAAATGTCATAGCAGCTGTGTTTGTTATAGCACACACTAGGAACTGAACTAAACCTCTGTCAGCTGGAGAATAGAGAAATAAATTGTGATCAGTATGTTGGACGCATCAGTGAAAATACATCCGAGCTATACACATCAGCACGGACAGACCTCTCACGTGGTGGGGGAGATTACTACAGTACGCGCTGCTGACACAGCGTGCAGAGCAGGATTGTCAGGCTCTGTATATTTGCTGTGAAGGTATATGGAGATGCACGCCTCTCTCCCGTAGCAAATGAGGACAGTGGTTCCCACCTGCCTGAAGTCCGAGTTCAGATAGAGTTCACGAAGGGGATCTCACTATGGTGAGGAGGTTTCTTTCTTAACCAGGGAGGTGGGTGTCGTGTTGTTCTGTCTTTCTGTGTGTCTTTTCCATTAAGTAGTAGATAAAAATTAATCGAAGGTACTTGATTAGGATTACGTATGGTATAGGCCACAGATTTTTAAGCTCTGTCTTGACTGGGGAGGGGGCCCGAGTCTAAAACAAGCATGTTCACTGGTCAGTTACTGTATCCTCTTTAAAAATTGGTGGGCCTCTAACTGCGAGTTTCTGTCATTTGGTCTGAAGTGTCTGACTGTATTGCTCTGCCAATTGCTTCTTTCTCATGTAACATGTGCAGTCTTCTCTAAGAACTGTATTACTCTTTGTTCCTTAAAATTACTTGATGGTGCTAATTTGGCTACTTTAGATTTTAGTCAGTTTTGGATGACTGATTTGTGGGTTTTGTTTCAGGCCAGTAGACATCACAAGTCATGCCTTTTGGTTTATTTTTATGGTTGGCTTGTTTTGAGGTACTGGGTGTGTTTATTCTTTGCTGCTTCTAGGTTACAAGTTATAGTTTCTTTTACAATGAAGAACAAGGTAGGTCACTCGCATCACCTTTACTCTGAGCGCCTCAGCCTTGGACGTCAGACTGTCTGGGGGGCTTTCTGACGTCTCATCAGGAGATCCCGCTCAGCCTCCAGGCGCAGGCCTCGTGTATCTAGGTGGAGAGAGGGCCTTGTCATTCAAGGAGAGTTACTTGCGTAGCATTTTAAGTTTACCACTACCTTTATTTTAGCATTGCTTTCTTTCAGTCCTTTTATTGTCAATGTCAGATGCCTCTAAAATTCTCAAGACTGCAGAGATGGGGAAATTGCTCTTTTGCAGCCCATTAATCCATTTATAATGTATCTTCTGCTTAGGTTCATGGTAGGAAGCAGAATTTACCTACTTTTTTTTGTCATTGGAAGAAACAAATGACTCCTAGTACTACAGTACTTTGGGAAATGACATTTCCTTTTAATACTGAAGTAGCAGAAGGGTGAATTGAATGGGCGGTCTCTTTTGACCTGACAGTTGGAACTTTGATACATTATTTACAGAGTACTTTTGGCTGGAGTAGAAATGTTGGAATAGAAAGTATTTACATAAGAAACAGGAAGTGGTTCAGGGTTTGTCATTTGCTAAGTCGTGGTGTGAACTTGGAGGAGTCTCTGGTCTTCCGAAAGATGTAGCCTGGCAGTTAACACGAGGTCAGGTGGCACCATGGCCGTGACAATTAGTTTTGTTCCATTTTAGCTTTTTTTTTTTTTTTTTTTTTTAATATTTATTTATTTATTTACTTTGGCTGCACCGGGTTTTAGTTGTGGCACACGGGATCTTAGTTGCAGCATGTGGGATCTAGTTTCCCGACCAGGGATCAAAACCCGGGCCCCCTGCATTGGGAGCGCAGAGTCTTACCCATTGGACCACCAGGGAAGTCCCTCATTTTAGCTTCTTAAGGTTGGCTGATTGTGACCAAATATGAAAGTTTAGAGACATTTGTCAATTTGTGTTTTTGCCACCTCAAAGTTAAACAGCAGTCAATGAAGAATTTCAACTAGACATATTATCTGGAGTTTGCCCCATATTTCAGTCATCAGCCAGATATTAACTTTGCCTCTTAAAATCTAGAGAAGATTGGCTTATTTTCTTTTCATTCTCTACAGCAGGGGTTGGCAAGCTTTCCTCTAAAGGGCCACATAGAATATTTTAGGCTCTGTGGGCCGTGCGATCTCTGTTGCAGTGACTCACTCCTGCTGTTGTAGCCTGAAAGCAGCATAGGAAATACATTGAATTTTAAGGAATTCCAACTATCTGTGTTGGTGATCTGAACTTTTCTCTTCTTGAGATCCTGGATTAGAGATCTCAGAAAATTCTAGTTGATGTGTTGAATTTTCCTCATGAGTACGACATTTGAACATCCCTTAATAACTCATTAAATGGTTACTAGTGCATAGATTTTGGATATGTGTAAAAATTGTCAGGAAAACTGGAAAACATTTGTAATTTTGGCTCATTTGTGGCCTGTGGGGAGGTTGAAAATCGTAATTTGAGACCTGGGCATTACTGTTCTCAAGGGTGCTAGTCTGGTGTTGTCTTCTTGGACGGTAGCATTGCCTTGACTTTGAAAATACCCATGGAAATAGGAGGAGAGACAGACCGTTTCCGCACGCTGCCCTGCTGAGGCTCTCAGTCGCTGGGAGCTGGTTCACTTTCCATATTGAACCCAAGCGCTTATCATGTCCAGGTACTGTACCAGCCTATGTGTCTGTAAAGACAAATCAGCCTTGGAGCTTGCTTTTGACAAACAAAGCTTAGTGGGGAAACCAGCTATTTTAACAGAAAACCGTAATAAACATTTCCCATGGCATGCATGTATGCGTGTACCATAATTTAATAGATCCCTTCTTAATGGACTGAATCACTATTATTGATTTTCCTTTTGCCTCAGGCTCTAATATGTCATGGCATGGTACTGTTACTGATCCCATCTTGATTTTAAATTTTGATATATTGCTTATTATGGAATTTTTGCAGTAGTTCTGATTTTAAAAAGTTGCATTACAATGTATTTTAAAAACCTTGGTTCCTAAGCTTTTTTGGCACCCCTTAAATTTGCAGCCAAAGCAAGTGCCTTGTTCTCCTCACCCTTGCCGGCCCTGCTGGTTAAATGTTCAGTTGTGCACACATAGGACACTGCAGGAGGTGGGCTCTGGGCTCTGGTACCTTCTCCCGAAGAGAACTGGTGTTTGTCCTGACAGGCAGTTAGCTCTTCCTGACTCCTAAATCCTGGCTCCCCTGAGGTGGTCAGTGCCAAATCTGTGCCTCGTTCCGTGGTTCCCTCTCACTCCCCACTGGGCTCCTTAGTGTCTGCCTCGTCCAGCGGCCGGGTCAGAGCCGGCCGCAGCCTGCGCAGATTCTGCACGCTCGCTGGTGCTCCCCGTGTCTGGTGCCTGCCTTTCGGGGCTTCCTCCTCCCTAGCTTTGCTCCATTTGCTGCAATTTCTTTAGCTCTCTTTTAAAAAAGTTTATTTAATTTATTCTTTTTTGGCTGCGTTGGGTCTTCGTTGCTGCGCGCGGGCTTCCTCTAGTTGCGGCGAGTGGGGGCCACTCTTTGTTGCGGTGCACGGGCTTCTCATTGTGGTGGCTTCTCTTGTTGCAGAGCATGGGCTGTAGGCGCCTGGGCTTCAGGAGTTGTGGCTCGCGGGCTCTAGAGCGCAGGCTCAGTAGTTGTGGCGCACGGGCTTAGTTGCTCCGCGGCATGTGAGATCTTCCCGGACCAGGGCTCGAATCCGTGTCCCC
>NC_041221.1:13164232-13167109 GCF_002837175.3 Physeter macrocephalus | reverse complement strand
TTCTGTACGCGGGCCTCTCACTGTTGTGGCCTCTCCCATTGCAAAGCACAGGCTCCAGACGCGCAAGCTCAGCGTCCATGGCTCACGGGCCTAGCCGCTCCGCGGCATGTGGGATCTTCCCGGACCGGGGCACGAACCCGTGTCCCCTAAATCGGCAGGCGGACTCTCAACCACTGCGACACCAGGGAAGCCCGGGAAGCCCTTCTTTAGCTCTCTTTTCTGTTTAGTATTTCTCCTTTCCCAGGTGTGAATTACCCTTGAGTTTTACAGTTTGATTATTAAAGTTTTCATTCTTGTAAGTTCTACTAGGTTCTTTTTTGAGCTGCCTGGTTATTTATAATACTCAGTAGCTCCTTGATGATGTTTTAAATTTCTTTTTTGAATTATTTATACCTATTAAACATAGCTGTTTTCTATTTGATAATTGATACTTGTAGTATCTGATAATTTTTTTTATGCTGACTCTGTCATTGGTTCTTTGTGCTGTTACTTTAAGGTCTTATTTTTCATGTGTTTTGTGATTTTTATTATGAACTTAAAATTGTTAGCACTGTATTTGTGAGAATTCTTTGAGGACCCAGTTGAGGATCCTTTCCTTTAAGAGAATGTTTCTTGTGGCCGGGTGGCCGGAGCAGCTCCCATCCCAGGTCTACTTTCTTATTAAAATTATTGGCTTGTGGATTTTCAGGCCATACGAAAAGTATGCATTCATGCCAAGCTTGACAGTTCACTCTTTCCTGGCTTTCTGAAGGGGTCTGTGCTCCGAAGTCCTGTCTTGTGTTGGTCTGAGGCTTTTCTTTCTGTCCCTCTGCACAAAGGCACTAACACTGACATTCTGTGTCTCTGGAATCTGTCATCTTTAGGGCTCACCTTTCTGAATTTGGGCTCTCACTAAGTTCCTGATTAGAGATGTTTTCCCTTCATTTCTTACACGGTCATTCATTTTTTTCAAGACTTTGCAAAATATTTGTGTAGCCTTTTCTGTTACTGTACAGTGTGAAGCTTTGGGGGTCTCTGTATTCGGCAGTATTATCAGAAACCAGTCCTATAGTTTTCCAGTTTTTGATAATATTCGACTCTGCATTACTAGTTGTGGTCTGTTCCCAAGACCACTTGCAAAACCCCGTTTAACTCCAGGTCAGTAGGGTTGCTGGCTCTAGGGGTGGTTGGGTGGTGGCGCTCTCCATCCCTTCGCTGTGGATTAAACAGGATTGTACCGCCTGACCTGGCCGCCCAGACATCATGGCTAACATTCACTGAATGAAAGGTAGGACTAAGTTTTAAACAGTGAATTGAACTTTTAGAGTACAGTACACTTATGAACGGAGGGTTATCCGTATATAAATGCAGGATTGGTACTACAAGAGATGACTCAATAAATATGGTTTTGAGGTTCCCTGTGCCCACTTTGCATATGTGTCTCTTGATTATGTGAGCTTATAAGAGGTGGTGTTACGTGGCAGTATTGCTGAAGTTTCCCATTTTCAGGTAGCCTCACAGAGACAAATATTATTTCACATACTTCTGCTTACTATACCTGTCATCCAGATTGTGTTAGAGTTGGACATCTGAAGTGTAAGGGCACCCCTAAATATGTTAAGGTCCTATGAACCAGGAGATATATTTAGGGTGACGCAGTATGGAGGGGCCAACATGTCAACACCGTTTTCTTTTACATTTCAGATTAATGCTGATGTCCCTGTACAACGTGAGCATCAATTTGAAAGGCTTGAAGTACATTAGTGAGAGTCCAGGCTTCATCCCTTTGTTGTGGTGGCTTCTGAGCGGTAAGGAGGGGCTTTACCTGTGTGTCTCCTTATACACCTGTTCCCCTGTGGCAGGAGGAGGTCGTAAAGTATTAGAGATGAGGGTTGTTCATCCCAAGGTGTTCTCATGCCTTCCTAAAAAAAGATTTCAAATTGTAGAAGACTCACTGGTATGCTAAGTTATTGCTAGCTCTGTTTCCGAAGTATTGCTTTCAATTTAATTAAGATTCTGTGACACAAAGAAAAACTATCTAATAAAACAGCTAGTAAGTGGCTTTAACCTGTCCCTTGCACTGTGAACGATACAGCACTATGTATGTTGTCTGTGGCTCTGAACATCAGGTATAGGGAAATCCCGTCGTTAAGCAACGTGGGGAAAAAAGAAATCTGAGAGATTGCAGCTCTGAAGTTCCATCTGTCTATCTATCTATCCATCTGATGTGTTCTTTTGTTTTCTTTGGAATAAAAAGCTGTCTTTACTGTTTCTCCGGCTTTTCTCCCTAACCACCAATTTAACCTAAAATTTTGTCCCAATCTGTTCATCATACTTTTTTTAAAAAAATAAGTTTATTTGTTTATTTTTGGCTGCGTTGGGCCTTCATTGCTGCATTTGGGCTTTCTCTAGTTGTGGCGAGCAGGGGCTATTCTTCGTTGCGGTGCACGGGCTTCTCATTGTGGTGGCTTCTCTTGTTGCGGAGCACGGGCTCTAGGTGCGCAGGCTGAGTAGTTGTGGCTCGCGGGCTTGAGTAGTTGTGGCTCGCGGGCTTCAGTAGTTGTGGCTCACGGGCTTAGTTGCTCTGTGGCATGTGGGATCTTCCTGGACCAGGGATCGAACCCGTGTGCCCTGCATTGGCAGGCGGATTCTTAACCACTGTGCCATCAGGGAAATCCTGTTCATCATACTTTTCAATACCACGTCTTCGGTAGGAACATATTTCATTCAAGTGTGCAAAAAAATGACCTTTCCTTATTTTTTTGTAATTCAGATCAATCTCTCTTTTTTTTTTTTTTTTTTTTTTTTTTTTGCGGTACGTGCGGTATGTGGGCCTCTGGCCTCTCCCGTTGCGGAGCACAGGCTCCGGACGCACAGGCTCAGCGGCCATGGCTCACG
>NC_041221.1:13144861-13163622 GCF_002837175.3 Physeter macrocephalus | reverse complement strand
TTTTTTTTTTTTTTGCATAAAGCCACCTAGTTGATCTAACACCATTTGTTTTGTAAGACTCTGCTTTCTCCACAGAATTGCCCTTGGACCTTTGTTGAAAATCAAATGACATTATATGAGAGGGTGTAGTTTTTGGACTCTATTCGTTTGTTCTGTGGATCCATTTTTGTAGCATTATGCCAATACCATACTTTATAATAAATCTTAAAGTCAGGTAGTGTAAAGCCTCCAACTTTGTTCTTATTTTTCAAAGTTGTTTTGACTCTTTCTAAGTCCTTTGCATTTCCATACGAATTTGAGGATCAGCTTGTCACTTTCTAACAACAACAAAAAATCCTGCTGGGATTTTTATTAGGATTGTGTTGAATCAACAGTTCATCTTGGGGAGAATTGACATTTTAGCAAAAATACCGAGTCCTCCAGTCAACGAAATAGTATATGTATGTCCATTTATTTAGATATTGGTGGGAGAGCAGAGGAACTGACCTCCTTTCTTTCTGGCTGTCTTTTCAGGGCTGCTTATGTAGTAAATACCCATGAAGGTAGAGATGCTGTCTCTCTCCAGAACAAAGGCTGGGTTTGTTTACACTCATGCAGTAGGGATAATGCTTCCCTCTGGGGAAAAGGTCTGGCAGGATTACTCCCATTATGAACGATTTGGGTTCCCTGAGCTTGGGGTTTCTCTTCTGTAATGCAACCCACGGCATATGCCTGGCCCTATGGAATTGGGTCTCATTGAACTGTGCTGACCCTCTGGATATGGCTGTTGTCGTGGAGGAATACTGTTCTTTGCCTTGGACACAGGGGTCTTATCTCTCCTGCCAGCATCCGTGAGACTCTCGCATGCTGGCTTATTAACTTGCAAGTAGGGTAAAACCCCAGATCTTCCAAAGCTGTAAGGAGGTGGCCGAGAGGACTGTGTTTGTATTTTAGGGGGCCTCCTGCCCACGAGGGCTGGGTAGTCGACCAGACAGCTTTTTTCTCTTGAGAACATGAGCCAAAGAACCCGTGGAATCAGAGGTGGGTCTTGGGCTAGAGGTGGGTAGCTATCCGGCTGGTCGCTGTGGGCCGCGTGCCAGCAGATGGCGTCAGTCGGCAGGGGCGGTGGTGGGGAGAGGGCGAGGATAATTAAGTAAGGGTCCCTAACACTCCTGGAGTGCCAGGCAATGTGTATTTACAGATTTACTTCTCTAAATACCCTTATAAGGCAAATATTACAATTTATTTATTTTTTTATTTTTTTATTTTTTTGTGGTGCGCGGGCCTCTCGCCGCTGTGGCCTCTCCCGTTGCGGAGCACAGGCTCCGGATGCGCAGGCTCAGCGGCCACGGCTCACGGGCCCAGCCGCTCCGCGGCATGTGGGATCTTCCCGGAGCGGGGCTCGAACCCGTGTCCCCTGCATCGGCAGGCAGACTCTCAACACTGCGCCACCAGGGAAGCCCTACAATTTATGTTTTATGTATGAGGAAACTGGAGCACGTAGGGGTGAAATGACTTCCTCGAGGTCA
Source organism: Physeter macrocephalus (assembly GCF_002837175.3). Lineage (NCBI taxonomy): Eukaryota > Metazoa > Chordata > Mammalia > Artiodactyla > Physeteridae > Physeter > Physeter macrocephalus. The sequence goes on along the minus strand of NC_041221.1, from coordinate 13,162,114 downwards.
TACAGCTTCTGGGTGGAAGTCTGGGCAGTTGGGTTCTAGGTCCCTTCTCCCAGCCACTCTGTGGACCTTCCCTCCACAGGAAGTGCCTCTGAGATGGATACTGAGTTCCCGGTGACCTCTCTCCTTTCCTTGTCTCCTGGTGTGGCGTTGCTCAGCCTTAGAGATAGATGTCCTGAAACCTTACGCCCCTCTCTGCTAGCTTGCAGCCAGTGATCCTCCAGCACCTTTTGCCAGTTGTTTACTTTCACATAAAAAGAGGACCTTAGGCTGAATGTTCTCTAGGGCCTTTTCTAGCTCTGGTGCTCCAGAAATGTTCCAGGGCCGAGTGACAGTCCTTACAGTTTCCTTTTAATTTAGGCAGCTCTCTAGGTTGCCAGCAACCCAAGAGTGTCGGTTCCTGACCCTCAGCAGAGATGGCGTGCTTTGACCAGGGTGGATTGTTCCTGCTTGAACTTCGGGTCCTGTACAGTGGGGGCTGGGGTGAAGTTGCCTTAATGCCACTTTTTGCCCCGGGGCCATCAGGCTTTCTTGCTCATGAAGACAGTTGCTCGTTCTTTTGACAGTGTGCACAGCCCAAAGCCTAATAAATCTTTTGAAAGGTCATCTTACTTGATGTTATTTGCTATCACAGTCAAATAAAGATAAGGTCTATCAAGCCCAGCATGTTTGTCCCCTGATTTATCTGTGGAATTAATTTAACTTAAAAATAGAAATTTGTTATAGAATTTGGTGTGTCTTTTAGGAAGGTGAATATATATTTTACTATAGAATAGGAAAATAGAAACAAAAATAGTTCTCTGAGAAAAGTATGTGCATCTTGGTGCCTGGCGGTGGTGGTGTGATTGTTTTCGTAATTCTAGACTGTCATAACTGCTTAGGAATAAGAGAATTTTAAAACTGGCTTATTCTTTGCTTTCAGGTAGATCTGCTTTATGAAAATATACTAGAAAATAAGAATCTCTCTTAACTTTAAAAGATCTAGAAAAAAAGATTCCATTACTTCTTTCAATAATTGGTTCCTACATTTGCCAGTTTTCATGTTAGGAAATTTGATATGTTTTAAAGAACATGGACTTTGGATTCGTTAGACCCAGATTGAAATTACAACTTGTCTACTTGGGAATTTACCTTTTAGGATCCCTCTTTTCTGCTCTGCAAAATGGGTGTTTCTACCTCAAGGGTCTTCGTGTATATTAAAATGCAGTAGTGCCTGGGCCAATACCTAACATAGTAGGCGTTAAAGAGGTGTTAGTTTCGCTTTTTATTTATAATCTAAATCTTCTTTGCCACTATGAAAGCTCATTTCCTTTTAATTCCTTTGACCTAAAGGTGGCAAGTTGCCTTCAAGTATCTGGACTTCTTTGATCCAGAGTACAGGACCAGTTCCTGTTAATCATCCCTGACTAAATAATCTCATTTCCTTTAACCTTTGCTGGGTTTCATTTTCCTTCCCTTTATTCAACTGTGTGGCTGGCTTTTTCCCAGGCTTTCTCCAAATTCTTCACATTCCTCTTAAGCCGAAGAACTGGCATGGAACTCTAGCAAATAGCTGATGAGGACAGAGTGTTTTTGGGAGAACGGCCATATGTTATGTAACCGTTAATGCAAACTGGTGTTAAGATCACACCTGTAACTTTTTAGTGCTGCATTTCCTACTCATATTTACAATGTTGAACAGACATATAGGCATTTGCTTCCCATCTTACATTTATTTGGTTTATCTAAGTAATATGAAACATTGATAGTTCTGCCCAATTTCTATTAATATCTTTAGCCCAGACCTCTCTCCTGAACTCCAGACTCATATATCCGACTATCTACTTGACATCTCCACATGGACATCTAATAGACATTCAAACTCAGTGTGTTCAGACTAAATTCCTAATCTTCCTCCATTTAACTCTACCCATGGCCTTCCCAGTCTTAGTTGATGGCAACTCTATTTTTCCAGTTTCTCAGGCCTGTAAAGACCTTGGAGTGATTCTTGTCTCCTTCTTCTCTGATACCCACGTGCGGTCTGTAAGGAAATTCTGATGGCCCTGCTTTCAAAATACATCCATAATCTGACCACAATCTACCACTACCACCAGGTTTTGAGCCTCCCTCATCTTCTGTTTAAAAACTTCAAGTCACCTCCTGCAAATCTCCCATCAGTCCCTCCTTGTAGACCATGAATTGGGAGGCAGGGGTATGATGGCATAGATCCTGGACAAGTCTCCTTACTGAAAACAGTCAAAATGTCTGGTGAGATATAAAAAACACTTTAAAAATCCTCCTTTGAGCTGGAAAAATAGTAATTATACCCAGAGCACAAAAGCCAAGTGAAAGTGAGATGCCAGAGAGGTTAACAGAGACCTGAGCTAACTCCTGTTCTGAAGGCATTTGTCAAGATGACCTTTAGTTTCCGTGTCCTAAGAGGGTGTGGGGACAGGAAACAAAGCTCAGTTACCACCCTAAATGAGTAGCCGGGTAGGGGACTCCCAAAGGTACTTACCAGCATTGTCAGGGTAGACTGAAGGTACTCTTCCGGCCCTTGGAGACTACAGGAAGGTGGCCTGTTTGACCTTAGGGACTGAACACAGTGGGGGAAAATCTCTTCTGAGAATAACCATAGGCTGTAGTGGAGGAAAAATGTCCTCTGAGAATTAATCACTGTAGACTGGTTTTCATGCAGCTTCGAAGCCTGAATTCAAACCACCCAGGCGGTCCTCGTTTAGAGAACAATGCACATCCTTTCTGGAGGATTCTTTGACTTCAACCAGTTCATACAGATAAGGTTCCAAGAGTCAGAGCTCACATATTAAAAATTACAAAAAGCATGGGAAGTATCATTAGTGAAATAACATGACATAGACCCTAAAGAAGATTTCAGATCTAAGAGTTATCAAATCAATATAAAATAAGTATGTTTACTGTGTTTAAAGAAAAAAAGCTGGGATTAATATATGAGTAAAGAGTGAGAGATAGTGAAAGTGACTGGGCAGGTCTGAAAAAGGGTCAAATAATATTTCTGGAAGTGAACAATATAATGATTGCAATTATAAATTTATTAGACAGCCTTAACAGCAGATTAGACATAGTTGAAGGGATAATTAGATTGATGCAGACAGTTATGAAGAAATTATCCAGAATGAAGGACAGAGAGACAGAGATGGAAAATTGGAGTGGGCAAGAAACACAGAGGAGAGACTGAGCACTGGACGTTTCAGCGTTCTGGGAAGGGAAGGGAGAGTGAGTGAGACAGAAGCAGCGTTTGAAGAGATAATGACAGAGAAGCTCCCCACCCTTGTTTACACTGAATTTGAGAAGTCCACCTGATTGTAAGCAGGATGAAGAGCAAGGAATCTGCACTAAGACACATTGCAATGAAAACCAGAACATTAGAGAGAGGAGATCTTAGAAGCAGGCAGACAGAAAAGATGTATACCTTCAAAGGATTGACACTTACACTGACAGTTGACCTCTTCACAGCAGCAGTGCAATATCTTAGCACGGACAGAAAATAACTGTGAGCATGAATTTGTATGCTTCTTTCCCCCTGCCAACAAATAGCTTTCAGAGCAAGGGTGAAATAAAGACATTTCAGACAAACAAGAACTGAGAGAGTCTGTCACCAATAGACCTTCCCAGTAGGAGCTTCTGAAGGGTATATATACACTTCAGGAGGAGCTTGATCTCGGATGGAAAGTGTGAGATGCAAGGGAGAACAATGATCTGAGACGGTAGCGTATGTATCAATAAGTCAAAATAAACACTGACGAACAGAAAACCCAAAGAGTAGAATACCAAGAGCAGAGTAATAGCAGGTGCACTGGGAGGAGGATAGGCAGAGCCGCAGCACTGTGAGGTCCAGCCGTGTTCAGACCGAGAGCTGAAATAGTGGCTAATTTCAGACCTTAATAGTATGCAGGTGAAAATTTCTAGGATCACGTGGATAATAGAAATAGACCATATGCCTATAACGTTAATACAGGATGAAATGCAATGTGAAAAATAATTCAAAAGATGGCAAGAAAGAGAGAAAAAATGAAAAAATAAGGTGGAAGCAATAAATCCAAAAATATGTACAGTTACAACTATAAATGGACCAAATGACCCAGTTAAGAGATAGTCATGTCAGACTGGATTTAAAATAATTATCCAGTTATATATTGTTTATAAGAGATTCATTTAAAACATAAGAGTACATAAAGGTTGAGAATAAAAGGAAAACATACTAGGCAGATTCTCATCACCAGATTCTGTATCACCAGGATATAACATTTTGAACTTATATAAACACTTCCTAATATAGTCTCAAAAGTGAAACAACTAAAAACAGTATAAGAAGGAATTCATAAATCCCCCATGATCAGGGACATTTTAACCCACTTCACTCAATACTTGATAACTAAAAAAGAACAAACACTCAATAAGGATATGAATGGTTTGACAAACACAGTTAACCAATCTGCCCCACTGGAGGCATAGAAGACTCCAACTGTATACTTGTTTCAGTTACACATGGAAAATTTATGAAAGTGATCATTTTCTGGGGTTTGAAGCAAGTCTCACATTTCAGATGATAAGAATCGTATGGGATATCTTCTTTGACCACAATACAGTGAAGGTGGAAATTAATAACAAAAAGAGAATTAGTAAAATCCTGCATGTAGAAATTAAGTAACCCATGAGTAAAAGAAGAACTCATAATAGAAATCAGATGTTTTTTTTTTTTTTTTTTTTTTTTTTTTTTTGGGGGTATGGGGCCTTCCCTCTTTTGGGCCCTCCCCCTTTGCCTCTCCCGTTGCGGAGCACAGGCTCCGGACGCGCAGGCTCAGCGGCCGTGGCTCACGGGCCCAGCCGCTCCGCGACATGTGGGATCCTCCCGGACCGGGCCACGAACCCGCGTCCCCTGCATCGGCAGGCGGACTCTCAACCGCTGCGCCACCAGGGAAGCCCAGAAATCAGATGTTTTGAACTGCATGATGAAAATATTACATATCAAAAATGGTGAAATGCATTTAAATCAGTATTTAGTAGAAGGTTCATCAATTTAAAGGAGAAAGCAGAAAATGAATGAGATGAACATCTACGTAAGAACTTAAGAAATGGAAACAACTCTGGGCAGGCTCAACAGCAGATTTGAGCTGGTAGGAAGAATCAGCAAACTTAACGCTAGGTAGAGATTATCTGGTCTGAACAACAGAAACAAAAAAGAATGACGGAAAATGAAAAAAGCTCAGAGACCTCTGGGACATCATCAAGCATACCAACATAAGCACAGTACGAGTCCCTGAAGGAAATACTTAAGAGAAAGGGGCAGAAAAAATATTTGAAAAGAGAACATCTGAAAACATCCGAACTTTGATGAAAAACAATCCATACATCCAAGAAGATATGTGAACTTCAAGTAGGATAAACACAAAGATCTACATGTAGACATGTCACAGTCACACTGTTAAAACTTAGGACCAAGAGAACATTTCGGAATCAGTGAAACATGTACAAGGAAACCACAGATTGACAGCTCACTGCTCATCAGAAACAATGGTCCTAAAGCAGAGGGATGATGTGTCCAAAGTTCTGAAAGAAAAGACCGCCTACCAAGAATTCTGTGTCCAGCTAAACTAGTCTTCAAAATGAAGGCAAAATACATTCCTGGATAAGCAAAGACTGAGAGATTTTATTGCAGCAGACCTTCTTTACAAGAAAGGAAGTTCTTAAAGCTGGGAGAAAATGACCCCAATGCATAACTCCAATCCAGAGATATTGGGGGAGGCCACCTTGTCATGGGCTCAGTATGATTCTTGGGGTAAGGCTGGTGTTTCAGAGGCGCTCTCTGTTGAAACTGTTGTTTTAAAAGACTTCTAGTAAGGGTGAAAGATTTCATCCCATCCCTGGGTACATATCCAAAAAGAATTAAAAAAAGGATCTTGAAGAGAGATTTGCATACCCATGTTTCCTGCAGCATTATTCACAATAGCCAAGGTAACGAAGCAACCTAAACGTCCATCGACAGATGAATGGATAAAGAAACTGTGGTCTATACGTACAGTGGAGTATTTTTCAGCCTTAAAAAGGAAGGACGGTTTGATACCTGCCACAACGTGGTTGAACCTCGAGGATATCGAGGTAGCTGAGTGAAATAAGCCAGTCACAAAAAGACAAACACTGCACCATCCCCCTTATATGAGGCATCCAAAGTCATCCAACCCAGGGACGTTGAACACCGCCTCATTCGGTCCGCCCTTGCTGTTCTGCTGTCTCTGCAGGCTCAGCTCGGGTCATGCGTCTTAGGAGCTTTCTGCTGCTGCCTAGCCCACGTCAAGTCCTGTCTCCTTTGGTTTCCCATTTTACTTAGAGACATATTAATTTAACATTTTCTTGGTATCTTGTTTCGTAAATATCAGTCATATCCAGCTAGACCGTACATCTCCTTTTGGTTGGTACCAGATCTTAGGTTTCCATGCAATTCCTGTTGTCGAAAGCCTGCCTCTCCCCTCGCCCTTGGCCGTGGTCTCCATTCCACCCGCTGCAGGAGCCGCCCTGCGCTGCTCCGCGTCTGTTAGGAGCCGGTGTCCGGGTTCCCTCAGGCCATTCATGCATTCTCTAGCTTTCCCCGTGGTCTCCTGCCTCCGGTCTGGATTTGCTTTCCAATTCTTTACTGAACTGAGCCCTGACTGGGTCTCTGAGGGTCTTCTGAGTCCCCACCACTTTGCCCAAGCGTCTGGGTCTTTTTGCCACTACCTGCAAGGAGTTAGTGGCCACCTCTGGCCCAGCATTGCCTGGACGCTCCTCCTGTTCTGTACCCTCCTCAGGTTGGTCACCAGCCTAGGCAGAGGTGGGGTCCCCAAGTTCACTGTTGGTGGCGTGATTGGACCCTGGGCTAGGAAAGTTAGCCTTGACTCAGTTTCTGTGGGGCTGTTGTAGGTCGGCTTGGCATGCTCCTGCCTTCTACCCTGACCACCGGTCAGCGCGGGGCCTGGTGGTGCCATGGTGACGATCTCAGCAAAGGGCACGTGGCCTGAGCCAGACCAGAGTCATCCTCCGGGAGTGTTCTGGCTGGAGCTGCTGAAGAGGAGTAGTTTTCCCGGTCAGGGCCATAGAACTGTTGGGTGTGATCCAGAGCTGCCTGTGGCTGTGTGGCTGGCCACCTGGGGGAAGTTTATCTGTGCTGTCGGTCACGGAAGCCAGGTCAGAGTGCTGACACAGGATGCAAAGAGGGAACCTCCAGCTTGCAGTGGGCTTCACCCTGCCCTTCCCAAAGCTTGGTCGTTTCGCTTTTTCTCAAATTTTGAGTTACTCCAGCAGCTTCTGTGAATAACTCGTCTCGTTTTTCTAAAGTTAGTTTAAGCATCATTTTCCTTTCAGTGAGGACAGGGTACCTCCGTCCTCTAACTCACACCTCCCTACCCCACTGTGGTGTCACTTTCTCTTTTCCCGTGGCACCAGTCACCTTTTGACATACTGTGTAATTCCCCTGGTTGGTCTTCTGGTTGTTTATTGTCTCTCTTCCACACGGGAATGAAAGCTCCAAGAGGGCAGGCGTTTCGTTTGGCTCACAGATGATCCCAAGCACCCGTAACATGTAGGAGGTGCTCAAAACCACATCTCCAATGAATGAATGAAACACTTCAGTTTGTGTGCAGCTGTCCATCCTCTCACACAGAGATGCAACGCTCTTATTTGGACTTTGGTTATATCACAGAGAATATTTGGCATTTGGTTATATATATTTGGGTCATATGCACAGAGGAAGGCTGAGAGGTTTGCATGCTGGTGAAAGTTTAGTTACGTATCTTCAGCATTCCTATTAGCCCAAATAGGTGGCCGTGCAAGGGTTATGATTCTAGTAAGCTACATCTTTATTACGTGAACAATGATGATAACCGTGTGATCAAAAAGCAAAACATTTAAGATGGTTATTTACAAAGATTTTCAATATAACTGTTTTATTATGTTGGTTAAATATTTCTCCTAATACTTTGCATTAGCCCAGTGTTCAGATTGTCAGTGCAACAGGTGTGGTATTTGTCTTTAAAAAAAAAAACCACGGAAAACTCTCAAATATTATTGACTTGACACTTGGCCTTCAGGTGCAATAGGACAAAGAAGTCAGCCTCCCCACAGGATATTGTGGGGCCCGTTCTCTTTGATTAATCAAACCTTATGTAACAATTTTAACCAGAAGCACAGTCTAAATGTTTGATTTTTAGCTGTTGATAGAATTGAGTGGTCAAATGACTGCTTCATATCTGACATAGGATGTCAGAAAACATTTGGCTTACATATGTCAAATCTAACAAGCTGAGAACAATTGAAAATTTAGTTTGATAGAGGTATAATTAATTCATGGTCACAATTTAGAAAGGGGAGGTAGTTTATATGGAAAGATGAGTTTGGTGTGGGACGTGCTCAATTCGGGGTAACAGTGAAAAAAAGCAAATATCAGAAGGGAACTAATCCAGCAGGTCACTGGAGATGAGAAGCTTGGGGGTTCCTGTGATGGGCCAGAGGCATGGGTTGGGGAGTCCTTATCAGAGAAGTAACAGAGCAGAGGGCTGGGAGTGTGGAGACGGTCATGCAGCAGAGCTGGCTCTCCCAGGGCCATGGGGAGAGGCCTGAGCCCCAAGGAGGGGTCTCGGGAGCCCGGAGTGAGGAGAGGCAGGCCGAGGGCAGAGGTGGGCCTAGCCCCTCTCTGGCAGTTTCCTGGTTTATGGTTCTGGGCGAGTCCTTTAGATTATATGACAATCAGGCTTGTCATCTACAAAGTAGAACTGCAAATGTGTCTCTGCTTTCCTCAAAGGGAGGCCATGAAAATTTAGTGTAACAGTAAATGGAAGTGGTTTATACATTTAAAAAAAGGAGAAAATAGTCATTTGTGAAGAAAGGAGTCTAATAGTGTCAGATATATGTTGACGATCAAGAAAACAGGAATGGAGAAAAGGCTTTGGTGATCTTTGAAAAGATTTTCTGTAGAGTACAGAATTAAGGACAAAGGAGATTGAAGGAGGGGATGGGGAAAGGAGAGCAGTAGTGAGGGTAATGCTGCTTGGGCGGGAGTTTGTTAGTGAAAGGGGGGCTTCGTGTGTTGGTATTAAGGGTAACCAGGTCCTAATTTTCAGGTTTTGAATTTCAAATAGAAAGGAAATAATTAAAAATAAGAATTAGGGACTTCCCTGGCGGGCCAGTGGTTAAGACTGCGCTTCCACTGCAGGGGGCGCGGGTTCCATCCCTGGTCGGGGAACTAAGAATCCTGCATGACGAGCGCTCGGGCAAAAAACAGCAACAAAAAACAACAAACCCCCCAAGAATTAATGTATCTTGCTTTACAACACACTGTGACCATAACATTTTCTTGGGCAGGAGTTACTTTCTCCTGCAGTTCATCTTTAAATGGTGAGTTCCTTTCTGGCATAAAAGTAGGTACTAAAACGTGATACTTGCTTCGGTTTTGGTGGTTTGTTTTAATATAGTCTGCTAATAGTAGAATAGTTTTTATAATCATTCTTTCTGTATGAATTCTGCATTATTCTTTAAGAAAAGACATCATTAAGTATTCTTCACTAATTCACTGATGGAAGATCCAATGTTTAGGATTATTGTTCTTTATAAGATTATTCAACCTCAGCTAATGAAATTTCCCATATGCTTTGTAAACGTTCCAGCTGTGGACACGCTCTACTGATAACACGAGTTATGTAACATCTTGGAAGCCAGTTTATTCAGGGATCAAAAGAAAGCCTTTAGAAGGTGAAAATTGGGAAGTTAGTGTTTATCATATATTTGCTGGGCTATATTTTGTGGACACAAATATAACATTTTAAGTGCTAAAATTATAGAGAAAAACTTGCGTATCCCAAGATCATATGGCTCCAGGAGAGAGCCTGGCTAGAACTTGAAGGTACACGACCAGAGCATCTTCTAATCTTGGCTGCATTACCCTCCCAGCCAGAATGTCCACCAGGCCACAGAGGCTTCTGCAGAGCAGGGGCAATGCCAGGGCACCAGGAGGCCACTGTGACTTCAGCTCAGGAACAGCACAGAAGGCAGGGACCCCTCCCCCCATTTAGCATGGGAAGGTGCCCGTTAGAGTTCTGCCTATGATACGTGCACGGCACAGGGTTCTTGAGTTATCTCTTACAGTTGGATCAGGTCATAGCACTCAAAGATTATTACCCCTATTTTACAAGATGTGAAACTGTGCACTACACAGTGCTGAGAGTGACGCAGTTCCTGAGCTTTTGTAGCACTTGGGGTCGGAACCACTTTGCCTTTCTCCCATGATTTCTCGGGCTGTGTCTGTGTATTCTGGACACTGTGCATGACTTATCCAGCACCCCATGTCATGTCCCCCGTGTCTGTTACTCAGGGCTTCACTCTCCCTTTCGTGGACCATATGACCCCGGGAAAGAGATTCGAAGCTCCAGTAGGGGCTTTTGTGGAAAAAAAAAAAAGGAGAACATACACATGCACAAACCTACCTGTGCCCTAATATTCAAGCTTGGGTCCCCTTCCATAGAGGTTGTAATTTAATTGATTGGGAGTGGGACCCAGACGTCGAGGTTTTCACACCTTCTCGGTGACTCTAATGTGTAAGACAGGGTTGAGGGTTAGTGGTCTGAGGCAGTCATGGCAATCCTATCATCGTGCCAGTGATTGGTTTAGGGTTCAGGGCTTATTCCACTCAGTGCGTGGCACCCTTCTGCCCACGGCCACTGGTCTGGAAGTGGATGCATGAGCTAAGTTAGGCCCGTCCAGACCCCAAGGATGGCGGAGAGGCTTTTCCCTCACCGGATGTGAGCAAGGAAGCACGTAGCCCTGCATGCTGCTTGCACCTCCCTGTGATTGAGTGCGCCAGCCTGACAGTGGCGCTGTGCAGGGTGGACTGGGGGGAAGGGAAGAGGGGACCCAGGTCTTTGATGGCATGATTGAGCCAGCGAACCCAGCTCTATAATGGACTTGATATGACATCATAAATGTTATTAGTGCTTAAGCCAGTTTGAGTTGTAGTTTTGTATTTTTTGCTAAGTATTCTGACTCACTGTTTCTGTAGTAAAATTCAATAGAATTTCCTAAATCAGTTCCAAGTTTCTCGATACGCAGAATGAAGGGGTACAAAGAAGGTGTGATAGAGGTAACATCTGCATTGCCTTGAAAGCGTACCCTGCCAGCATCAACGTACCTGCTTTGCTCTTCTTGACAAAATGTGAAGATTTAGCAGAGTTCTTTGCACGTGGTTCAGCGGTGCCGGTCGTAGGTTGGGGGCGCAGATCCTACTTGTTAGTTGTTGGCCTTGAGCAAATTCGTTGACCAGCCTCTGCTCCCACTCTTCACCTGTAAAATGGTGACAGTGACATCGGCTTTGGAGCGGTTACAGGGATTCAGTTAGTCCATCCATGGACACAGGGCACCAGCACAGTGCGTGGGGCTGGGGCTAGGCTGAGCCACATGGAATTGCCAGTATTTGTCCATTTTGAACCTATAAAAATGACAGTTTCACATGGTTCAGCTGAACACATTTTTAATAAGAAGTGAAAATTGGGAACTGGGGATGTCATCAGGATAATTAAAAGCATTATTTTGGCCTCAAATAATGTTCAGTGAAAGTTGTTTTTTTTTAAAATGGAGTTAGCCATGTTTCACTTTACTTCATGGGATTTAAAACCTCAGCCAAAGAAGTAACTTACATGTTTAATTTTCAAGGCTGTGCAGAGTACTTAATTCTTAGGAAGACAGATTATAATTATACCATTCTTTAAAAGGTTCAGCATCACCGAGGCAGGGTTTTCATCTGTGAGACGTGATAGTGGAGGGTTGCCTTCTATGTACTGTTTTGGCAAATATATGTGACTGGCTTATTTTTAATCCAGGGGCCCACACCCACGGTGCTTCTGTGGCGAACAGCAATGGAGCACTCATGGGTACAGCACGTTCTCTGTGCGCTCGCCACGTGACGGCCACTGGACCAAAGTCTGTGCTTACTGTGCTTTGTGTAGTCTTTACAGCAGGTATATTTTATACACAAAGATGCTAAGGCTCATGGAAGCGTAGGGTTCTCTGAGGCCACACAGCTAGGAGTGTGGTGCTTTAGAATGCGAGTTTAATGCTGTGGATGGTCACAAAGGCGTAGAATGAACAGCAAAACCTTCACTGCTTCTCCACTTGGAAATTTAAGTCACTGAGCTCTGGACCTAGGAGGGCAGTGGCTCTGTCTGAGGTTGGTCTCCTTACGCACAATTGCACATGGGGACCTGGAAGTGACTTTTGAGTTCGGACTTGAATATCCTTAGGACCTGCCACTGCCTTTCAGTGGGCCCCAATCTTGGCCACTCTTCACCACAGGTAGGAAGAAAGCTCCTTAAGGAGTTTTCTTATTCTGCAGCGGGGCCCTAGCAGTCCTCTCCATCCTCCTGAGTCATGGAGGAAGGACATCTGACTCTGGCAGGCTGACTTGACAGCAGACGGTAAAGAGATGTTGCCCCAAAGTAACAAGGCAGTAATGGGCGTGAAAGCACTTCGTAAGGGGTGAACTGCTCGTCAGATGTAAGTTGTTTTTATCATTATCTCCTTCTGGAAAGAATCAGGGCTGCACAGGGTGGCCAGTACTACACTTGGTCCTGCAGCAGTTGGGGTTCAGTTCCTCCCACCTCACGGCTGGAGAGATCCAGTGTTTTCTTGATCCCTGAAGGAAGCCTGAGAGCCCAGGTGAACGATGGAGTTCTTGCGGCAGGCTTACGGCTTCTCCGTGGAAACATGCGGGCTTTGAAAGAAGTTGCTCTTGTTTTCAGGGTAAAGGGGTGGTTCTCTAGCACCTAGAAGGATGAGGTACCCGTGGGTCTGAACAAAGCTTTGTATTTTCATATGCTGTGAATTTTGTCAGTGGCTGATGGCCTGTTACCAGCATTGTGGTGTAAACACTGTAATATTTGAAAACTACCAAACCCTGGAGGTTCAAATATTTTGAGTCCGATTTTTAAATCAGAAAGCAAATAAGAATAGGCTATTTTAAAAGCACCGTGGGAACTTGATTAGAAGTGAGGAAGGGGAGCGAAGTCCTCCTGTGGCTCCTGCACTTGGACCATTCCGTGCACACCTGTGGGCTCCCCAGGCCCGGGAGGAGAGAAGGAGCAGAGGGGGTGCCCGGAGCTCTGCGTGTCTGCCGGCTCGTCCTGCTGCCCCCTTAGCCGCCGCTCCCTAAGCGGAGGAGAAGGCGGAACAGCTCTGATTGGGCCCTTTGCCGGCGGTCCCGAGGAAGGCATCCGTCTCCCAGCAGGGAAAACCGAGATCTGTCCAGCAGACTGCCAGCTTCCTCCCAGGGGGGTGGTGTATGTGTGTGTGTGTGTGTGTGTGTGTGTGTGTGTGTGTGTGTGTGTGTGTGCGTTGGTGTTGGGGAGGGTTAATTCACAGCTTTTATCAGAATTTGAAGAGGGTTTTTTAACTCGAAAACAGATGGTAAGAACCGTTCCTTGCAAGATAAACGCGCAACTTGTAGATTTGCTGGGTGCCTTCAGAAGAGTCAGCAGGTATGGGGCAAGAGCATGGTGGTTGGTTTGTGTGGAATTTATGTGCTAGATAGGATCACGGGTTGAAAGGGCCTGGTGAGTGACCTTGCTGTTTTCCAGGGGAAGGCTTGCCGGAGCCCGTCAGCTGAGAGACCAGCTGGGCCCGCGGTCTGGGCCTCCCCGCTCTTTCAGGGCCCAGGATGCGCTGGATACTGAGGGCCGCCTCTGGTCATGCTCACTCACGGGAACTGGGTCTACAGAGCAGGGAGCTAGTGGAGTCCTGGACCTCGGGGCGCTGCTGGCTAGTGGTTGGGATGCTCTTGTCCCCACCCGAGCGCCTTCGTCCTGATTTCTGAGTCCTTAGCAAGCCAGACTCTCTGTTGCAGAGCCGCCCTGGGCGTAAGAACAGAGGGAAGGATGTGCAGAGCATGGACGCAGATCAGCCGGGAACCCTTGGGGTCACCCGTCCCTCGGCGGCGCTCGGCTCCGGTGAGGGGCCCGTGGACTACACGGCCCTCAGCGCCCCCCTCACCCTGCCTCTCTGCCAGCTCCTGCCACGCTTGAGCGTGGCCAGCCCCTCCCTTCCCACGGTCCACCTCCCAGGGTGCCTGCCACGACTGTCACACTGTCTGTGCCCTCTGAGGGCGGAGGTGTCACGTCCTGTTCCCTGCCTGATACCCGGCTGTCACCTGCAGTTAGATCAGAGCCCCACCGGCGTTTGTCAGATGCGGGAGGGAATTTGGGCCTGTCCTCTGGAGGCTGCAGCAAGGTCCACGATTCTCTGTTCATATGCTGTCACTTAGGTTCCTAATCTGTCCATTCCAAGTGTGTGGGTTTTCCTCATTTCACTCTGAGAGCGCAGCATTGTTTACAAGTCCCTGGGGGAGCCCCGTGTCCTCTGGACCGTGCCCTGCACAGCCAGTTTATGGAGCTGCGGGCCCGCTGCACATGGGACTCCCCCTCACAGCCATGTGTGGAGCGGGCCGTATTCACCCTGTCAGTCACCTTGGGGAAAAACGTGACACCACATAGTGTTTTCTTCTGTAGTCACAGTGCTAGCAAGCGGGGGAACCCCGATCGAACCCTGGTTTGTAAGCTCCCCCCTGCAGGGCTGTGGCAGGTGACTGCTGAGGGAACACGCTCACCCTACAGTCTCTCGCTCATGGATTCATTCATTCATTCTCTAGATGGTATTGAGCACTTACTGATTACCAGGTAGGCTGCTGGCTCAAGAAGTGAGGTGGGGAAGGCGGAGCCTTAACGTGTCCTCTCTGTTCGGCTGTAGCTGGGGAGGGCGGGGTTGGTGATGGACGTAGGGTTGCCCTAGGGAAGGGGGAGACCTGGGCCAGGGCATCCTTCGAGAGTCTGAGTAGGGCCATTAGATCCAATGTCCATATGTCCCTGGATTCCTCGGGAAAGCACACTCAGTAGAGTTGTGGGGGCAGAAACTGTGCTGGAGGGCTAGGGGTGGAAAGGTGGAGGGAGCACCCCAGGAGCTGTGTAGGGGTGGCGATAGGAGAGGAGTGAGCCCGCGGGAGGGAGAGGCAGTGACGGAGGAGGCCAGAGCGTCGGGGTGCGGCCTGCAGGACCTCGTGGGCCTTCTGGGGTCTGCAGGTGTATCTGGGTGGCCTCTTGAGGACCCCTGGATAATTGGCAATGAAGAGAATGCTTATACATCTGTATGTTTTGAATATATACGAAAAATCTGTTACGCCTGAGTAACAGTACAGAGCGTGATGTAGCGTGTAAAGTGTTTCTAACTACTGGGGATTGTGATGCCACCTGACTCTTTAATGTGTTTGTTGTATGGCACATGTTCTAATCTAAGGTGACATTTAATTTCCAAATATTTGGAGATTTTCTAGGTATATTTCCGGTATTGATTTCTAATTTAATTCCGCTGAGGTCAGAGAACATACTGTGACTGATTCCGGTCCATTTAAGTTGACTGAGACTGGTTTTATAGCTCCAAGTGTGGTCTCTCTTGTAAATGTTCCACTGCACTTGAAAAAGATTGTGTATTTTATTGTTTTGGAGTAGTGTGTTCTTTAAATGTCAGTACTTTCAAGTTGGTTGATAATGTTGTTCAGGTCTTCTGTATCCTTACTGATTTTCTGTTTGTTCTATCAGTTTTCAAGAGAGGGATATCGAAATCTTTGACCATCACTGTGGATTTATTTTTCCTTTCAGTCTGTCAGTTTTCACTTCATGGGTTTTGAAGCTCTATTATTATTATTATTTTTTTTTTTTTTTTTTTTTTTTTTTTTTTGTGGTATGCGGGAGCACAGGCTCCGGACGCGCAGGCCCAGCGGCCACGGCTCACGGGCCCAGCCGCTCCGCGGCATGTGGGATCCTCCCAGACCGGGGCGCGAACCCGGTTCCCCTGCATCGGCAGGCGGACGCGCAACCACTGCGCCACTAGGGAAGCCCCAGAAGCTCTATTATTAAGTGCATAAACATTTAGAATTGTTATGTCCTCTTAATAGATTGACTTTTTTTTAATCATTACAAAATGTCCTTCCTCATCCCTGGTAATAATCCTTCCTCTGAGTTCTGCTTTGCTTGAGGTCAGTATAGCCACTGTATCTTTCTTTTGATTAGTGTTAGTATATTTTAATACATATGTAAAATATACATATATAAAATATACTTATATATAAAATGTTAAAAAATATATTTCCATCCTTTTACCTACCTGTGTCTTTATATTTAATGTGGATTTCTTATAAACAGCATGTTTAAAATTAATCTGAAAATCTCTGCTTTTTTAATTGTAGTATTTAGATAATTTATATTTAATGTAATTATTAATTTCTGTGGGTTTAAGTGTCATCTTGCTATTTGTTTTCTACTGGTCATATCTGTTCCTTGTTCTTTTTCACCCTTCTTTTTTTGGATGAATTTAGTATTATTGTGTGATTCCATTTTATCTCCATTATTGGCTTATTAGCTATTTCTCTTTTTTTTTTTTTTAAAGTTTATTTTGGGGGTGAAATTTTTTTAATTAATTAATTTATTTATTTATTTATTTTTGGCTGTGTTGGGTCTTCGTTTCTGTGCGAAGGCTTTCTCTAGTTGCGGCGAGAGGGGGCCACTCTTCATCACGAGGTGCGGGCCTCTCCTCTCACTGTCGCGGCCTCTCTTGTTGCGGAGCGCAGGCTCCAGACGCGCTGGCTCAGTAGTTGTGGCTCACGGGCCCAGTTGCTCCGCGGCATGTGGGATCTTCCCAGACCAGGGCTCGAACCCGTGTCCCCTGCATCGGCAGGCGGATTCTCAACCACTGCGCCACCAGGGAAGCCGCTATTTCTCTTTTTAAAAAAATATTTCTTTTAGTGGTTACTCTAGGGTATAAGTTATACATATTTAACGTATCATAGTCCACCTTCAAAATATACCACTCATGTGTAGTGTAAGAAGCTTACAGCAGTAGACTTCTTCTTCCCCTTTCCATTCTCTTAAAATTGTCATATGTATGTTGAAAACCTCAAAATACATTTTTATTATTTTTGCTTTAAACAGCTACCTTTTAAAGAGATGGAAAAGATATGAAGAAAAAGGTCCATGATTTACTGTTTCTGGTGCTCTCGTTCCTTTTTGTAGATCTCAGTTTCCACCTGGTATCACTTTAACATTTCTTGGGGTGCAGGTCTGCTGGTGTAGAATTCTCTCAGTTTCTGTTTGTCTTTTTTTTTTTTTAATTTTTTTTTGCGGTATGCGGGCCTCTCACTGTTGTGGCCTCTCCCGTTGCGGAGCACAGGCTCCGGAC
>NC_041221.1:13119814-13144753 GCF_002837175.3 Physeter macrocephalus | reverse complement strand
AGCGGCCATGGCTCACGGGCCCAGCCGCTCCGCGGCATGTGGGATCTTCCCGGACCGGGGCACGAACCCATGTCCCCTGCATCGGCAGGCGGACTCTCAACCACTGCTCCACCAGGGAAGCCCTGTTTGTCTTACAAAGTGTTTACTCACCATTATTTTTGAAAGATATTTTTGCTGGGTATGGGACTTGAGGTTTCATTACTTTAAAGATGTTGCCCGCTGTTCTCTGGTCCACATGGTTTCTTACCAGGAGTCTGCTGTCATTCTTACTTTTTCTTTCTACCTCAGGTTGTTTTTCCCCTCTTGTTGCTTCCAAGAATTTCTCTTTATCACTGGTTTTCAGACATTTGATTATGATGTGCCTTTACCTCTTGGATCTGTAGGTTTGTGGTTTACCTCAAATTTGAATATTTTAGGCCATTATATCTTCAAAATGTTTTTATGTCTTCCCCCTCCTCTCCTTCTAGGACTCCAATAACAAGCTTGATATTGTTCCACAGGTCACTGGTGCTTTTATTTTTTTCTTTCAATATTTTTCCCTCTTTGTGTGAGGGCAAAAGTTCATCGAAGAAAATTACAATATGAGGGAATTTGGTAGCTTTATGTTCTCCCTTGGGCTTGTGGCCATCCTCCTCCTCAAGAAGTACTTAGGAGCAGGCTGTCTGGGCATCCAGCTCACAGCGTCCTCTTCACATCCCTGCCACTGCTTCTCCCCACACTGCATCATCACAGGAAACAGAAACAGCTGCTGGCACAAGCCCTTATGTTTAAAATTTACTGCCCATAAACTAATCTTTCCAGAAAAATAACCCAAAAGGTAACTCTTGGAAAGATCTTTCAGATAAGATGCCTAAATTCTGTCAGACCATAGGTGTGTGATATTCCTCATGGCTGAAGGAAGTGCAACAGCCAGTCAAAGTTCTAGCAGCTACACATACCGAGCCCTTACTCTAGCCAGCACGTGCTTACGTGCGTTCTCTAATGCGTTCTCTCAAACCCTTTGATGTGGTGTGTGTCCTGATTTACTGACCAGGAAACCAAGGCTCAGAGAATGTGAAATCCTTACTTGCCAAGGCGGGGCAGTCAGGAAGGTACCATATTTGGTGTTCACATCCTGGCCCTCTGACTCCAAACCCTGAGCTTGTGTGTTTTCTCCTGGGCTATGCTGGCTTTATGATTTAAACCTACATTTAATTTGAAATGTGAAAACTGTGTGTGGCCTCCATTTAATAGATTATATACCATTTTGAGAAGTCTGTTTTCCAGTGGTATTGCTGTTATGGTTAGTAACATCTGCTTATTTTCATGTATTTTGACACGTGTTGAAGTGGGACTAATTTGGTTGTGATTCAGGCTCTGCATATGTGTCAGAGCTGACCCATCTGCCATGCAAGTATATTTTAGAAAAGGAGCAAATTCCTAGCTGGGCTAAGTAACCCTTTTTCCACTTCCCTCTGGGTGTGATCTGTTGTCTAAAGTATTGTGTCGAGAAAGTTGAGAAGTGATTTTGGAAAGAGGGAAATGAGGAATCTGTGTTGGAGTGTGATCCAGAAACAGATGAGCTGATGGAAGAAGCCAAGATGCTCACATCCATTTGGAGGGAGTTTTAATTGGTAAAGGTTGAAGTTATAACATGATTTTGGAAAGAAAAAATTAGAAATGTGATAAATGATTAGACATATTACGTTCCCAGATCTTTAAAATCCAACTAGAAACCACTCTCTAGGGAGCCTTTCCAGATATCCCACCCCCAAGACTGATCATTCCTTCTTTAGGGTCTCATGGTGGATATTACAAACAGACTCATATTCGTACTTTCTAATCTATTGCTTGTGAATGGCCTGGAACTATTTTATTGAAAAAAAATCCCAGAGTAGTTGAGAGAGTAGAGACTAGAGGTTGTATTTCTTTTGTCTCCCACAAAGTACACTGCTGGGGCTTGGCATCCCCTCTGCAGACTCTGTTGCTGAGCTGGGGGCTTTACCTGCCCCCACTGGTGATTCAGTGCTTTACCTGCCCCCCTCGTGGCTGGCGCCACGGGCAGGGTGCACTGAAGCTTGGAGCACTCGGGAAGCTCATATTTTACAGGTGTTCCTTGAGCACCGAGCCTGCCCTAAGAACTGGAGGTTCAGAAGCGAACAAGACAGAGCTCTTCCCTTGTGGAACTTATATTCAGGTGAAAGACTTGACAACCAGCAGAATGGCGGAGATCGTGTAATACAAATAAAGATGGGGTGGTGTGAGGGCCTCGAGGCACAAGGTGGGGCTGCTCTGTGGGCGTGTGAGTGCAGAGCTGAGTGAAGTGGGGGACAAGCCATCAGAGCTCTGCGCGCAGAGCGTCCCAGGCTGAGGAGGGGCAGTGGCAAGGCCCTGCCTGCGGTGGCCGTGGCCGTGAGAACGTCGGGGTGAAGCGGCAGTGTGGTGGAGAGGTGCGGCGGGTCAGGAAGGAGGTCAGGGAGGCCGTCGGGCCGGGTCCCCTGGGGCCTGGAGTGGGCTGTGAAGGCGGAGCAGGGCAGCCCTGGTCCAAGGGGCAGTCATGGGGCTCCATCTGGCTGCCGGGGCGGGGGCTGGGGGGCAGGTGCAGGGTGTGGGTGGGAGGTGTGGCGGCTGCGGGTAGCAGCAGCGGCGACGGTGATTGACGTGCGTGGATTTAGGGTCCATTTGGAGGGGAGGGGACTATGAGGGCGGGCGGGCCGGGGTGATGCTTGAGTTTGGGGCTGAGTAGCTGGGTCCCTGGTGGTGCTATTAGGAGGACCTGGGGAGGAACCAGTAGTTTGGTGCATGTGAAATTCGAGATGCCTGTTTGACCTTCAAAGGCAGGTGCGAAGTGCACGGTTGGGTTTCTGAGTTGAGTTCATGCAGAGACTGGGGCTGGAGACCACTCTGTGAGCCGTCATGGTGTAGGAAGCACGTGTGGCCCTAGCAGTGGACCGCGTCATCCCGGGAGGGAGAGGGCTCTGAGGGTGGGCCTGGGCCGCCCCAGCGTCTTCAGTGCAGGAGGAAGAGGTGGGGGAAGCAAAGGAGGCGCCGAGGGAGCACGACGGAAGCGGGACGAGGCGGGAGAACCCGGAGGACGCGGTGTCCTCGAGATCCCTGAAGACCGTGAGCCCGGAGCGACTGTGTCACACGCCCCGGAGCAGCCGAGCTGCAGTCGGGGGAGCCTGCGGGCCAGGAGGGGAGAGGACCCGGCTGGGGGCACTCGGGGGGAGCCTGAGGCTGGGTCGCCAGCGGCTCCGCAGCAGGGCTCACGACGAGCAGCCAGGTCAGCGTGGCCTGACTCAGTGCACACCGGTGTCAGGGTGCTTATGCAGACGTGGCGTCGGCGTCTAAGGCGGTGGCACCGATGTTCGGGAATGGCTCACAGACTGGCTCTGAAGGCAATTCCAGGAGGCATTCCAGAAGCCTTCTGAGCAGTGACGGTATTTCTGGAACGAAGCTGAAGCCCTCCCAGCTCACTCCTTCGGTGGAGAGCAGGCTCTGGGTTGTGAGAGTTCTGGAACTTGGTAGAATGGTGCCTTTCCTTGCTCTGAGGTGCCCTGGAGATGCCCTGTCTGGGAGGGAGAGCCAGCTCCTGGAGCCAGGGAGTGGGCAGCTGCTGACCCCCAGCCTCTCCTGCCATGTTGAACTATATTGACGGAGGGACCGGTTTCCTTCTGTTTGGTTTTGTCGCATTCGGTAGATTAGATTTTCGTGGAGAGGAATTAAAAATCAAATTATATTTTAATTGTTCTTGTAATTTAACAGGATTCTATGGTCAAACCTTTTGTAGTCACCTTGAAATTCGTGTCTTATCAAGCTCTCTTTTTATAGTTTACTCCAAACAAGCCAAAGCACGCTCGCCCTTCCTTTTTCCTTGCTCGCTCGTCCCGATGACTGCTCATTTCCCCAGGCTCCCCAGGCGTGTAGGCTTGTCTTTCACCCGCTGTCGAGGGAAGACCAGGGCAAGGTGCTGGGCTCTCAGAGCTCATGTGCTGGTGGAGCCAGGCGGCAGGAGGGTGCTGCAGCTGGAGGGTGCTGAGATGCCCGCCAGGAGGAAAAGTGTTTGCTCGCTGGTTTATGTTAGAGTGATAAAGGGACTCAAATGCTGTTTCAGGATGAGGCTTTTGTGGCGATATTAAATGTCATGAATCTGATCTGTCTTAACGGTTAAGGCTCAATAACTATCTCCTGGTTAGAGAATCAGAGAATAAGTTTTGGTTGATTTGTGAAGATGGAGTTTGTTTAATTTTGATGGGATTTTTTCCTTGATCCAGTGAATTCCTCCTTTACCACAGAGACGTAATGGTAGAGAAATGCTCAGTGTCGTTTCTCTTACGAGTTGCCTACGTTTGCATTTAGGTGAGGGCTGGTGGTGCTGTGAGCACTGAGAGGTGTCACCGGCTGACGCTGGGGGCGCAGTGCAGGGATGGCCAGAAAGGTTCATAGAGGACGTGAGACAGTAAAAGAGTCTCTAACATGCTCACTTGTCACTTGGAACAAATAGTGTACACGGCACGAATTGAGTTACTCCTGCTTAGATTTTAGTTGATGACACTGGTGGCCTTAGAGATATTTGTACCTAATGGTTTAATATTCAAGGCACCTATTTCTTTAACTTAAGGAAAAAAGGCCTACAGGCAACAAAGGAAAACCAAGTAAGTATTTCATTTCTTGGCTGGCTGAGCTGCTGCATGGCATGTAGCTTATTTTGAAGGCATGTTTGGCATTATTTCTTTTCAGAATCTGTCCACGGTCAGACTTGGGTCTAATAGACAGTCACTCTGGGCCATGCTCCCAGGAGCAGAGGCCCCTCTGCAGGGTATGAACCATGGCTCTCCTGCCTGCCTGGGAGACTGGATGCACTTTGTATACAGTGGGACTCATTGTGGTGCAGGTGCATCTCTGCGGACCAGCAAGCTTTGCACAGCACATGTGCTGGGTACTCAGGTACAGCATCAGCCAGTCTGCAGAGACTCCCAGTGAGTATCTGGGGTGCGCAGAGCACTGGCTCTGGGTCTGTGAGGGGTTACTGCCTTGTCTCCCACGTTCAAGAAATTTGCAGGGAACGTGTATTAGGGTTCTCCAGATCAATGGAACCAGTAGGATGGCTAGATCGATAGATAGGAGGAGATTTATATGGAGGCCAAGAAGTCCCATGATCTGCTGTCTGCAAGCCAGAGAACCAGGAAAGCCAGTGCTGTAGTTCAGTCCCAAGTCCAAAGGCCCGAGGACCGGCAGCACCATGTCCAGGGGCAGGAGAAGATGGACGTCCCGCTCAAGCAGACAGAGCGGATTCAGCCTTCCTCTCTGCCTTTTTTTCCTATCCAGGCCTTCAGTGAATTGTTGATGCCACCCACGCTGGTGAGAGTGATCTTCTTTACTTGGTCTGTGGATTCGAATGCCGATTTCTTCCAAGGAAACCCTTGCAGACACACTCAGAAATAATGTTTTGCCAGCTCTGGGCATCTCTTAGCCTGGTCGATTTGACACGTAGAATTGACCATCACAGAAGGCAAGATTTAAAAGAACTAATTTGAGATGGTACAGAGTACTTGATGAGATGCTGACGATAACTAACATTTCTGAGTGCTTGCTCTGTGCCAGGCCTTCTCCTGAGCTTGTTACATGCATTTCACTATATCATCCCCTCACCGGCCCTGTGAGGCCACTTCTAATGCCACCCAGGGATCAAGCGGTCAGGCTGGGACCTGAGCCAGGCAGTGGCACTCCCAGCAGAGCAGGGGTCCAGGGAGGAGAGGTATCTGTGTGGGCCCGAGTGGGTAGGCGGGGTGGACCGCAGGAGTTGGAGGCCCTGGGAAGAGCGTCCTCTGGATTGACTTTGGCAAGTTGTTATTTTTCTTTCTCTCCCCCTCCTTTTGCCTTCTCCCCTTTCTTCCTCTTTCCCTTCCTTCCTTTATCAAAATAAGTTTAACAAGTGTAACATATTTAGAGACGAGTACACAAAACATACAGGCCAAGCTGAGAGAATTGTTGCAAGGAGCACTTATTAAAACCTCCCAGGCTGAGGAGTGGGAAGTCGCCAGCACGCTGGGATCCCTTTGTCCCTCCTGTGACCCCTACTGCTCCCTCCTCCATTGAACGTGACTCAGTGGAGTCTCATGTTTTGTGTCGGCATCCCCATTTACGTCTTGTTTATAGGTTCCTGGTGCTGTTGCCTGTTCATTGCCGTATCGCCACTAGGTGCCTGTAGCACCCCCGCCCCCAGTTGTGACAACCAAACATGTTCCCTGCAGGGCTAAGTGCCCCGCCCCGGTTGAGAACCACTGCTGTATAATATTTCATTATATGAGTTTATCCATTTACCATTTGGTTTGGACACTTGACTTGTTTCAGGTTTGGGGGTTTTACAAATAATGCTGCACCAAAAATTCTTGTGCCTGTCTCTGGTAAACGTGCATATTTTCCTGTTGGGTGTCTATTTAAAAAAATGGAAGTTTCAGGACTTCCTTGGTGGTCCAGTGGTAAAGAATCCACCTTCCAATGCAGGGGACATGGGTTTGATCCCTGGCTGGGGAACTAAGATCCCACGTGCCACGGGACCCCTAAGCCGGCGCACCACAACTACTGAGCTTGCGCGCCTCAACGAGAGAGCCTGCGTGCCACAAACTACAGAGCCCACATGCTCCGGAGTCTGCATGCTACAACTACAGAGCCCATGTGCCCTGGGGCCCACGCACTACAACTAGAGAGAGAAAACCCACACGCCACAACTAGAGAGAAGCCCGAGTGCCGCAAAGAAGAGGCTGTGCACCGTAAGGAAAGGTCCCGCAGGTTGCAGCTAAGACCCGACGCAGCCAAAACAGTAAGGAAAATAGATAAATAAAATCAATAAATATTTTTTAAAAAATAATGGAAGTTTTGATCCATGGAAGTGTGTGTCTTCAACTCTATAGCTTGTGCAGGGCTGTTTTCCAAGATGGTTGCGCCCAGTGTAAATTTGACCGACAACATGTTAGCCTTCTGGCTCCTTTCCATTCTCACCACCCCTACTATTGTCAGCCTTCTTCACCTTAGCCTGTCTGACGGGGGTTATTTTATTGTGGTTTTTTTTTTTTTTCTTTGTAAATTTATTTATTTTAGGCTGCGTTGGGTCTTCGTTGCTGTGCACGGGCTTTCTCTAGTTGTGGTGAGCAGGGGCTACTCTTCGTTGCGGTGCACGGGCTTCTCATTGCAGTGGCTTCTCTTGTTGCGGAGCACGGGCTCTAGGCGCACAGGCTTCAGTAGCTGTGGCACTTGGGCTCAGTAGCTGTGGCTCGCGGGCTCTAGAGCGCAGGCTCAGTAGTTGTGGCGCACAGGCTTAGTTGCTCCGCGGCATGTGGGAATCTTCCCAGACCAGGTCTCAAACCTGTGTTCCCTGCATTAGCAGGCAGATTCTTAACCACCGCGCCACTAGGGAAGCCCTATTTGATTGTGGTTTTATTTTATTTTTTTAATTTAAAAAATTTTATTCCAGTTTTATTAAGATGTAGTTGACATACAGCGCTGTATAAGTTTAAGGTATACAGCATAATGATTTGACTTACATCCATCATGAAATGATTACAGTAAGTGTAGTGAACATCCATCGTCTCATACAGATACAAAATTAAAGAAATAGAAAAAAAATGTTTCCTTACGATGAGAACTCTTAGGAATTTCTCTCTTAACTTCCATATATAGCATACAGCAGTATAAATTATACTTATCATGTTGTACATCATATCCCTAGTACTTATTTATCCTGTAACTGGACGTTTGTACTTTTGACCACCTTCGTCCAATTCCCCCTTCCTGTACTCCCTGCCTCTGGTAACCACAGATCTGATCTTTTCTATGAGTTTGTTTTTGAAGTATAATTGAGGAGACAAAATTTCTAAGATCTCTTATGGCTGAAATGTCTTTATTTTACCTCACCTATAATACTCAGAGTTTGGCTGGGTATAGAATTCCAGGTTAGAATTACTTTTTATTTCTGAATTTTGAAAGTTATATTCCATTATCTTCTAATGTCCAGTGCCTGAAAAGTTTTGGTTCCTGATTCTTTGTATATGGTGTGTTTTCCCTCTAGAAACTTGTAGAATTTTCTCTTTGTTTCATTTTCTGAACTTAAATTTTATGTTGATATGCCTGCTGTATTAGATGTAACTTTTATCAATTTTGCTGGAAACTGAAAGGGACCTTTCAGGTTAGAAACATATCTTTTGATTCTAGGAATCTTTAAAAAATTATTTTGAATTACTGAATCATTATAGAGTGACCTCTTCCTGTCTGCTGACACAGTTTTCTCTTTCTGGAATATCTAATATTTGGTGTTGGGCCTCTCTTCTTTTTCTCCTATTGTTCATCTCTTTGCTTATTTTTTTTAATCTTTTGTGAAAAATTCTATTGATGAAGATAAACAAACTTGAATAAATGGAAAATAAATCCTTTTTTGGCTGAGAAGATTCTATATTGTAAAGCTGACACTTTTCCCCAGTATGTCAAATAAAAATACTGATTGGGGAAGTCCTAGCCACAGCAATCAGATAGGAAAAAGAAATAAAAGGAATCCAAATTGGAAAGGAAGAAGTAAAACTGTCACTGTTTGCAGATGACATGATGCATGTACACAGAAAAGACACCACCAAAAAACTACTAGAACTCATCAATGAATTTGGTAATGTTGCAGGATACAAAATTAATATACAGAAATCTATTACATTTCTATACAAGGAACTATAGGAAAGATAAATTAAGGGAACAATCTCATTTACAATCACAGCAAAAAGAATAAAATACTTAGGAATAAAATGAAGGAGGTAAAAGACCTGTACACTGAAAACTGTAAGACACTAATGAAAGAAATTGACGATGACACAAACAGTTGGGAATGATATACCATGTTAATGGATTGGAAGAATTAATATTGTTAAAATTTCCATGCTGTCCAAGGCAAGCTACAGATTCAGTGCAATCCCCATCAAGATTGCCGATGGCATTTTTCACAGAACTAGAGCAAATAATTTTAAAATTTGTATGGAAACAGAAAGACCCTGAATAGCCAAAACAATCTTGAGAAAGAAGAATGGAGCTGGAGGAATCATACTCCCTGACTTCAGACTTTATTAAAAATCTACTGTAATCAAAACAGTATGGTACTGGCACAAAAAGAGACACATCAATGGAACAGAATAGAGAACCCAGAAGTAAAGCCACACACTTATGGTCCATTTATCTATGACAAAGGAAGCAAGAATATAAAATGGGGAAAAGACAATCTCTTCAATAAGTAGTGCTGGGAAAACTGGACAGCTACATGTAAAAGAATGAAATTAGAATATTTTCTTATGCCATATACAAAAATAAACTCAAAATGGGTTAAAAACCTAAATGTAAGACTGGAAACCATGAAACTCCTTGAAGAAAACATAGGCAGAACTCTCTTTGACATAAATAATAGTAGTATTTTTTTGGATCTGGCTCTTAAGGCAAAGGAAACAAAAGCAAAAACACCCTGAATGGTACCTAATTAAACTTAAAAGCTTTTGCTCAGCAAAGGAAACTGTTGACAAAATGAAAAGACAACCTATTGAATGGGAGAAAATATTTGCAAATGATATGACTAATAAGGGATTAAATCCAAAATATATAAACAGCTCATACAACTCAATATCAAAACACAAAGAACCCAATTAAAAAATGGGCAGAAGACCTGAATAGACATTTTTCCAAAGAAGACATACAGATGGCCAAGAGGCCCATGCAAAGATGCTCAGCATTGCTAATCATCAGAGAAGTGCAAACCAAACCACAATGAGCTATCACCTCACACCTGTCAGAATAGCTATTATCAAAAAGACCACAAATAACAGATGTTGGTGGGGATGTGGAGAAAGGGGAATTCTTGTATGCTTGCTGGGAATATAAATTGGTGCAGCCACTGTGGAAAACAGTATGGAGGTGCCTCAAAGCTAAAGATATTGGGTTGGCCAGAAAGTTCGTTCAAACAAACGAACGAACTTTCTGGCCAACCCAATAGAACCAGCCCATGATCCATTCCACTGCTGAGTATATATCTGAAGAAAACAAAAGCACTAATTCAAAAAGATATATGCATCCCAGTGTTCATAGCATCATTCTTTACAGTAGCCAGGATATGGAAGCAACGTAAGTGTCCATCAACAGATGAAAGAATAATGAAGATGTGGTGTGTGTGTATATATATATATATACACAGTGGAATGAAATTTTGCCATTTGCAAAAACATGGATGGATCTGGAGGGCATTATGATTAGTGAAGTAAGTCAGACAGAGAAAGACAAATACTGTTTTATCACTTATATGTGGAGTCTAAAAAATACAACAAATGAATGAATATAGCAAAACAGAAACAGACTCACAGATATATAGAAAAGAATAGTGGTTGCTAGTGGGGAGAGGGGCAGGTTAGGGGCAAGATAGGCATAGGGTTTAAAAGGTACAAACTACTATGTATAAAATAAATAAGCTACAAGGATATATTTTACATCACAGGGAATATAGCCAATATTTTATAATAACTTTAAATAGAGTATAATCTATAAAAATTTGAATCACTATGTTGTACACCTGAAACTAATATTGTAAATCAACTATACCTCAATAAAAAAATTCTTCAAATTTTTTTTAAAAAGGACAAACACTGGAAAAAATGCCAATAGGAATTTTTTTCTCTAAAAGAGATTTAGTTATTTATTTTTTATGGGTTTATAACATTATATGTTTCACGTGTACAAATTTATATTTTGACTTCTGCATACACTACAGTGTGCCCACCACCAAAAGTTTAGTTTCCATCTGTCACCATACAGTTGACCCTCTTTACCCATTTTTCTCTTCCCCACCCACTTCCCCTCTGGTAACCACTACTCTGTTCTCTGTATCTATGTGTTTGTTTTTGTTTGGTTTGGTTTGTTCATTTAAAAATTTGCACATATGAGAGAAATTGTACAGTATTTGTCTTTGTCTGACTTATTT
Source organism: Physeter macrocephalus (assembly GCF_002837175.3). Taxonomy (NCBI): domain Eukaryota; kingdom Metazoa; phylum Chordata; class Mammalia; order Artiodactyla; family Physeteridae; genus Physeter; species Physeter macrocephalus. The sequence goes on along the minus strand of NC_041221.1, from coordinate 13,133,778 downwards.
CACATAGCATAATACCCTAAAGGTCCATCTATATTGTCTCAAATGGCAAGATTTCATCTTTTTTTTTATGGTTGGGTAGTGTTGCATTGTGTGCGTGTGTATATTTATACACACACACACACACACACACACACACACACACACACACACACATATATACACACACACCCCACATCTTATTTATCCATTCATCCATCAGTGGACACTTAGGTTTCCATATCTTGGCTAATGTAAATAATTCTGTGATGAACATAGGAGTTCAGATATCTTTTCAAATTAGTGTTTTCATTCTTTGGATAAATACCCAGGAGTGGACTAGCTGGGTCATTTGGTAGTTCTATTCTTAGAAATTTTTTGAGGAACCTCCATACTGTTTTCCATAGTGGCTGCACCAGTTTATATTCCCACCAACAGTACGTGAGAGTTACTTTTCTCTACATCCTCCCAACACTTACTTCTTGCCTTTTTGATAATAACCATTCTAACAGGCACAAGGTGGTATCTCATTTTGGTTTTGATTTGTGTTTCCCTAATAATTAGTGATGTTGAACATCTTTTCATGTGCCTATTGGCCATCTGTATGTCTTCTTTGGAAAAATGTCTGTTCAGCTCCTCTGCCTATTTTTAAATCAGGTTTTTATGTGTGTAAGTATGTGTGTTATATTCAGTTGTATGAGTTCTTTATATATGTTGGATATTAACCACTTATCAGATATATGCTTTGCATATATCTTCTCCATTTGGTTGGTTGCCTTTTCTTTTTGTTGATGGTTTCCTTTGCTATGCATACGTTTTTAGTTTGATGTAGTCCCATTTGTTTATTTTTGCTTTTGTTCCTTTTGCCTGAGGAGACATGTTCAGAAAGATATTGCTAAGGCCAATGTCAAAGAATGTACTGTGTTTTTATTTTCTAGGAGTTTTGTGGTTTGAGGTCTTACATTCAAATCTTTAAGCCATTTTGAATTGATTGTTGTGTGTTGTGTGAGATAGTGGTCTAGTTTCATTCTTTTGCATATGGCTGTCCAATTTTCCTAACACTACTTATTGAAGAGGCTATCCTTTCTCCGTTTTATGTTTTTTGCTCCTTTGTTGTAAATTAATTTTCCATATTATGTGTGGATTTATTTCTGGGCTCTCAGTTCTGTTCCATTGATCTGTATATCCATTGATTTTCTGCCCAAACCGTACTGTTGTGATTACTATAGCTTTGTAACATAATTTGAAATCAGGGAATGTGATACTTCCAGCTTTTTTCTTTTTCTCAGGATTGCTTTAGCTATGCAGGGTCTTTTGTGTTTCCATAAAAGTTTTACGATTGTTTATTCTATTAATGTGAAAAGTGTCATTAGAATTTTGATAGGAATTGCTTTAGGTAATATGGACATTTTAACAATGTATAACATTCCATTCCATGAGCATGGGATATCTTTCCACTTCTTTGTGTCTTCTTCAGTTCCTTTCAACAGTGTCTTATAATTTTCAGCGGACAGGTCTTTCATCTCCTTGGTTAAATTTATTTCTAGGTATTTTATTCTTTTTGTTGAGATTGCAGATGGGATTGTTTTCTTAATTTTTCTTTCTGATAGCTTGTTCTTAGTGTAAAGACACCCAACAGATCTTTTAATATTGATTTTATACCCTGGAACTTTACTATATTTGTTTATTATTTCTAACAGTTTTTTTTTTTTTTGGTGGAATCTTTAGGGTTTTCTCTATATAAAATCATTTTTCTGCAAACAGTGACAGTTTTATTTCTTCCTTTCCAAACTGAATGCCTTTTATTTTCTTTACTTGCCTAATTGCTCTGGCTAGGACTTCCAATAGCATGGTGAATAAGAGTGGTGAGAGTGGGCATCCTTGTCTTTTTCCTGATCTTAGAGAGATAGCTTTCGGTTTTTCACCCATGAGTATGATGTTAGCTATGGGTTTGTCATAGGCCTTTGTTATGTTGAGTTATGTTCCGTCTCTACCCATTTTATTGAGAGTTATTATCGTAAGTTAATGTTGAATCTTGTCAAGTGCTTTTTCTGCATCTACTGAGATGATCATATGATTTGTACCTTTCATTTTATTAATGGCAGGTAACACATTGATTGATTTGCAGGTGTTGCACCATTCTTACATCCCTGGAATAAATCCCACTTGATTGTGGTGTACGATCCTTTTAATGTATTTTTTGTATTTAGTTTGTTAATATTTTATAGAGGATTTTTGCATCTGTGTTTATCAGAATATTGGCTTGCAGTTTTCTTTTTTGTGTTGTCCTTGCCTGGTTTTGATATCAGGGTAATATAGGCTTCATAAAATCAGTTAGGAGGCATTCCCTCCTCCCCAGTTTTCTGGGAAGTGTTTGCATCCCTTTGTCTTTTTGTACCACTTCTGAGAGATTTCCTCTACTTTATTTTCCATACTGCCTATTGAAGTCTTCATCTCTACTATTGTGCACTTAATTTCCAGCTGCCTTGTTTTTTTTGGAATTAAAAAAATAACATCCCATTCCTGCTTAATGGATAAAACAGCTTTTAAAAAAATCTCCTTGAGGAGGAGATTAATAAAGTTTAAAAAAAGTTATCTTCTCATTGCTTAGTCTTTCTTTTGCCCTCCTTTTGTTTTTGTTGAAAATGATAATTATCTTCTTCTCAGGTGTCTGGTAATACATCGTTTTTTGCTAGTGTTTAAGGGTGGGATTTATAATGCCGATTGGAAGCCCTGAGCATGTGAGTGGGGCTTGTGAACTTCACTGTAGTGTGACCTGGCTCAGCCATTCTCAGCCATTCACTGGGAACCCACAGGTCAGTATCTTTAGATGTTTCCTCTTGGGTTGCTCAGATTGCCCAGAGAAGACTCATCCAACTCTACAAACGGAGAAGGGGAAGAAGGAGCATCTTAGAATTTGTGGGTATGTTTTAGCTTAATCCAGTGTGTTTTCCAGACAGAACCTCCATCTTCAATTGTGCCTAATGTCCCCTGCTCCAGAGATTCTTTTTTTGAACGAATCTTAGTAGTTTATGTCTTCCAAGCAGTTTGTCCATTCCATCCAAGTTGCAAAATTTATGGGCACAAATTTGTTCATAATATTCCCTTATTATTCCTTTAATATCTGTAGGTTCTATAGTGATTTCTCCTCTTTCATTCCCCAAATTTTAATCTGTGTCTGTCTTTTCTTCCTTCCCCCTTTCCTTGTTTAGCCTGGCTAGAGTTTTATCAATTTTATAGATTTTTTTTAACAGGGTCACCTTTTGGGTTTACTGTTTTTTCCCCAGTTGTTTTTTATTTGTCCTCATTTGTATTGATTTCTGCTCTTTATAATTACCTTCCTTTGGCATGTTTTGGGTTTGATTTTTTTCTTTTTTTTTTTTTTTTAAGATGAAAGCTAAGGTAACTAATTTGAGACCTTTGTTCTTTTCCAATATGAGCATTCACTGCTATAATTTCCCCTGATAAGCAGTGATTTAACTGCATCTATAAATTATGATACTGTGTTTTCATTTTCATTTCAATCAAAGTATTTCCTAGTTTTCCTTATGACTTCCTTCTTGATCCATACATTATTTAGAAGTGTGTTGTTTTATTTCCAGATATTTGGAGATTTTTTCACATATTTTTCTGTTATTTATTTTGTATTTCTGTTATTTTCTGTTATTTATTATGTATTTCTGTTATTTCTAACTTAATTCCTTGTGATCACAGAATGTACTTTGAATCCTTTTGAATGTATACTTGGTCAAGTTGGTTCATAGTGTTGTTCAGGGATTCTGTATCTTCACTGATTTTCTTTCTTTTTTAAAATCAGTGATGGAAATAAAAGTATTAAAGTTTCCAACCTCTGATTGTGAATTTATTTGCACTTGGATTTCTAGCATATTGTGCTTTGTTTCTCTTGAAACTCTGTTGTTAGGTACATACCTAATTAAGACTGTCATGTCTTTTTGATGCATTAACTTCTTTATAATTATACAATTATAATTATACAATTATAATCCCTCCTTATCCATGGTAATATTTTTTGTTCCGAAGTCCACCTTGTCTGATAATAATATAGGCTCTGCAGACTTCTTTTAATTAGTGTTTGCATGGCATAATTTTATTCTTTTATTTTTAACCTGTGTCTTTATATTTATCTCGGGTGTCTCGTAGACAATGTATAATTGGGTCTTGATGTTTTGTGCATTCTCTGTCTTTTAATCAATGTGTTTATACAGTTTTCATCTAATGTATATAGAAATACAGAAATATTTCTAGTTGTTTCTTTTTTCCTCTTTTTTGTCTGCTGTTGGATTGAGTATTTAATATTCTACTTTATTTGCACTGCTGGCTTATCATTTACCTTTTTAAAACTCTTTTTAGTATTTTCCCTAGGGTTTACAATACAATCTTTAATTAACTGTGATTAATTAATTATATTAATTAATCACAGTTAGTTGAAGATTTTCAACTGAAATATTAAAAATCTTTAAATAATATTGTACCACTTCAAGTATACTGCAAGAACCCTAAAACAGTGCTTTCCCATCTATTAATCATATTTTTTTCAGATTCCTTTTCTAATTGTTTCTAAATCTGGGTTATCTCTGAGTCTGGCTCTGCTGATTACTTTATTACTGCAGTGGGGTTTTGTTTCCCTTGCTTTGTCATTGTAATTTCTGATTGAGTGTTGGACATTGTGTGGAGGGCAGTAGAGCAAACTTTTCCTGTAATGAGCTAGCTATTAAATACTTTGAGCCTTGCGCGTCATGTGTGGTTTCTGTTGCATATTATTCTTCTGTTTTGTTTTCTTTTAAGATAACTCTTTAAAATGTAAGAACCAACCTTAGCTCACAGCCTGTGCAGAAACGGGTCCTGGGCTGGATTTGGCCCTTGGGCCGCAGGGCACCAACCTCTGCAGGAGAGAATGAGGTACATAGAGAGTGTTGACACCTCCTGTTCTGTGGGGCTGTCGGTGTGGGCGTTGGGCTGGTGTGGGTTTTGTCACTGTGGTGACCTCTGTGCCGCTGGTTTCCAGTCTTCTCCTTCCTTGTGCTGCGGTTGAGGACTGAGTTGCCAGAGTCCTTTGTCAGTCTCCACCCCCAGCTGCGGGCCTTCCCTTTGGGTCTGGGCCTTCCAAGAGGATGGAGGGGTTTCCTTCCATCCTCTTGCCCCTCCCGCTGCTGCCGTAGACTGCTTTTATTGGCCGCTGGGTGTTTGCTGGGCCGCTGGAGGACGCAGGGGAGTTCTCTGTTGTTTTGGTTCGGCTCCCATCCACCTGCATCTGAGTGGCGCCTTCGCCGTGATCCTGTCCTCCTCCCTGTGGCAGCCGCTCTGCCTGTGTCTTTGGCAGTTTTTGTGCCAGAGCAAGTTTCCTTCCCCTTCCCCCAAATAGGAGCACTTCAGCGGTCTGGGCCCGGGGCAGGGCAGGGTTTCTCCGCTCCCCGACACAGCAGTGTCCACTGAGCCCTGGTGGCTCTCGTTCAGTGGGGAGGGGCTCCGGGGGCCTTGGTGCTGTGGCAGCTCCCACTGAGGGTTTGCTCAGCCTACTCTCTCAGTCTACTTACTTCTTAAAAGGTTTTTCAAGTGTAGTGCTAAGAAGGAGGTACTGATTTTGAGTCTGGTTCCAATTACAATATCTAATCAAGAATCAGCGGCATGTTAAAGGCTCCCAGTAGAGAGACATGGTGAGGAGAATTGGATCCCTGGTGGTTAAAGGTTATAATTTGTGTTGGGCTGTTGTTTCAGTCCAGCTGCTTTTTTAGTGGTTGCTACAGTATATGCAGGGCTGCCAGGTTCTGTAACTCCAGAGAGCATTCACACGGAAAAACGGAATTCACTTTTGAGTGTTGCAGCTGTGACTTTGCGCAACTCGGCGGCCTGAAGAGATGCCGTATCTGTATGTGGTCTCTCAGGGCTTTGCTGCACTTGGAGTGAAAACGAAGTCATACCTCTTAAAACAATCTTATAACTGGGCAGAATTACAGAAAACTACATGAAAAGCCTTCATATTTTTAGTTCAGCATTTTAAAGTTATGTGATTGTAATATTTGAAGGTGGAATGTTAACTAGAGGATGACATTGTCATGCTCCTCTTATGAGCTAAGCTTTTACATCAAGAAGTGACACTGTTTGGGGTCAGTTCATAGTTTACTAAACTGTCACATCCATCATTCAGAGAGGCCAAGAACCCCTGAGGGGTGGATTCTGCTCCAAGGTCCCTGTAGAAGGTTTTATTCTAACCAGAAGTGTTACCTCTGTCCCCCTAGATCCAGACACAGAGGTGTGTCTTCATGTGCTGCGCCTTGTACAGTCTGTGGTTCTGGAGCCAGAAGTCTTCTCCAGGACGGCCTCGGAGTTCCGGAGTTCCCTGCCCCTGCAGCGCATCCTGGCCATGGCCAAGAGCCGCAACCCGCACCTGCAGGCCGTGGCCCAGGAGCTCCTGGAGGACCTGCGCACTCTGGAGCGTGATGCATAGGGGTGCTCAGCACCGGCGTCTTCTCCCTGGGTCCCCACTTTGTCTTCTAAAGCCACCAGCCGTGTGCAATGTGTTACAGATAGCAGATGTGTTGCCTAGAGATGGCTGTATATTGAGATGTATCTATCTGACTTGCTCCTGGAAGTGAACGTGCTTGTGGGTGGTTGGTTAATCTTGCCAGAGGTGAGCCTGAGAAAGGGTCCATTCTTCCACGAAGACACACGTGAGCTGCATCCGGAAGAGGGCCTTCTCAGAGCGACTCCTGCTGCCCAGGAGACCCTGAGACCTGTTGGTTCCCCACTAAAAGCAGAAGGTTGAATAACCGCCTACCCCGTTGGTCAGCATTTTCCTGAGATACCTTTCTTGAAAAACAATTCATTCGCTCTCTAATAATTATAATTAATTCCTCCCCCCAGTTCAAGTTTACCTTTATATCTTTCGGTGAACCTGCTATTTCAGATGATATTGGACATTTTAGTTCTATATTTTTGTGCCTCTTTCATTTCTGAGTAAAGAAAGTCAGAAGAATCATTGGTGTGCTACAACTATTGTTTTCTGAAATATTATCAACTTGATGTTAGGAAAGTATATATTACAATGCATACACGTGGTTGGTGGAAAAATCTCTCCTTACATTGTTCTGGGTCCTTTGGCTATAAGCTCAGGAGTCCAGTTTTTCATATAACAGTATCATGACAAGGGCCTCATACATTAGAGCACATGCAGCTGCTTGGAATTCTTTAAACAATGTGCACGGGCATGTGTACCAGGTCCCCTCACCATGTGTCCTTCTCAACTGCAGAGAACAGAGGAGGATGTGCTCCACTTCTCACAGGTGTCACGACGTGTGAGTGCGGCTCCGTCCCTGGCACTCCTTAGGGTCACAGCAGCGCGTGCTGTGTCCCTCAGGATGACGCTGCAGGCCCGTGGTCTCTGGGCATCCTGTAGGAGCAAAAACACTTGCAGGCGTCCCATACACATTTGTATGCTGTTTCTGCTGTGCGTGGCAGTTTGGAATAACTTCATGTTTCTTTTATAGGCAATGTGCAGTTTATGGCTGAGGCTGAATGAAGGCGCTTACAGGAAGGCACAGTTGCTTGAATTTCACGAGCCGACATATTGTGGAACCTGGCTCATCAGAACCAGAGAAATGTTGTAAAAGGCAGTTTAAAATTCACGGAGGCAGAAATTGGTCCATCTGTGCTGTGTGGCTCTGTAGGTCCTGTTGACTGGCAAATAAAATTGAGGGCGTTGTGTTTTTGTTCTTTTCTAGCATAGTATCATTTTCATTTTGGTTATTTGTTTGATAAGGTAACAGGAGATAAACTAGTATAATTAGTTGTGCTGCCTCTAGAAATGCAGGGTCTTTTTCCTGCCAAAGATGGGATCAGTGGCATATAGAGAAAAATGAAACCGGGCCAAACCCATGAATGTTGCATAGTTTAGGTAATTAGTAGATGGATGTGATTAAGAAGGATATGTTTTTTTTCCTCCTAATTTTAAAGTGCTAAGGATAGCAAGAGTTCTTATGAAAACTCCTTAAGCAAGAAACATATGTCATGTATATGGAATCTAAAAAAAATGGTTCTGAAGAAGCTAGGGGCAGGACAGGAATAAAGGTGCAGATGTAGAAAATGGACTCGAGGACATAGGGAAGGGGAAGGGTAAGCTGGGACAAAGTGAGAGAGTAGCACTGACATATAAACACTACCAAATGTAAAATAGATAGCTAGTGGGAAGCAGCCGCATAGCCCAGGGAGATCAGCTCGGTGCTTTGTGACCACCTAGAGGGGTGGGATAGGGAGGGTGGGAGGGAGGGAGATGCAAGAGGGAGGAGATATGGGGACATGTGTATATGTAGAGCTGATTCACTTTGTTATACAGCAGAAACTAACACACCATTGTAAAGCAATTATACTCTGATAAAGATGTGAAAAAAAAGAAACATGTCAAATACATGTTTTTGAATGTATATCACAGGAAAAGTACTTAAGGCCAATTTTAAGGAGTGACTAGCCTTTCTAATATTTTTGCTCTTCTTATGAAGGTCAAGGGGAAAATGGGTTCTTCACTTTTTTTGCATCTAAAGCTCTAAAGAAAACTCAGTTTAAAAAGTATGCATAAAAGCATGTACGTGGCAGTATCTGAGGTCTCTTGTGAATTTTAAAATCAGAAACAAAAATCAGGGACTTCCCTGGTGGTGCAGTGGTTAGGAATCTGCCTGCCAGTGCAGGGGACACGGGTTTGAGCCCTGCTCTGGGAAGATCCCACATGATGCGGAGCAACTGGGCCCGTGCGCCACAACTACTGAGCCTGCGCTCTAGAGCCCATGCTCTGCAACGAGACAAGCCACCGCAATGGTGGGAGGCCCGCGCACCACAACAAGGAGTGGCCCTGCTTGCTGCAACTAAAGGAGGCCCACGCGCAGCAACAGAGACCCAGTGCAGCCAAAAATAAATAAATTTATTTTTAAAAAACCCCAAATCAATAAAATGGTACATTTTTTTTAATAGATCTTTATCGGAGTGTAATTGCTTCACAATACCATGTTAGTTTCTGCTGCACAACAATGCGAATCAGCCATACGCATACACGTGTCCCCATATCCCCTCCCTCTTGAGCCTCCCTCCCACCCTCCCTATCCCACCCCTCTAGGTCATCGCAAAGCACCGAGCCCATCTCCCTGTGCTGTGCCGCTGCTTCCCACCAACCGACTATTTACATTCGGTAGTGTATATATGTCCATGCCACTCTCACTTCACCTCAGCTTCGCCCTCCCACCTGACCCAGCAATCCCACTGCTGGGCATATACCCTGAGAAAACCATAATTCAAAAAGGTACATATGTCTTTAAATTTAAATTTTAAAGAATTCCTTTTCTATTTATTAAGGAACTTTTTCTCCTTGGTGCTGTCAGTTTGTATGTAAAGGCATGAAACCTGCCATGTCAACAGCCAGACTTCACCCCCGCTCCTCTCACCCCCCAGTTGGTGATCAGGGCAGTTTCTTGCTGTTCAGTTTCTCGTTACCAGTCTAGTCTGTCTTCTGTGACGTCTAAGAGGAGCCCATCCTGCTAGGATGCAGGTCATTGTGTCTGCTGTCTGCTTGTGGCATGAACTGGGATAAGCCTAATGTTATAAGGAGTTCATCTCATCCCAGATACTTATATAGCCCCATGTTTATCGCTTATTCCAGAGAATTTTTTTTTTTTTTTTTTTTTTTTTTTTGTGGTACGCGGGCCTCTCACTGCTGTGACCTCTCCCGTTGCGGAGCGCAGGCTCAGCGGCCATGGCTCACGGGCCCAGCTGCTCCGCGCCATGTGGGATCTTCCCGGACTGGGGCACGTACCCATATCCCCTGCATCGGCAGGCGGACTCTCAACCACTGCGCCACCAGGGAAGCCCTATTCCAGAGAATTTTAAAATTAATCAGAGTAGCAAGCATAGCATCACAAGTCTGGGACTTGAAGAAAAGCAGCCGAGGCCTGAAGTCAGACGATGGGCAAGGAGGAATTTTAATAAAAGTTGTAAATGTGCCCATTACACTGATTCTGTAGCTATACTGCCATGACATTAGTATGAATGGAAAAGGTTGGTCAATACTTTTGTAGGCTTACTGATTTTCTGAGAAGCCCTGAAGTTGAAGTTTGCTCTGTTTTCTTCCATGATGTAGATGCTTAGCTTCAGAAGGGCCTCTCTGACCAGCATAGGGTCTCCGGTATAGACCCTGATACAGTGTAGGAAACAGGATAGGATACAGCATTCTTTGGGGAGAGTGTGGCCTCAGAAGGTGGAGCCAATGAACCCATTAGAAAGTCTTTGGATACTTTTCAAGTCCAGGCTCAGGTGGGCAGGGCAGGGGTGCATCTTTAAGGCCCACAGCTGTCTCGCTGCTCTGAGTGTGCACATTGAAATTTGTCTCCAGCTGTAGAATGAATGTGCTAGTGCATGTCACACAATGAAGACTGTTTCTGCCTTTTGTTGTTGTTATTTGTAATCCTTCAGATTTTTTGAATTGTGGTAAAATTTATCACAGAAATGTAGACGGTGAACATAAAATTTACCATTTAAACCATTTTGAAGTGTAGAATTCAGTGGTATTAAATATATTCACAGTTTTGTGTAACCATCACCACTGTCTGTTGCCAGAAATTTTTATCATACCAAATAGAAACTCTGTACATTAAACAGTAACTCCTTCTTTTCTTTTCTTTTTTTTAAAAAAAATATGTATTTATTTATTTTATTTATTTGGTTGCGCCAGGTCTTAGTTGCAGCAGGTGGGCTCCTTAGTTGTGGCTCATGGGCTCCTTAGTTGTGGCTTACGTGTCACAGTGGCTAAGATAGAAACTCTGTACATTAAACAGTAACTCCTTCTTTTCTTTTCTTTTTTTTAAAAAAAATATGTATTTATTTATTTTATTTATTTGGTTGCGCCAGGTCTTAGTTGCAGCAGGTGGGCTCATTAGTTGTGGCTCATGGGCTCCTTAGTTGTGGCTTACGTGTCACAGTGGGTAAGACTCTGCACTCCCAATGCAGGGCACCTGCGTTCGATCCCTGGTCAGGGAACTAGATCCCACAAAATATGTATTTATTTATTTTATTTATTTGGTTGCGCCAGGTCTTAGTTGCAGCAGGTGGGCTCCTTAGTTGTGGCTCATGGGCTCCTTAGTTGTGGCTTACGTGTCACAGTGGCTAAGACTCTGCACTCCCAATGCAGGGCACCTGCGTTCGATCCCTGGTCAGGGAACTAGATCCCACATGCATGCCACAACTAAGAGTTCGCATGCCACAACTAAGGAGCCAGGAGACCCGCAACTAAGGAGCCAGGAGACCCGCAACTAAGGAGCCAGGCGAGCCACAACTAAATAACTCCTCATTTTATAACTGCCCTCCTCCCAGCCCTGGTACCCTCTGTTCTACTTCTGTCTCTATGAATTTGACTTCTCAAGTACCTCATATAAGTGAAATCAAATATTTGTCCTGGGTCTGGCTTATTTCACTCAGCATAATGTCTTCAGGGTTCATCCATGTTGAGCATTAGTCAGAACTTCATTACTTTTTATGGTGTATAATAGTCCATTGCATCTTTGTAACACATTTTGTTTATCCATTTATCTGTTAATGGACACTTGTTTTAACCTTTGGCTATTGTGAATAATGCAGTGACTATTGGTATACAAGTATCTGTTTGAGTTCCTGCTTTCAGGTCTTTTGCATGAGTACCTAAATGTGAAATTGCTATATCATATGGTTTAGGGTTTTCTCTCTATATAAAATCATGTTGTCTCAAATAGTGATAGTTTTACTTTTTCCTTTCCAATTTGGATGCCTTTTATTTCTTTTTTCGCCTGATTGCTCTGGCTAGGACCTTCAATACTACGTTGAATAAGAGGGGTGAGAGTGTGCACCTTTGTCTTGTTTCTTATATTAAGAGAAAAGGTTTTAATTTTTCGCTGTTGAGCATGATGTTAGCTCTGGGCTTGTTGTATTTGGCCTTATAGTGTTGAGGTATGTTCTGTCCATACCCAGTTTGTTGAGAGTTTTTATGATAAATGGATGTTGGATTTTGCCAAATGCTTTTTCTGCATCTATTGAGATGATCATATGATTTTTATTCTTCCATTTGTTAATGTGGTATATCACATTGATTGATTTGTGGGTATTGAACTATCCTTGGCAGATTGGAATAAATCCCCACTTGATCATGGTGTATGATCCTTTTAATGTGTTGTTGAATTTGGTTTGCTAATGTTTTGAGGATTTTTGCATCTATGCCCAGGGATATTGGCCTGTAGTTTCTTTTTTGGTGGCATCCTTGTCTGGTTTTGGTATCAAGGTAGTATTGGCCTTGTAAAATGAATTTGGGAACATTCCCCCCTCTTCAGTTTTCTGGAAGAGTTTGAGAAGGATAGGTATCAAATCTTCTTTGAATTTTTGGTAGAATTCACCTGTGAAGCCGTCTGGTCCTGGACTTTTGTTTGTAGAGAGTTTTTTGGATTACTGTTCAGTTTCCTTACTAGTGATCAGTCTATTCAAATTTTCTATTTCTCCATAATTCTGTCTTGGAAGATTGTATGTTTCTAGGAACTTATCCATTTTTTAAAAATTTGGCTAATTCTAAGGTCCAATTTGTTGGCATATAATTGTTCATAGTAGTCTCATGATTCTTTGTATTTCTTTGGTATCGGTTGTAATTTCTCCTCTTTCACTTCTAAATTTATTTGAGCCTTCTCTCTTTTTTCTTAGTGAGCTTATCTAAAGGTTTGTCAATTTTGTCTTTTCCAAGAACCAGCTCTCAGTTTCACTGATTTTTTTCTATGTCTGTTTTAGTCTCTATTTCGTTTATTTCCACTTTGATCTTTATTATTTCCTTCCTTCTACTAACTTTGGGTTTTGTTTATTCTGGTTCCTTCAGGTGTAAAGTTAGATTGTTTGAGATTTTTCTTGTGTCTTGAGGTAGGGCTGTATCGCTATGAGCGTCCCTCTTAGAACACCTTTAGCGTATTCCAGAGATTTTGGTATGTTGTATTTCCATTTTCATTTGTCTCAGGTATTTTTAAATTTCTCCTTTGATTTATTTGTTGACTCATTGGTTGTTCAGGAGCATGTTGTTAATCACCACCTATTTGTAATTTTTCCAGTTTTCTTGTAATTGATTTCTAGCTGTATGTCATTGTGGTCAGAAAAGATGCTTAATATGTCTTCAGTCTTCTTAAATTACCCAGGCTTGTTTTGTGGTCTAGGATGTGATGTATCCTGGAGAATGTCCCCCGTGCACTTGAGAAGAATGTGCTGCTGCTTTTGGATGGAATGTTCTCTCTCTATATATATCTTTTAAGTCCATCTAGTCTAGTGTGTCATTTAAGGCCAGTGTTTCCTTACTAATTTTCTGTCTGGATGATCTATCCATTGATATAATTGGGGTGTTAAAGTTCTCCAACTATTATTGTATTGCTGTCAGTTTCTCCCTTTGGGTCTGTTAAGTACCTATGTTGGGTGCATAAATATTTATAAATGTTATGTCTTCTTGTTGGATTGACTGCTTTTTCATTATGTAATGCTCATTTTTGTCTTTTATTAGTCTTTGTTTTAAAGTGAATTTTGTGTGATGAAGTGTAGTTATCCCAGCTTTCTTTTGGTTTCCATTTGCATCATAAGACATTTAAACATTAAACGTAATTTACATTTAAGGTATTTATTGATAGGTATGTACTTATTGCCATTTTGTTGTTTGTTTTCTGGCTGTTTTGTAGTTCCACTGTGTTCCTTTCTTCTCTCTTGCTTTCTTTTCTTGTGATTTGAAGGACTTTCTATAGTGTTATGCTTAGATTCCTTTCTCATTGTTTTTGGTGTATCTAATAGGTTTTGCCTTGTGGTTACCATGAGGCTCACATGTAGCAGCTTATATATATACATATATATATATATATATATGTATATATATATAACCAGTCTATTTTAGGTTGATGGCAAGTTAAGTTTTTTTTTTTAACATCTTTATTGGAGTATAATTGCTTTAC
>NC_041221.1:13107116-13114696 GCF_002837175.3 Physeter macrocephalus | reverse complement strand
GCAATCCCACTACTGGGCATATACCCTGAGAAAACCATAATTCAAAAAGAGTCATGTACCACAATGTTCATTGCAGCTCTATTTACAATAGCCAGGACATGGAAGCAACCTAAGTGTCCATCGACAGATGAATGGATAAAGAAGATGTGGCACATATATACAATGGAATATTACTCAGCCATAAAAAGAAATGAAATTGAGATATTTGTAGTGAGGTGGAAGGACCTAGATCCTGTCATACAGAATGAAGTAAGTCAGAAAGAGAAAAACAAATACCGTATCCTAACACATATATATGGAATCTAAGAAAAAAAAAAAGGTCATGGGCATATTTAAAACCCCACTTCCATTTTCATGCCTGTGAACAGGCAGGTACTAGCAGCACACCTGGGAACAGGAGGTCTTATGAATATGCAATGTTTACCTGAAGACAAAAGTTTTGATGAACACTTGGCAAACAAATATTTATCTCACTGGAATACAATTTGTGAATTTTTCAGCAGTTTCATGAAAAACTGAAAACTACTTGAGAAGAATAAATGAGCAATTTCACACAACTCTAGTTTGCTTCCTCTTGTTTCCTGTTTTACTGTGTTATGCATGGTAGAAAATCTTTTAAAAATGCCTTATATTACTGACCCAGCACTTTCTGAAAGTGGTTTTGTCATCCTTCAAGTCCTTAAAGAATAGATGAAAGTAAAAATCTGAAAGTGTTTGTATTGAGAAAAATGAAAGTTGAAAGCCACAAAGAAGAATTAGGAACAGAGAGACAGCAGCTACTGATAAACATTCAACATTTAATGAACATTTCAAAATGGATCTTCAATGAAAAGAAATGGTCTGCTTTAGTAGAAAAAGAAGAATATTAGAAAATAATTCCTAGAAGACATAGAGCTTATTTAGAATTACTAAAACGTACAAAGGAGGATTATAGCCTGTGGAATCCATAACTGAATTAGCAAAGACATTACTCGATATAATATTTCACCCAGCATTGAAAAATGAAAATACATTATGTCCTAATGAAATTTAAGAATATTTTCAGAATTCAATGGCAAATACACTTGAGCACAACCTGATAGAATTGTTCTCTTTCAAAAGACTATTTTTAGATTAGATTTTTGTCTTTTTTTTCCTGAGGAGTGAGAATAGTAGTTTCCAGATGGATTGGAAATTAACTTTCACTTCTTCCCTCAAATATCAAAGTTGTTACACTGTTGAAAAGGAATCACTGCCGATGAACCACAATGTAGGGCTCTGACTATGGGAAAAATGGTAAAAGAAGAGTTTTTCGCATACTGCAATGTTTTAGCCCATCTTTTATTCTTTCTAAATGATGACACAGGGTATGATAATTTATTGGTAGTCATATTCTATATCTAAATCCACATGTATCAAATCTCTCCCAAAGCAGTTGTACAAATAAGATTGCACTGTGAATTGGAAAAGAAAATCTCCAATCTTCCTTAGTAAGGGGAGAAAATGTACTCAGATATCATTGCAACAGAAGTTGTTCTTGCCTTCACCTTCCAATTTCCAATTCCAGAGGAAGAGAAGAGTCAAAGTCAAAAGATGGTATGGTAATATGCTAAGAGACTAATATGATATTCTGTTAAAAAAACTCAATTTTAGGTTATGGCATAGATTATTAGTAGGAAGTTTAATGACTGGAATATGACTTCATTCTGGTAGGTCCCATGAAAAATATGGACTAACTAGAATCAACACTGGGAGTAGGGATATTGATTTTTTCTGATGATGTTTACGATATTTTCACATTTGTGATTATGTGACTGTGCCATTGCTGTTACATGGCATGGATTTAGGATACAGATCTATTTTATCTGTCATTTTAATAGTACAAGTTGCAATTTATCAAATGCTCAGTATGTGTCATGCTCTATTCTAAGTCTTTTATAAGTCTAATTAGTAATTCCCATGATGATGCTGTAAGATCTGATTATCTAATTTTTTCAGGTTTAAACATAGAGGCACAGAAAGATTCAGTCACTTTCTCATGGACACAAAGCTCACAGAGGTAGGTTAAACCCTGAGCCCAGCCTGTGAGGGGCTGAATTTGAGCTCTTAACAGCCCTGCTTTTTTGCCTGTGTTACATTAGTCTTATTCAAAATTTGCTAAAGTTCTATGAGTTAAAACATTTGGCTGAGTTATTTGACTTGATTTTTGAAATGACCTTAATAAAATTTGATAAATCATGTTATATCTATCAACAAAGAACCTAACAGCTTACACTGTAAAAGACATCAATGGAATTTTGTTTCTTCACCTACACTGCACCATTTAAATTATTTTAAGTTATTATAAAACATTATTTGTGGTGAGAATGAAATATTTAGGTACTTTTATAAAATGTTTTGAATGCAGTGGATATATTATATGGTTCTTTGTAAATCCTTAAATATGTAATGACCCTTTCAACCCTACATCAAGCTCTTAGTTTTGATACACACACACAAAAATTATTTCTAGTTCTTTGGTTCCAAAATTTACAAGACACATGATGAAGGGGCCTGTATTTTACAACTGTGCTTACTGTTAGGAACCTCTTTAGATCACTATTTTAATCTTTGGCAAAGATCAGTAGAAGTCACTTATTTTGCTTTTGGTAGGCAAAAATAGAAGGGAGACCATTGATGGGCATAATTCAATATCATGTACTGTGTGGGATAAGTATTCCGGAGTCACTGGAACAGCGAAAGTGGCAGCCTGTAAAAGTTTTTTGGATTCATTTGAAAAGGAGTATGGCAGAATGGGTTATTCTGCAAGATTGGACTCTCTCTGTAGAAATTTTAATGGCTCTCTGCAATAAATGTAAATGTGCATAAGTTTTCTACATGTTTGAGTGATCTAAGTAACTTGTATATAAAGCATCTGTACCATGGTGCCTCCTAAATATCCTAAAATCTTGAGAATATAATGAAATTTGTTGAGCAACAGTGTTGGGAAGTTTCAGAGAGGCAGGGAGAGATACAACATTTTATTTATTTTTTAAAAATTTATTCATTTATTTATTTTTAATTAATTAATTTTTAAACATCCTTATTGGAGTATAACTGCTTTACAATGGTGTGTTATCTTCTGTTTTATAATAAAGTGAATCAGATTTACATATACATATATCCCCATATTTCCTCCCTATTGCATCTCCCTCCCATCCTTCCTATCCCACCCCTCTAGTTGGTCATAAAGCACCGAGCTGATCTCCCTGTGCTATGCAATTTCTTTGCACTAGCTTATCTATTTACCTTTGGTAGTTTTTAAATGTCCATCCCACTCTCTTACTTCGTCCCAGCTTACCCTTCCCCCTCCCCGTATCCTCAAGTCCATTCTCTACGTCTGTGACTTTATTCCTGTCTTGCCCCTAAGTTCTTCAGACCCATATATATATTTTTAGATTCCATATATATGTGTTAGCATATGGTATTTGTTTTTATCTTTCTGACTTACTTCACTCTGTGTGGACAGTCTCGAGGTCCATCCACCTCACTACAAATAACTCAATTTTGTTTCTTTTTTGCCTGAGTAATATTCCATTGTATATATATGTGCCACATCTTCTTTATCCATTCATGTGTCGCTGGACACTTAGGTTGCTTCCATGTCCTGGCTATTGTAAGTAGAGCTGCAGTGAACATTGTGGTACATGACTCTTTTTGAATTATGGATTTCTCAGGGTATATGCCCACTAGTGGGATTGCTGGGTCATACGGTAGTTCTGTTTTTAGTTTTTCAAGGACCCTCCATACTGTTCTCCATAGTGGCTGTATCAATTTACATTCCCACCAACAGCGCAAGAGGGTTCACTCTTCTCCACATCCTCTCCAGCATTTGTTGTTTGTAGATTTTTTGATAATGGCCATTCTGATAGTATCTGGCCTTACATTTAGGTCTTTAATCCATTTTGAGTTTATTTTTGTGTATGGTGTCAGGGAGTGTTCTAATTTCATTCTTTTACATGTAGCTGTCCAGTTTTCCCGGCACGACTTATTGAAGAGGCTGTCTTTTCTCCTTTTCTTGCCTCCTTTATCAAAAATAAGGTGACCAGGGGCTTCCCTGGTGGCGCAGTGGTTGCGCGTCCGCCTGCCGATGCAGGGGAGCCGGGTTCGCGCCCCGGTCTGGGAGGATCCCACGTGCCGCGGAGCGGCTGGGCCCGTGGGCCATGGCCGCTGGGCCTGCGTGTCCGGAGCCTGTGCTCCGCGACGGGGGAGGCTGCGACGGAGGGAGGCCCGCATACCACAAAAAAAAAATAAATAAAAAATAAGGTGACCATATGTGCGTGGGTTTTCTCTGGGCTTTCTATCCTGTTCCATTGATCTATATTCCTGTTTTTGTGCCAGTACCATACTGTCTTGATTACTGTAGCATCATGGTATAGTCCGAAGTCCGGGAGCCTGATTCCTCCAGCTCCGTTTTTCTTTCTCAAGATTGCTTTGGCTGTTCGGGGTCTTTTGTGTTTCCATACAGATTGTGAAATTTTTTGTTCTAGTTCTGTGGAAAATGCCATTGGTAGTTTGATGGGGATTGCACTGAATCTGTAGATTGCTTTGGGTAGTATAGTCATTTTCACAATGTTGATTCCTCCAATCCAAGAACATGGTATATCTCTCCATCTGTTTGTATCATCTTTAATTTCTTTAATCAGTGTCTTATAGTTTTCTGCATACAGGTCTTTTGTCTCCTTAGGTAGGTTTATTTCTAGGTATTTTATTCTTTTTGTTGCATTGGTAAATGGGAGTGTTTCCTTAATTTCTCTTTCAGATTTTTCATCATTAGAGTATAGGATTACAAGAGATTTCTGTGCATTAATTTTGGATCCTGCTACTCTACCAAATTCATTGATTAGCTCTAGTAGTTTTCTGGTAGCTTCTTTAGGATTCTCTATATCGTGTCATCTGCAAACAGTGACGGCCTTACTTCTTCTTTTCTGATTTGGATTCCTTTTATTTCTTTTTCATCTCTGATTGCTGTGGCTAAAACTTCCAAAACTATGCTGAATAATAGTGGTGAGAGTGGACAACTTGTCTTGTTCCTGATCTTAGAGGAAATGGTTTCAGTTTTTCACCATTGAGAACGATGTTGGCTGTGGGTTTGTCATATATGGCCTTTATTATGTTGAGGTTAGTTCCTTCTGTGCCTACTTTCTGGAGGGTTTTTTTTATCATAAATCGGTGTTGAATTTTGTCAAAAGCTTTTTCTGCATCTATTGAGATGATCATGTGGTTTTTATTCTTCAATTTGTTAATATGGTGTATCACATGGATTGGTTTGTGTATATTGAAGAATCCTTGCATTCCTGGGATAAATCCCACTTGATCTTGGTATATCATTCTTTTAATGTTCTGTTGGATTTTGCTTGCTAGTATTTTATTGAGGTTTTCTACATCTATGTTTATCAGTGATCTTGGCCTGTAGTTTTCTTTCTTTATGACATCTTTGTCTGGTTTTGGTATCAGGGTGATGGTGGCCTCATAGAATGAGTTTGGGAGTGTTCCTCCCTCTGCTATATTTTGGAAGAGTTTGAGAAGGATAGGTGTTAGCTCTTCTCTAAATGTTTGATAGAATTCGCCTGTGAAGCCATCTGGTCCTGGGCTTTTGTTTCTTGGAAGACTTTTAATCACAGTTTCCATTTCAGTGCTTGTAATTGGTCTGTTTACATTTTCTATTTCTTCCTGGTTCAGTCTCGGAAGGCTGTGCTTTTCTACGAATTTGTCCATTTCTTCCAGGTTGTTCATTTTATTGGCATATAGGTGCTTGTAGTAATCTCTCATGTTCCTTTGTATTTCTGCAGTGTCAGTTGTTACTTCTCCTTTTTCATTTCTAATTCTGTTGATTTGAGTCTTCTCCCTTTTTTTTCTTGGTGAGTCTGGCTAATGGTTTATCAATTTTATCTTCTCAAAGAATCAGCTTTTAGTTTTATTCATCTTTGCTATTGTTTCCTTCATTTCTTTTTCATTTATTTCTGATCTGATCTTTATGATTTCTTCCCTTCTGCTAACTTTTGTTATTCTTTCTCTGATTGCTTTAGGTGTAAGTTTAGGTTGTTTATTTGAGATGTTTCTTGTTTCTTGAGGTAGGATTGTATTGCTGTAACCTTCCCTCTTAGAACTGCTTTGGCTGCATCCCATAGGTTTTGAGTCGTTGTGTTTTCATTGTCATTTGTTTCTATGGATGGAATGTCCTATAAATATCAATTAAGTCCATCTTGTTTAATGTATCATTTAAAGCTTGTGTGTCCTTATCTATTTTCATTTTGGATGATCTGTCCATTGGTGAAAGTGGGGTGTTAAAGTCCCCTACTATTATCGTGTTACTATCGATTTCCCGTTTTATGGCTGTTAGCATTTGCCTTATGTTTTGAGGTGCTCCTATGTCGGATGCATAAATATTTACAGTTGTTATATCTTCTTGTTGGATTGATCCCGTGATCATTTTGTAGTGTCCTTCTTTGTCTCTTGTAATTGTCTTTATTTTAAGGTCTATTTTGTCTGATATGAGAATTGCTACTCCAGCTTTCTTTTGATTCCCATTTGCATGGAATATCTTTTTCCATCCCCTCACTTTTAGTCTGTATGTGTCCCTAGGTCTGAAGTGGGTCTTTTGTAGACAGCATATCTATGGGTCTTGTCTTTGCATCCATTCAGCCAGTCTGTGTCTTTTGGCTGGAGCATTTAATCCATTTATATTTAAGGTAATTATCGGTATGTATGTTCCTATTACCATTTTCTTAATTGTTTTGGGTTTGTTATTGTAGGTCTTTTCCTTCTCTTGCGTTTCCTGCCTAGAGAAGTTCCTTTAGCATTTGTTGTAAAGCTGGTTTGGTGGTGCTGAATTCTCTTAGCTTTTGCTTGTCTGTAAAGGTTTTAATTTCTCTGTTGAATCTGAATGAGATCCTTGCTGGGTAGAGTAATTTTGGTGGTTTTTCCCTTTCATCACTTTAAATATGTCCTGCCCCACTCTTCTGGCTTGCAGAGTTTCTGCTGAAAGATCAGCTGTTAACCTTATGGGGATTCCCTTGTGTGTTATTTGTTGCTTTTCCCTTGCTGCTTTTAATATTTTTTCTTTGTATTTAATTTTTGATAGTTTGATTAATATGTGTCTTGGTGTGTTTTTCCTCGGGTTTATCCTGTATGGGATTCTCTGTGCTTCCTGGACTTGGGTGACTATTCCTCTCCCAAGTTAAGGAGGTTTTCCACTATAATCTCTTCAAATGTTTTCTTAGTCCCTTTCTCTTTCTCTTCTTCTTTGGGACCCCTATAATTCAAATGTTGGTGCATTTAATGTTGTACCAGTGGTCTCTGAGACTGCCCTCCATTCTTTTCATTCTTTTTTCTTTGTTCTGCTCTGTGGTAGTTATTTCCACTGTTTTATCTTCCAGGTCACTTATCTGTTCTTCTACCTCAGTTATTCTGCTGTTGATTCCTTCTAGAGAATTTTAAATTTCATTTATTGTGTTGTTCATCATTGTTTGTTTGCTCTTTAGTTCTTCGTGGTCCTTGTTAAGCGTTCCTTGTATTTTCTCCATTCTATTTCCAAGATTTTGAATCCTCCTTACTATCAT
>NC_041221.1:13080560-13107106 GCF_002837175.3 Physeter macrocephalus | reverse complement strand
TCAGGTAGACTGCCTATTTACTCTTCATTTGTTTGGTCTGGTGGGTTTTTACCTTGCTCCTTCATCTGCTGAATATTTCTCTGTCTTCTCATTTTGCTTAACTTACTGTGTTTGGGGTCTCCTTTACGCAGGCTGCAGGTTTGTAGTTCCCGTTTTTTGGTGTCTGCCTCTAGTGGGTAAGGTTGGTTCAGTGGGTTGTGTAGGCTTCCTGCTGGAGGGGGACTGGTGCCTGTGTTCTGGTGGATGAGGCTGGATCTTGCCTTTCTGGTGGGCAGGACTGTGTCCAGTGGTGTGTTTTGGGGTGTCTGTGAATTTATTATGATTTTAGGCAGCCTCTCTGCTAATCGGTGGGGTTTTGTTCCTGTCTTGCTAGTTGTTTGGAGTGTGGTGTCCAGCACTGTAACTTGCTGGTCATTGAGTGGAGCTGGGTCTTAGCGTTGAGACATAGATCTCTGGGAGAGCTCTCACCGACTGATATTACATGGGGTCGGGAGGTCTCTGGTGGCCCAGTGTCCTGCTTGGCTCTCCCACCTCAGAGGCTCAGGCCTGACCCATGGCTGGAGCACCAAGACCCTGTCAGCCACAAGGCTCAGAAGAAAAGGGAGAAAAAAGAAAGAAAGAGAAACAAATAAATAAAGTTATTAAAATGAAAAAAAGAAAAAAATTAATAAAAAGAAAGAAAAAAGAAGAGAGCAACCAAACCAATAAACAAATCCACCAATGATGACAAGCGCTAAAAACTATACCAAAAAAAAAGGGACAGACAGAACCCGAGGACAAATGGTAAAAGAAAACCTATACAGACAAAATCACACAAAGAAGCATACACATACACACTCACAGAAAGAGACAAAGAAAAAAATATGTATATTTATATATTGAAAAAAAGGAAGAGAGCAACCAAATCAATAAACAAATCTACCAATGATAACAAGCACTAAAAACTAAACTAAGAAAAACATAAAAATCAGAAAGTGGTCAGTTGCATACAGCAAACCCCAAGTCAACAGTTGCTCCCAAAGTCCACTGCCTCAATTTGGGGCTGATTCATTGTCTATTCAGGTTTTCCACAGACGCAGGGTACCTCAGGTTGATTGTGGAGATTTAATCCGCGGCTCCTGAGGCTGCTGGGAGATATTTCCCTTTTCTTTGTTCGCACAGCTCCCAGGGTTCAGCTTTGGATTTGGCCCCGCCTCTGCGTGTAGGTCGCCTGAGGGCGTCTTTTGGGAAGTCTGAGTTCTGCCAGCGTTCAGTAGGTGTTCTGTAGGAGCTGTTTCACATGTAGATGTATTTTTGATGTATTTGTGGGGAGGTTGGTGATCTCCACGTCTTACTCCTCCGCCATCTTGAAGATCCCCCTAGGAAAACTAGTTCTTTGATCTGGGACCAGGCAGTTAACTTCTCTGTGCCTCAGATTTCCTTTCGTGCAGTACCTCCTCGCCCAGAGGCCCAGTCAGGTGCGAGGGAAGGGCTGTTGCTCACAGGTTGGCACAGGACCGAACTCAGCAAGTTAAGTTTGAACACATTCTAAAACTCTGCATTTTCACTCCCCTGCCCAGCCTGTGCTTTAAGTTTTTGATGTCACATTTTACATCTTTTTATTTTGTGTATCCCTTAATTAAATGTCGTTATAGTTATTTGTACTACTTTTGTCTTTTACCCTTCATACTAGCTCTGTAAGTGATTAATCTACTTTTTTTTTTACTTTCTTAATTATATACTTAACCTTTACCAAGTAAGATTTTTCCTTTTATGTGTTTTCTTGTTACTAATTGGTGCCCTTTCTTTTCAGCTTAAAGAGGTCCCTTTAACTTTTTTTGTAGGGTTGGTTTAGTGGTGATAAACTCTTTTAGCTTTTGCTTGTCTGGAAAGCACTTTTATCTCTTCAATTCTGAATGATAAGCTTGCTGGGCAGAGTATTCTTGGTTGGAAGTTTTTTTCCTTTGAATATATCATGCCACTCCCTTCTGGCCTGCAAAGTTTCTACAGAGAAATCTTCTAATAGGCTTTGGGGGCTCCCTTATATGTAAAAGTTGTTTTTCTATTGCTGCTTTTAAGATTCTCTCCTTACTGTTAACTTTTGACATTTTAATTATAATGTGTCTTGGTGTGGGTCTCTTTGGGCTCATTGTATTTGGATCTTTCTGCGATTCCTGGATCTGATGTGTTTTCTGCTGCGGAGTTACGGAGCGCTTTGACAACCCGTTAAACTGCTCTACACAGAAATAAATGCCTGTAAGCACGCATGTGCCATTTCCTATACAATTTCTGGGAGTTTGTGGGAACCCACCATCAACAGCTTGTAAGGACCTCTTGCTCTGGACGTGAGAATCATGTTTGTTGAGTTCCTGTGGTCTAGTGCAGTGCCAGGCATGTAACAAGGCCCTCTGGCATGAAAAGCATTTGATAGCGTCATGCTTTCTGTGAAACTGTAAGGTTTCCCACATTGACGTCAGCCCTGTAGCTGGACACAGAGCACTTGGTTTCCTGGTGGCCATTAGGGCTTGTGTCCAGTTTGTACCAGCCCAGTGCTCACAGCCACTTTCTGTGGGCGAGGGCACGAGCCCAGAGAGGCCACGCTGCCTGCCCATGTGGCCCAGCTGTGATGTGAACCTGCGTCCCTTTTCGGCAGCCCTTAATCATGATGTGACGTCACCTCCACCTCCTGGGGTGTGTGTCCACCATTGTCTGTGGTTACTTGTTCTCCAGACCAGGGTCGGGTCCTGCTCTTGGACTTTCACAGTTCTGGTGGCCTGCAATTTAGATCCCTCTGGCACCCTCTTTGGCCACCATGCCTGGATGCTTCCAGCAGGCCCACAGGGTTATAGAGGGTGGGAAGGGAGGGAGGCAGAGGACAGCGGCCAGACGTCCACCAGTTATGCCTTCTGCCTCACCCCCACGTGGTGTTTAGACAGCACGTGCTCATACATGACAGGTGCCCGTGGCTGCCTGATCACATGATGGCAGTCAGAGATAGGGAGAGATGGAGATGAATCATCAGCATTAAAAACGTTTACTTTTATTTTATTTTAACATCTTTATTGGAGTGTAATTGCTTTACAATGGTGTGTTAGTTTCTGCTTTACAACAAAGTGAATCAGTTATACATATACATATATCCCCATATCGCCTCCCTCTTGCATCTCCCTCCCACCCTCCCTATCCCACCCCTCTAGGTGGTCACAGAGCACCGAGCTGATCTCCCTGTGCTATGCGGCTGCTTCCCACTAGCCATCTGTTTTATGTTTGGTAGTGTATATATGTCCATGCCACTCTCTCACTTTGTCACAGCTTACTCTTCCCCCTCCCCACGTCCTCAAGTCCATTCTCTACTAGGTCTGCACCTTTTTTTTAAAAAACATCTTTATTGGAGGATAATTTCCTTAAAATGGTGTGTTAGATTCTGCTTTATAACAAAGTGAATCAGTTATACATATACATATGTTCCCATATATGGCTGAGTAATATTCCATTGTATATATGTGCCACATCTTCTTTATCCATTCATCTGTTGATGGACACTTAGGTTGCTTCCATGTCCTGGCTATTGTAAATAGAGCTGCAATGAACATTGTGGTACATGACTCTTTTTGAATTATGGTTTTCTCAGGGTATATGCCCAGTAGTGGGATTGCTGGGTCGTATGGTAGTTCTGTTTTTAGAAAAACGTTGACTTTTTAAAGGTTCTGTTCAGTATTTGCAGGTCAGTTTACAAAATTAATATTTATTCCTGTTTCAGGATCACTATAGCATGTCTTGCCTTTGCCTGCAATAACTGAGTATTTCTCTCTTTCAGTCTTTCTTTGAGATCCCGTAGAGCTGAGACAGATGAGGCCCGGAGCAGACAAACTCTCCTACCTGCTCTAGTCCAGAAAGCCAGCTCCAGGTGCGGCTGGAGTTGGAGATAGTTGGCCTCCTGCCCCCGCCCCCCGCTCTGGGGCGGGGCCATGGGGGCCAGAGGGGAGGCGACCCCTGGCACGAAGGACTGGTGCTTTTTCTTTTTCTTTTTCTCCTTGTTCTTTAACCAAATGCCAATAGAGGAGAAATAAAGGGGCAGCTGAAGCTTGGAAGATATCATCTAAGGGCAGAGGGGAGCAAGCCCCTTGGGTTGGCACAAGATTCATGAAAAGTATGTTTTTCCGGGCCCTGAAGCATCAAAGCTGTTTTTTGAGGTGAACCGTTTTCATGACAATCTGTATATAAACAACACATCACACACTTGCTGCCCTTATACGTTGTACTTGGCACGTTTAACTCTTCTTGTGAGTCAGGGTAGCCACCAGCCAGGAAGCAAGTCCCAAAACGTTAGTGCTACACTTGGTATTTGAACACACTTCCTCCAGTTATGAGGGTAGGAGGTGCTTTTCGGGTTGGGGTGAGTTTCTCGCCTCCGGGTGCCTCCTGGTTGTGGGGGGGCAGCAGCACCTCTGTTGGCCCGAGTGCCTGTTGGTCAGAAGTGGTTCAGGTGTGGTTCTGATCAGGTGCAGGGAGTGGCGCGGCCTTTCCACCCCAATGGGACTGTGATCCTGGCGTGGCTGCAGCCTGGCGTGGTGCTGCGTCCGGAGCGTGGCCGTGTGGGACCAAGACCTTGGGCTTCTCCCTTCAGGTCCCCTGGTCTGCAGGAAAGTGCCCTGGGGGAGCAGTGGAGCCCCCGCCCTGCACTGCTGGCACCTAGGCCGGGGCCTGGCGCCCCACTGGCTGGGCCCAGCAGCCCCTGCTTCTCTGCCGTCTTGGTTCTCATCCACCTCGACTCCACCCTGGCTCCCCGGCTCCCGGGGAGGGGAGGAGTGACCTGCCCTTTGGAGGCCTCTGCGGCTGAGGCCCTGGCTCCTGCTGTCCTCTTGCTCTGGATTTTATCTCCTCTGGAGCACTCATGCCACTGGATGGCCGGGACACCGTGGCTGAAGCCACAACGGCCGCTTTCCCGCGGCCCCTGCTCCTCCTGCCCTCTCTCCCCACGTGCACACCAGTGTGGACCCTCCCGCGTCCCTGCCCCCCAGCACTCCCTGCTCGGACACGGGTCAAGTTCAGTAATGATGTCCCTGGAAGGTGTGTGAGCGGTTGCAGCCCCACGTCTCGTCTGTGAGTGTGTGTATCTGTGTGCATGTGTATCCATGTGTGTGCATCTATAAGCGTGTCTGCGCGCGTGCAGTGTGTCTGTGTGCCTGCGTGGCATTTGTCATCCCTTTCTGCGATGCTAAGCAGGTGTCTTGGCTCTGGTCCAGCCAGCTTACCCTGTTAGGCCTGGTCTCCAAGCCCATGAAATCCTGGAAGAAATTTGGCTACAAATAAGAAAACCCAAGTCTCCAGGTATAGATTTCTTTCCAGGAGTGGAAGGGAAGCACGTAAAAGAATAAAAATCCGGAAGCAGCAGCATCCTGGGAGAGTGTCCTCCAGGGAACGGCACAGAGGGGAGGGCTGGCTCGCTGAGCACCACGCACTCGGCTGGCCTGGGGCTGCCCTCTGTCCCCTGTGTCTTGTCTGAATGGACCTGTCACAGGGCGGTTGTTATTTTCTGTCTGATGTTGAGGTCATGAGTTTCCAGTGTAGAGCTAAGGAAACCCAGAGTAAGACGGGGCCTCTGCCGAGCGGGCTGGACTAGGGTTCAGAGTGGACATTTGTCCTCCTGTCCCCCTCACTCTGTGTCCCCACGTGAGGTGGGGTTAGGGTTTGTGTGCTCGCAGCAGGGCTGTGGCTGCAGGACTCCCGGCGACGCTGAAGACGCTTACCTCCCGCGTTTCTGGGGATGTATATCTGTTTTGCTGTTTCTGACTGTGGACCAAGTGCACTGTGATCAGACATGGGGCCAGGCTTAAGGGAGCAGTGACGGGTGACAGGGCCCTGGCCCTGCAGGACAGACCTGAAGCTTCCTGCTCATCTGAGGCCAGGTTTGCATTTCCCCTTAAACCCGGCAGCCAAGTGACCGGGGTCCTGGGCGGAGGGCCGGCCTGAGGCAGAAGCCCCCTCTGCTCTCCACCGTCCTATGACCTCAAGCCCCTTTCTTAATCTTGTTTTCCTTCCTGTGCTGGGAAAGAATCCCGCTCCTGGAAGTTGCCTGGAGGAAAGCGCTGTCTTGAGGTCGGGGAGCGGGAGTGAGAGGGAAATGAGCAGACCAGGCCCTGGCTGGCGGCGCAGCCTCTGGGATAAGGGTCCCCGTCTCGGAGCCCCGCCCAGGCCGGACGCTGCCTCACGCCCCGTGGACGTCACAGCTGCCTGTTCTCTCCGGGCTCCTGACGCTGTCGTCCCGTAGGGACACTGGCCGGGCTCGGGCAGGTGAGAAGCCTTCCTGTTTGCCCCGCAGTTAGTCCCAGTGACTGTGGTCAGGACACGCTGTCCGCGCCAGTTAATCCCCAGTGCCCGCCGCTGGCCCCGGCCTTGCACAACCGGCCGTCGGGCAGCAGGACGGCTTGTCCTTTCCCCGTAACCTGCCCCCTGCCCTACTCGGCACACGCTTCCTCTTTTCCAGCTCCTTCTGGAGCATTTCGGCCTGTGCCACGCTCTGCCCTGCTCGGGAGGGGCAGCCTTCGTCACAGCAGGCAGCCCTGTTTCCGCCGGGAGCGCTTGGCCTCCTTCCAGGGTCACCGCTCCCCAGCTTCCTCGTCCAGAGAGGGCGGCCTGGGGGCCGGGAGGGGGGCTGTCTGAGCCCCTGGCCGGGGGAAGGGGCCCAATCTGCCTGCGTTTCTCTGGCGCGCTCCAGGCACGTGAGAGCTGGGGGGTGGGACTCCGGCCAGGGACCCAGACGGTCCTGCAGACAGTGCTTGCCGGGGGCAGGGGACGCTGCCTGAAGGGCGGGCCTGTCCTGAGGCAGCATCCCTGCGGAGGCTGGACGGGGCGGCCTGGCCTCCCAGCCCCACAGCCCCACCAGCGGGGCGGCGTCCGCTCTCCCCTGCCCTACTGCTGGCCCTTGGCCTGGGCCCGGCAGTGGGGACTTGTCTGAGATTCCCCGGATTCTCCTCCGCTGCCCAGTGCCTCACAAGGCCGTCCCTCTGATGGCTGCCATCTGCCCCTACGCCTTCTAAAGGGTGTCGATTAGGGGAAAGGCTGCTAGGGGTTTCGTAGCGCTTGCAGCCTGGCACCCTGAGAGCTTTTTAGCCCAGGGTGTTTCTCCATGTGGCCCCAAGCAGCTCTGTGTCTTGTGGGGTGAGGCTCTGAGCCCTGGACCCCGGCTCATCTTCACTCTGGCCACTGCTGTCCGCAGGTGTGGCTGGCCGTGCCCCAGCTGCCCGGTCCTTCGCCCTCTCCCCAGGCTCCTTGACAGGCCCGTGGGACCACCTGGCCAGCATCCCAGGGGACCACCTGGCCAGCATCCCAGGGGCAGGGCACACACTGCCTGCTCCCCAGCGCCTCAGAGGCCGCCGAGCTTTAGTTGCTGCTCTGGTCTGAAGATTTGTGTTCCCCACCCCCCAAGATTCACATGTTGAAACCCTGGCCCCCAAAATGATGGCATGAGGAGGCGGGACCTTTGCCTCCTGATGGGACAGCGCCCTTCCAGGAGAAGAGAGAGAGATGACCTCTTCCTCTCCCTGTGAGAGCACAGCAAGGAGGATGTAGCCATCTCTGAACCAGCATGCAGTCCTCGCCAGACGCTGCATCTGTGGGTACCTCCGTCTTGGGCGTCCAGCCTCCTGTCTGTTGTGTGGGCCGCCCACCCGTGGTGGTCTGTTACGGCGGCCCGTAGACGTGATCAACAGGAGTGCACGAGGTGGCTGTGTTCCCCCGGCCCCCGGCCACCCCTCTTCCTTGGGATTCTCCAGAAACACGCCAGGGTCTGCTCATGAGCCCCGTTCTGCTGCAGAGGCCTGGGGGGTCCAGCAGACACCGTTGTCCGGCCCGGTGAGGCTGGAGTGTATCTGAATCACCCGGGCGCTCACACTTGGAGGGAGGTGTGACAGCAGGTGCACAGACGGGCCGGCCATTCTGAGACCTGCTGTCCATGTCCCCTCCTCCCCGGGGGTCCCCCCGGTGCTGGTCATCCTCCCATGGGACGACTCAACGTCAGGCCTCTGCTCTGGCCCTGGGCTACACCCTGCAGCCTGGGACCCACAAGTCAGGGTCAGAACGCAAGTCAGTCATCAAAGTACCCGGGCAGACGGTCTCGGTGAGCTCAGTGCGTCCCCTCAAGCCTGGGCCTTGTCTGAGCCCTGGGTGCCTCCCCCAGACCCTCGGGGCAAAGACTGAAGTTGTCAGTTCTTTTACAGGTAAGGAAACTGAGGTTTTGAGAGGTTAAGTGCTGTGTCCAATGTCACATTTCTAGGAAGAGTGGGTTGGGGCTTGAGTCGGGCAGTTAGACGGTTGAACCTTGGCCGAATAGGAGGAGTTGGGGCTTCGGAAGGAGCACAGATGAGGTGCTGCCTGAGCTGGGCTCTGCGGGGTGCTCACGGCTCTGCTGAGGAGTTGGGGGACGGCGTCATACGGGAAGAGCGGGTTCTGGGCAGAGCCCCCAGGCCATTGCTTGGAGGGGAGTGGGAGCTGCAGGGTGTCCCGAGGCCTGGATGGCCAGCCAGGGCCTGCGTGGCCTCGAAGCTTCTGTCTCGTCTCCCCATCAGGCTGTAGTCTTGGCTCCCAGCGTCTGGACAGACGAAGCACCGCATCCAGTGAACGGTGCTGAGTTCAAGTGAAGGCCGCCTACCCTCGGATGGAGAGCTCTGGAGGGAGGCCATCCCGAGGGAAGTTGGGGAAGCAAGGGGACACATACGTGGGGCTCGGTGTTTTGAACGTCTGAGAACGTTCCGTAATGGATGGCCAGCAGCTGCTCCGGTGAGGCTCAGCTGTGGGGATAACGATCAGGCCCTATCGCCGTGCGGTGGGGTGACACACGCAGTAGCAGAATGGCCGTGTCGTTCCTGGGGGGGCAGGCCAGGAAAGGGAGGGCACCTGCCAGAGCTCCCTGCAGAAAGCACAGGCTGCCCCGGAGGCCGTGGGCCGCGCTCTCTGGGTCAGGCGGCAGGGGTGATGGGAACGGGTCTGTGGGGGTGTTCTTTCTGGGCAGAAATCTCCTTGGCACGAACACCTTTCCTGCCGCTACGACCGGGTGAGAAGGGACCCGCAGTGCGGCCCT
Organism: Physeter macrocephalus; assembly: GCF_002837175.3. NCBI lineage: Eukaryota > Metazoa > Chordata > Mammalia > Artiodactyla > Physeteridae > Physeter > Physeter macrocephalus. The sequence continues at coordinate 13,098,048 of NC_041221.1, read as the reverse complement.
GGCCCTGCGTGGGAGCCTGGCCAGGGGTGGACGCAGGTCTTTCAGGGCCGGTGGGCAGCGCGGGCTGGCAGGAAGGACAGTGCCCTGCCAGGAGAGGGGCCCTGTCTGAGCATGGGCGCCGAGGGCGGGTGAGGGCAGGGCTGCTCCCTGGCGGCGGAAGTTTCCAGCATCGCACTGCCCTGGACCAGCTTCTCCCTGGCTTTGCCCTTCCTGGAGATTGGCCCCCACCCCCGCCTGGAGACAGACGTCAGCAAGGCCTGCACTTCCTAGAAAGCTGGTTACTAGAGATTTCCCGCAGGCAGGCCCTTCCTGGGAAACAGCAAGGAGGGCCGAGCATAAACATTTACCCAGTCCTGGCGTCTGGCTTCGCGTCTGGGGTGACAGCCCATCTGAGCTGGAGACCACGGGCTATTGCAGCACTTGGGGCCGTGTCCTGACCTCTCTCCTCGCAGCCCCGGTGTAGATCTGCTGGGCCCCGCAGGCCAGGGAGGGGCTCTGAGCTGGAGGAGGCTGAGGGGGGCCGCCCAGGACAGGCTGGAGAGCAACTGGGGCAGAGTGTGCTGGACAGCTGAGCCCTGGAGAGGCCGAGGGCCCTGGTCCCAGGAGTCTCTGGTGCCGGGTCTGGGGGAGGCATCTGGGTGAGCCGGGTGTGTGGGTGCCCGCCTGCATGCGTGCGTGTGTGGGGGTGTGTGTGTGTGTGTGGACTGGAATCCAGCTTGATGGAGCCTCTCTTGGGAGCCCTCTCCGGTGTGGTTGCAGCCGTCCAGCCGGACGTGGGGCTCTGTCCCCCGCTTGGGCTGCTGTCGCCACCAGCTTCCCTACCTTTTGCAGGTTTTCTTTCCAAACCCCAACTGAAGCCTGCTCCAGGCCTCTCCCCGGAGCACACGGGTGGATGGTTCTCAGGGGGCCAAGGGGGTGCTCCCGGCTTTGCTGGGAAATGAAGCGGATGCCGCCCCTGAGAGGTTAGTTCTCGAAGAGTTCTGCCCCCCCCGGGGGCGGGGGGGGAGTGGGCAGTGGGGAGGGGTGCGGGAGGGCCCTTCAGGGGGCTTCGCACACGCTGAGGATGGGTGGGTGCGAAAGGCGAGAAAGAGGCTTGAGCAGGCCTCCGCCCCGTCTGGGGGTCCCCCACGGGCCGCCACGCGCTCCGCGGGCCACGCCCTCCCTCAGCGTGGGAAGCAAGACAGGGCTGCGGATGGAACCCCGGGCGCGCTTCAGCCCTGCAGCGGGGTCGGCGTGTGTGACCGCTGAGTCCCCGGGCTTCCTCAGAGGGGCGGGGGAAGGAAGTGAGTCACAAGACCGGTCGCCACCGCCATGCCCAGCGGAGGCCCTCCGCCTGCGTCCGCGCTGCGCCCGCCCGGCCGGCGGGTGCGGACGAGGCCCCGGGAGACGCTTGCTCGGCGCCAGGCGCTCCCTGACAGCTGAGAGGTAACCCGGGCTCCTGCGGCTCTCAGGCACGACCCGACATCCAAGGCGCCGAGCAAGTGGGCGGGAGCCGGAGGCGGAGCCGCGGGCTCGGAGCCCCAGCCGGTCCAGGCCGTCGTGGGGGCGGCTCCGGACCGGGGCCTGGAAACCACCTGCCCTCCGTCCCGGGCGCCCACGCGAGCTCCTGCTGGGGTGACGGCAGCCAGGGTGACGTCTGGTCTTCATGAGGGGCGGCCGCGCGAGCAGCTGGGGGCGAGCCCCGCGTGGAGGGCGGCGCAGCAGGCCGCGTGTCCGGAGGGGGACGGCGGGAGCAGCCGCGTTGGCCTGGGGCGCGCAGAGCCCGCGCCACCCCAGCGCTGGGGTCCCAGGGGCCAGGTGGAGGCTAAGACTCCCTTTGGGGGCACGGTCTTCTTCCCGGCGCTCGGGTTTGGGGTCAGCTGTGGCCCGGGGCCCCTTGAGCCCGTGTGACGACCAGCAGGGCCCCTCCATGGGCTCGGACATCACAGCCCCCAGAGCAGCCCCTAGTCACCGTCCCGTGGGCTTGCTCATGTGTTCCGAGCTCGTCCACGCATCCCGTGTAACGCGAAGTGTGCGTGTTCACACACGCGTGAGTGTGCTTAAACACGCAGCTTATGCAGGTGGACGAGCTGCCGTGGGATCCGCGCCCGCCCGGGTCCTCACGGCCTGACGCCGGCGGCCGGGCAACGACCGAGAGGCCAGCGCTCCTCGTGGACGGTGGCCCCCTCCCCTCCGCCCTCCTCCCCGTCTAATCAGCCTCCCCGCTTCTCGGGGGGCCGCCCGCTGCGTGCCACCTGCTCCCCCTTCTAAGGGAGGCCGTCCCCGGCATCGTCTTTGCTGACGAAGAAGCAAGGGCACCGAGGCGCCCTTGAGCGGGTCACCCGATGCGCAAATGTGACCCTCTCCCTTGGACACGCACTGGCCTCCGAGCCAGGGATGCCAACCTGTCCCCGTTAGTCAGACTTGTAGGAAGGAGGCCCCTTTGACGCTGTCACTTCCACGGGGATCGGTGGCCCCAGGCCGTGAGCGGTGGCACCGTGGCTGGATGCTGGGGAGGACCGACAGCTGTCAGCAAGTGCCGGGGAGAATGAGGCTGGCGGCCCCCACGGAGGACCCTCCCCACTGAAGCCGAGGGACCAGAACGCCTGCCAAGGGTGGTGTCGTGGAGGGGCCCGCTTCAGAGCAAGGAGCCCACGGGCCAGGCTGCCTCGCGGGGGGAGTGCTTGCGTGGGTCCGGCTCTCTCACCGTCTCAGTCGCCTTGGGCTGCTGTGACAAATACCACAGATGGGGTGGCTCAAACCGCAGACACTGATTGTCTCCGTGCTGGAGGCTGCAAGTCTGAGGTCAGGGCGTCAGCAGGCCTGTCCCTCCCGAGGGCTCTCTCCTGGGCGTGCAGACGTCCGTCTCCTCCTGTGTCCTCACGTGGTCGTCCCTCTGTGTGTGTCTGTGTCCTCATCTCTTCTTAATCAGGCACCAGTCCTGTGGGATTAGGACCCACCCTAGTGACCTCATTTAACCTCCCTGAAGGTTAAAGACTGTAAAGACTGCATCTCCAACTAGGGCACATTCCGACGTGCGGAGGACCAGGACTCCAACGTACGAATCTGGGGGACACGACACAGTCCATACCATTTCCTGGGAGCTCTGGGCACTGTGTTTTTGTTTCTGTTTTCCTGTTTTTCTCACTCACGTTTCTTGGAGGTGGAGCTGTTATCAGCCAGGTTCCAGAGTGGGGAGACTGAAGCTCAGAGACGTGAAGAGACGTGGCCACAGACCACGCTGGTCCAGCGGAGAGGAGGGTGTGGACGCTGGGCCACAGCACAATGTGACCAGTGCTGGTAAAATGGCTCGTATAGAGGGCAGTGGGGACGGGGAAGGGGCCTGGTGCTTGCCGGCACCCCGATGGTGTGCTGTGTGAGGGCAGGGGCCCCGCTGACCCTGGCCCCGGGCAGCAAGCACTGGTGGAGAATGGGCACGGCCCGCGTGTCACGTGGTCACCGCCTCCAGACCGTGTGGCTGTCCGCGTGCTAGTCCGATGCTCCGGGTTTGTCCGAAGGGTCCAGCCACGGGCTGCTGTTGGCAGCACCTCCGAGGACCCCTCGCCGGCAGTCGCTGTGCTGTCTGGAATGTGCGTGACCTTGTGCAGGGCTGCGATATGGTCGTTCTGCTTTCTCTTTCATCCCTGATGCATTTCCATCTATGAGCCGAGCCTGCAGCCCCAGACCACTGCTGAGCCGTGGAGCCCCCGGCCCGGACACTGCTGCCTGTCTCATGAGCTGTGCTGACTCAAGTCTGCCTGGCGTTGGCTGGGCTCATGCAGCCACCTCCGTGGTCAGTTCACTGGGCCCCAGGGCTGTGCATTCCTGCTGGCCACGTACCTGCGAGGACAGGGCAGGGCCGTCCTACCTCCGACCTCTGAGGCCAGTGCAGGGCCTGTGTCCTCATGGGCTGCACCTGTGTCTCGCTGACCATACGACCAGGGACCACCTTGTCCGGCCTGGCCTCGAGGGCCCCGTAGCCGGGTCAGCTCTGACCCCACCCCAGCGCGCCCTCTGTTCTGCAGACCCTTGGGCTGCAGTGCGCACTGGCCCCCACTCCAGGGTCCAGGTCAGGCCATGAGGAAACCCTGGCCGTTTGGGGCCTGGCTCACGTTTGTTTGATTTTTTTGTTTTGGGGTGTCCCTTGAGGCCCCTCCCCCTTTGTGAGACGCCCCAAGCAGCTGTCCTTTCCAGGGTGTAGTTGTCACCAGGTGGGAGGGTCCCTTGGAGCTCGTGAAGCCTGCAGTGGGGGCAGGGACCCTCCTCCCGGTGGCACTCAGCCCAGGAATAGTTGCTCCCACTGAAGGAAGAGCCGCCACTTACAGAAGGAGACGAGAATATTGCGTCATGGAGAAAACACAGGGTGAACGTCTACAGACCTGGAGCAGAAGGTTTGTCAACAGGATCGGAGGGCTCTAACCACAGGGGAGGGTTGGTCCCTACAGCCCGGTTATCCATTAAGAACATATGTTCGTGCAGTATGGAGGTTCCTTAGAAAACTAAAACAGAACTACCATATGATCCTGCAATCCCACTCCTGGGCATATACGCAGAGAAAAACATAATTCAAGAAGACACATGCACCCCAATGTTCTTAGCAGCACTATTTACAATAGCCAGGACATGGAAGCAACCTAAGTGTCCATCAACAGGGGAATGGATAAAGAAGATGTGGTACATACAGATAAAGGAATATTACTCAGCCATAAAAAAGAATGAAATATTGCTATTTGCAGCAGCATGGATGGACCTAGAGATGATCATACTGAGTGAAGTAAGTCAGAAAGAAAAGGATAAATATCATATATCATTTATATGTGGAATCTAAAAAGATGATACAAATGAATGTATTTACAAAACAGAAACAGACTCACAGACTTAGAAAACAAACTGATGGTTACCAAAGGGGAAAGGGTGGGGGGAGAGAGAAATTAGGAGTTTGGGATTCACATACACACACTACTATATATAAAATAGATAATCAACAGGGGCCTACCGTAGAGCACAGGGAACTCTACTCAATACTCTGTAACGACCTATATGGGAAAAGAATCCAAGAAAGGGTGGATATATGTATATGTCTAGCTGAATCACTTTGCTGTACGCCTGCAACTAACACAACATTGTAAATCAACTCTACCCCAATATAAAATAAAAATTAAATTTTAAGAAAAGGGACATATGTTTATCAAAATGACCTTAGGAAAATGTAAAGGACAGCTGCCCTTGGGGGAGAGGTGTTTGTAGCACTTACAACCGACAGGATCAACACGGAAAAATAAAGAACTAGGAACCGGTGAGAAGAAGATCAAGAACCCGATAGAAAAACAGGCGCCAGACACCAGCAGGCATTTCACAGTCATTTGTCAGGAAATGCGGGAGGAGATGGTCTCATTCACGTGCGGGCACCCTGTCGCGGCCCGTCCCCGGCTGGGCAGGTAAGATGCTTGGGCCTCTCGCCGGGGACGCGGGCGGAACAGCTGCTTGGACGCGGACACGCTGAGCGTGAGGGACCCCAGCTCCGAGGCCACACGAGCCCAGGGTGGGGGAACAGGGCGTGTCCTGAGCCCCTGCGGCGGGGGGGGGGGGTCCCTTCCAAGGCCGCTCAGGCAGGCGGAGCTGGGGTAGACGGCCGCATCCGTGCGCACGCGGTAACTTTTAAGGAGAAAAGGGTGTGACGAGGGTAATTCTGGGTGGGGCGGGTTGAGGGTGACTTCTGGGCTGTGGTGTCCCAGTCCCCGAGGTGCTGTGTGTGTAGCAGGGAGGCTCACAGTGCTCTTTCATCGTTTAATCAGTGAAAGCAGAAGGGAAGCTTCTGGACAGATGGCGGTTGTGCTCCAGTAAGCAAGGCTGGGCCCCTGGCTCCATGCCCTCCCGCAAGCCGCAGCCTCCGGGAGCCCCTTCCTCTCTCATGATGCCCCCACCTGCCCTCGCGGCCGCCGGGCACCCTGCGGATGCCAGCAGCCACCCCGGCCCGTCCCACCGAGTGCCGGGGGCTGCGAAGTCTCCCACCGCCGGGACTCCCGGTGGCAGCGGGTGCCCGGCTCTGGCCCGAGCCTGCCGGTGGGGGCCACGATCTCGGCAGGGCGGCAGCGCCTGTGTGTCCCGAGCGTCTCCGTGGAGCCAGGCAGGATGGGGGCCTCTACAGGGTTACCCTCCGTCCTCGCGGCAACCAGGTGTGGACGCTGTCCCCTTTTCTGTGGTACAGACGGGGCCCCGGGAAGGCCGGAGCATCCGCGCTGCCCAGCCCGGCGCCCGAAGGCTGCTCTCCACTCCTCCCCCGACTCGCCACCTCAACCCCTGTGACAGGAGGGGGCACGGCGCGGCCAGCGGGGAGCCAGGGGCCGCACAGGCTCTGCAGGCTCTTGGCTGTCCTCCCTGGAAGGTTCCGGGACCAGGGAGGGACGCCGGGGAGCTGGCCTTTGGGGCCTTGGGGGGTCCAGGAGGGGTGGGGAGGCACGTCCCCGTTTTCAGCTGGGGAAACGGGCGGGGCTGGCGCTTGCCCGGGGTCTCGGTCTGTCAGGAGCCCTCTCCCTGAAGGCCCCGTGCCCTCTGAGCTCCCTGCCAGTTCTGGGAACACAGGAGATGGGGGAGCGAGCTGTGCTTCCTGAGGAAGTTTCTTCAGGAAACACACTGGCCCCGGGGAGCCCAGATCCGATGCCAGGAGCAAACCTGGGGGGCCGGGCTGCGGCCCGCAGGGCTCGGGTCCCGGGGGACGGGGAGCGGACCCGCCCAGCCCTCGCCTCCGCCGCCCGGGAGCCCGGCCCAGGGCCAGCTTCCGTCCACGCTCCAGGCCAGGACGGCCTGAGCCACCGGCCCGGGCTTCCTGGAACTGGCCCAGGGCGGGGCTGCAGCCAGGGCCTCGGGCAGGGCCAAAGCTTGGGTGGCGTGCCTGCAGCCCAGCCCGGCCCCCAGCGGAGATGCCCGGCCTTCCAGAAGAGGCCAGTGCCCAGTGCTTTGCCGATTTGTGGGTCTAGCAAGGGAAGGAGCGGTGCAGGCTCCGGCCCAGCCTCAGATCAATGGTCCTCACTCAGGAAGGGCTGGGCGGGGCAGAGGGCTACGCCGGCCAGGACCTGGGGCAGGACTGCAGCCCGGCGGGCCTCTGTCCCCCGTGGCGAGATGAGGCCGAGCCCTGTCCCGAGGCTCTGGAGACCCCAGGGCAGCAAGGTCGTGGGCTTGAAGGGGGCCGCAGGAGCCCAGGGTGAGGGAACAGAGCGTGGCCTGAGCCCCTGCGGCGGGGGGGGGGGGGTCCCTTCCAAGGCCGCTCAGGCAGGCGGAGCTGGGGTAGACGGCCGCATCCGTGCGCACGCGGTAACTTTTAAGGAGAAAAGGGTGTGACGAGGGTAATTCTGGGTGGGGCGGGTTGAGGGTGACTTCTGGGCTGTGGTGTCCCAGTCCCCGAGGTGCTGTGTGTGTAGCAGGGAGGCTCACAGTGCTCTTTCATCGTTTAATCAGTGAAAGCAGAAGGGAAGCTTCTGGACAGATGGCGGTTGTGCTCCAGTAAGCAAGGCTGGGCCCCTGGCTCCATGCCCTCCCGCAAGCCGCAGCCTCCGGGAGCCCCTTCCTCTCTCATGATGCCCCCACCTGCCCTCGCGGCCGCCGGGCACCCTGCGGATGCCAGCAGCCACCCCGGCCCGTCCCACCGAGTGCCGGGGGCTGCGAAGTCTCCCACCGCCGGGACTCCCGGTGGCAGCGGGTGCCCGGCTCTGGCCCGAGCCTGCAGGTGGGGGCCACGATCTCGGCAGGGCGGCAGCGCCTGTGTGTCCCGAGCGTCTCCGTGGAGCCAGGCAGGATGGGGGCCTCTACAGGGTTACCCTCCGTCCTCGCGGCAACCAGGTGTGGACGCTGTCCCCTTTTCTGTTGGTACAGACGGGGCCCCGGGAAGGCCGGAGCGTCCGCGCTGCCCAGCCCGGCGCCCGAAGGCTGCTCTCCACTCCTCCCCCGACTCGCCACCTCAACCCCTGTGACAGGAGGGGGCACGGCGCGGCCAGCGGGGAGCCAGGGGCCGCACAGGCTCTGCAGGCTCTTGGCTGTCCTCCCTGGAAGGTTCCGGGACCAGGGAGGGACGCCGGGGAGCTGGCCTTTGGGGCCTTGGGGGGTCCAGGAGGGGTGGGGAGGCACGTCCCCGTTTTCAGCTGGGGAAACGGGCGGGGCTGGCGCTTGCCCGGGGTCTCGGTCTGTCAGGAGCCCTCTCCCTGAAGGCCCCGTGCCCTCTGAGCTCCCTGCCAGTTCTGGGAACACAGGAGATGGGGGAGCGAGCTGTGCTTCCTGAGGAAGTTTCTTCAGGAAACACACTGGCCCCGGGGAGCCCAGATCCGATGCCAGGAGCAAACCTGGGGGGCCGGGCTGCGGCCCGCAGGGCTCGGGTCCCGGGGGACGGGGAGCGGACCCGCCCAGCCCTCGCCTCCGCCGCCCGGGAGCCCGGCCCAGGGCCAGCTTCCGTCCACGCTCCAGGCCAGGACGGCCTGAGCCACCGGCCCGGGCTTCCTGGAACTGGCCCAGGGCGGGGCTGCAGCCAGGGCCTCGGGCAGGGCCAAAGCTTGGGTGGCGTGCCTGCAGCCCAGCCCGGCCCCCAGCGGAGATGCCCGGCCTTCCAGAAGAGGCCAGTGCCCAGTGCTTTGCCGATTTGTGGGTCTAGCAAGGGAAGGAGCGGTGCAGGCTCCGGCCCAGCCTCAGATCAATGGTCCTCACTCAGGAAGGGCTGGGCGGGGCAGAGGGCTACGCCGGCCAGGACCTGGGGCAGGACTGCAGCCCGGCGGGCCTCTGTCCCCCGTGGCGAGATGAGGCCGAGCCCTGTCCCGAGGCTCTGGAGACCCCAGGGCAGCAAGGTCGTGGGCTTGAAGGGGGCCGCAGCCCGAGGCTTCCTGCCCAGAGGGGCCGGCTGGAGGTTGAGACCTCGTGGTCCTTCCTGCCGTCGGGGGAGCCCAGGGCAGGTCAAGGGGTGTCTAGCAGCAGTGGGCTTCCCCCTGCCCGAGGCCTCACAGGAGAAAACTAGCCTCGGCTGAAGGTCGGGGGCCTGAGGACACGGTACAGCTCGTGCAGGAGGGGACGCGGGGATGCGGGGCCCCGGGGCGTGGGCCTGCCCCACCCTGACCCTGCGGCCGGCCAGCAGCCCCTACTGGCCCCGTGGTGATGCCTCCCCTGGGGCGGCCGTGCCAGGACTCCTGACGCCGCGTCTCCAGGAGCCGCGGGGGAGCCTCGCTTTCCAGAGCACGGCCCCCGGCCCCATCTTCCTCTCACCCCGGCCCTTTCGCTGCCTGGCACCCTGCTGGACCCCGGGGGCTGAGCGGGACACAGCAGACTCAGACGGGGTCGGAAATAGCCCGTGGAAGAATCACTGACTAAGACCCTGCCACCGGGGGAGTGCAGAGGCCCCGGGCAGGGGAGAGCCAGGTGCCTGGGGGCGGACCTGGAAGCCAGGAGGGCTGGAGGGGCTCCGGGATGGCACGGGGTTGGAGCACGGCCGCCCCAGCCCCGAGGAAGCAGATGGCCAGTGACGGGGAAGGCGAGTGACCCTCCCCAGGCAGCCGATCAGCACTGGTGACCCAGGAGCGTGGTCAGGGGCCGGTGCGGGTGGCTCTTCTCTGGGAACCCAGTCGAGGACCACGTGAACCTGCCTTCCTCCTTCCCCTGCTCCCGGGGATGGGAGCGTGGGGAGAGGTGTTCCCCTCACCGCCATGGGGGTTGGGGTGGGTCTGGGAGCCCCCGGGCGGGAGTTATAAGTGGACAGGAGCGCTGTTGCCACTGAGACCAGGGTGACTGCTCCGGGGGCAGCTCTGGTCGGTGCCGAGAAGCCCCCATGGCTCCTGCCCCCCCCCCCCGCCCCCGGGAACGGGAGGCTGGCCGGCCGGCCTCGTGGGCATCTCTGGGCAGCAGCTCCGTGCTGGCCGCTGGTTATCGCTGAGATAGGGTCCCCTGGTGCTGCTCTTAGTGTGGCAGGAAGCTCTCCGGGCTGGGCGGCCCCCCGCGTGCCACCTCGATTGCGATGGGGAGGGGGCACACAGGACATGCCCCCGAGGGTCAGGGTTTGGCCACAGCGGTGAAAACACCGTGGAGAAGCCAGCTTCTGGGGGCTGGGGTGTCCCTCTGGAGCCCTGGTGGATGGGGGCTCAGGGCCCCATGACCCCGTTAGATTCAGGGTGTCCCAGCCCCTCCCCCAGTCTGAATTTGGGCTACTTTCACAGCCGGCAGCACTTATCCCTGCACGAAGCCCCAAGCAGGAGGGAGAGTTTGGGGGTCTCCATGCCAGGGCCACCCGGAGTCTCGTGTCAGGTTTGTGCGTGTGGGCGGGGGGAGACGGGCTGAGGTCTCAGGAATCCTGGAAAGCAGCCCGTCTGTGTTCCGAGGCTCCCCCGGGACCCCCAGCCAGGCCCCACCAGGGTCAGGGTGGAAGTGGCCGCGGCAGAGGGGCCACGCCCGGGCTCTGGAACACCGGGCGCCAGGGGACACTTTCGGGGCCAGCCTCTGAGCCACCCGGGCAGGCAGGTGTGCCCTGGGAGCTTCCTCAGACACCTTGCGCACCAGGTAAGGCAGCTCGGGCTCCCCGCGTCCCCTGGCTTGTTTCTCCACCCACGGTGGCCCCTGCATCTCGGTCACGGCTTTCCTCGTGGGTCTGCTTCCCTGGCGCGGCAGCCCCCCGGCGCGGGCCTGGGCCCTCAGCGAGCTGGATGGGCACCGGCTCTGTGCGGGGTGGTCCACACCTGGCCTGGGGGAGCGGACAGGCCTCAGGTCCCCTCCCCCTGCCCTTCGTGCCCCAGGAAGCAGAGGACAGAAGAGGGACCTGCCCGCGGCCGAAGAGTTCACCCAGGCGGGGCGCGCTGCCTGCAGTGTCCGCTCAGCCAGGCCAGGGCGGGGGACGGGGACCGCAAGTGGTGTGGGACAGGCAGGGGGACCAAGCAGCCCCGGAACACGCCTGGTAAGCCACGCTGCCCAGATACTGACTGGCGCCATTTCATTTTACTTTTGCAAGAACAAGGGTTTCGACCTGATGAAGGGCGGCCGTGGAAAACCCACAGCTGACATCCTGCTTAAAGGTGGAAGACGAGATCCTTTTCCCCGTATAAGTTTGTAAGAGCTGCTGTGACAAAGTGCCATAGGCTGGGTGGCTTAAGCAACAGAGGTTTACCGTCTCTCAGTCTGGAGGCTGGAAGTCCAAGATCAAGGTGTTGGCAGGTTGGTGCCTTCCAAGGGCTCTGAGCGAGAGTCCGTGGCCGGCCTCTCCCCTACTTTCCGGTGTGTGCTGGCGTCCCTGGCGTCCCTGGCTCATAGAAGCATCTCCCAGTCTCTGCCTTCGCCTTCACATGGTGCTCTCCCTGTGCGCATGTCTGTGTCCAAATTTTCCCTTTGTATGAGGACCCAGTCAGGCTGGATTTGGGGCTCCCCCGCAGTCTGACCTCATCTTAACTAGTGATGTGTCTGCAGAGACCTTATTTGCAAATAAGCTCACACTGTGAGGTTCTAGGGGTTAGGAGTCCCACGTGGGAATTCTGAGGAGGACACAACTCAGCCCCCAACTAATCCCTAAGATCAGGAACAAGGCAAGGGTGTCTGTTCTGTCCGCTTCAGCTCAGTGTCATTCTAGACATCCCACCCTGCCAAGGGGCAGGAAAGGAGGAGATAAATCGTCTTTATGCACAGATCATGGGATCCGCTACGTGAGAAATACTGTGACAACGTATAAAAAAGCTTCCAGACCTAGTAAGTAGAGCAAGGTTAATACAACACTACCGTGCAGAAATAGATTGTATTCTACTTATGAGCAACAAACAATTCAAAACTGAAGTGAAAAGTAACACCCAAATATGAAATATTCAGGGATAGAGCTCACCAAAAAAATGTGCAAATCCTGACTGAAAATTACAGAATATTGCTGGAGGAAATTAAGATGAATTAAATAAACGGAGAGATGCACTGTGTTCACGGATCGGAAGGTGCAATATTGTTGAAATGTCAATTCTCCCCAAATCGACGTAGTCCTTCAAAGCAACCCCAGCCTAAATCCTATCAGGGTCTTTGCCAAAGTTGACAAGCTGATTCTCAAAGTCGTGGGGAAACGTGAATGACTGAGAATATCTAGCATAAATCTGATAATGAAGAATAAATCTGGAGGACATACATAACCCGATTTCAAGGTTTATTACACAATGACCACAATCAGGACAGTGTGGCGTTGGCATCAGGATGGACAAGTACATGAACGGAACAGAGCAGATGGTCCGCAAGCAGGTCCACACATATATGGACAATTTTCAACAAAGCGCAGACACAGTTCAATGGAGAAAAGATAGTCTTTTCAACAAATGGCGCAGAGACAATGGATATCCAGGGGCACACAAATGGGGCTTTGATCCATACCTCTCATCACCATAAACTAAACATTAACTCAGAATCATAGACCTACATATATAATCTAAAACTAAGATTTCTAGAAGAGCGCATGGGAGAATATATTTGTAACTCTGAGTTAGGAAAAGAGTTCTTAGAGACAACACCAAAATGAGCCATAAAAGAAAATGGATAAATTGGACTTCGTGAAATGAGGAGCTTTGCTCTTCCAAAGGCACTGCTGAGAAGCTGGAAAGACCAGCCACAGACGGGGAGAAAACTTTGCAAAGCGTACGTCCAATAAAGGACTTAAATCTAGAACTCCCCGAACCCCCAAATAGGAAAACAACCCAATTTAAAAAACAGGCAAAAAATGTGAGTACACAGTTCACCAAGGAAGCCACACCATGGTAAATAAGCAAATAAGTTCGACATTAGTCATTAGGGAAATGCAAATTAAAACCACACCAGACACCACTGTGCCCTAATTAGAAAGTCTAGAATTTAAAAGACTGACCATCCCAACGGCCCACGAGGTTGGGAACGCACAGGAACTCTTGTTCCTTGCTGGTGAGCGTATGAATGGGTACCACCACTTTAGAAAACAGTCTGGAAGTTTCTTTAAAAGTTAAACGTACGTCAACCATATGACCCAGCCGTTCCATTCCTAGAGAAACGAGAGCCTTCATTCATGCAAAGACTTGCACACAATCTGTCATTGCAGCTTTGTTTGTAACGGTCCCAAACTGGAGACAAAGCACATGTCCGCCACGAGGTGGACAGAGACAGACTTCTGGGCACCCATCGCGTGGAGGACGGTGTTACAGCGTGAACGGAGCTCAAGGCTGTAAGTGAAAGGCTGCCAGAACAGAGCCTGCTGCACCGTGCGATTCCACTGTACCTTCTAGAAAATGCAAACTCATAGTAGTGACAGCTTGGGGATCTGTGGTTGCCTGGAGATGGTGGGGGGTAGGGGGTGGGGGGTAGGGGCCGCGGCACCGAGGTGCTCACTCTCTCGATTGTGGTGAGAGGTTCATGGTGTGTGTTTATGTCAGACTGTGCGCTCTGAATATGTGCAAGTTCCTGTGTGTCAATCATACCTCGATAAAGCTGTTTAGGATGTAAACAAACAAAAACCCCTACCAAGTAAGACCAACCCACTGAGTGTTCTCAGGAGATATGAATATGTATCAAACTTCCAGAAATCTGGTACAGTGCTGTTTCAAAGAGGCGCTGCCTCTCTTTCTGCAGAGGGCCCGAGGGGATGCTGGTGTCGCCGTCCAGGCCCGCTTGGCCTCCTGTCACCTGTGCCCCGCTTTACACGCCTTCAGCGGGGGCTGCGAGGGGTGAGGTACGGGGTCAGGGTCGTGCGACCAGAAAGTGGGTTCAGAGCCTCATCTGGCTGATGCCAAAGCCGGTCCCTGGCCACTCGGCCCCGCCTCCTCCCGCTCTGGCTTCAAAGGCTGCCGTCCTGCTGGGAGGGCGGGCGCGTCCCCTTCCAGACCCTCGTGCCCCCTGGCACCTCAGAGCACGTCTTCTGCAGCTGGGAGGGGGTGTGAGGTGCTTCCGCGCTGGCACACGCCCTTTGGAAATCACCGTCCCCTGGCCCGCAGGTCTGGTCCTGCAGAAAGATGCGGGGACGGGTTCCCAGAGCAGGCCCCCGGGAGCGGGCGGGGGCCGGGGGCGCTGCTGGCAGCTGCTGGGCGTGGCCGCTCCCAGTCCCCCGTCGGGCAGGGGCTGAGGCCAGGAGGGAACATTCGAGCCGGAACCCCGGAGCTGGGTGCTCTGCGGCAGCCCCGTGGGTCCGCAGCGTCTGGCGCCTGGCCGGCGGCCGGTGGCAGGGCCTGTGGCACGGACCGGCCACGCGGGGACCGAGGGCCTTGCTCAGGCGGCGGGGGAAGCAGCCAGGCCACTTTGTGCTCGGCGCTGCCTTCCTGCTCGGCACCGCAGACCGCAGGCTTCCTGATTGCTCGGGGCACAGACAAAATGCTCGGCTCTCTCTCTTGCTGGCGGGAGGATGGGCTCCACGCCGTGGCCCCGGCCCCCTGCCCTCTCTGGTCAGCCTGGCAGGGGCTTGCCTGGGTTCCCGTGTTTGTGGCCCCCGATGCCCCCCCCCGAGACCCCCGGAGCAGGGAGAACAGCCAGGGTGGGCTGCGGACAGCAAGTAAGAGCAAAAGAGAACAGCGTCCTAATAACGGTGCATTGCTAATATTTTGAAACATAAGTAGGTTGCCTTGGGGCATTCCGTATTTTTCTCCAAAGCACTGACCGCAATTTGAGGTCACCTATGTATTGGGGTTTATTGCTTGTTATGGGTTGAATTGTGTCCCCCAAAGGATGCTGAAGTGCTATCCCCCAGCACCTTTGTTTGTGACCTTCTGTGGAAAGAGGGTCTTTGTGGATGGTCAAGGTAAAATGAGGTCATTAGGACAGGCCCTAGTCCAATATGACCATGTCTTTATAAAAAGGGGAAATTGGTACACAGACAGGCACACAAAAGAGACGCCATGTGAAGATGAAGGCAGAGATTGGGGTGATGCTCCTACAGGCCAAGGAACCCCAAAGATTGTCAGCAAACCCCTGGAAGCTAGGGGAGAGCCTGGGACAGATTCTCCCTTGGGCTTCGGAGGAACCAGCCCTGCCCACACCCTGACCTGGGACTCCGGGCCAGGCTGAGAATAGCTCTCTGTGTTGGAGCCGCCCAGCCTGTGGTCCTCTGTTGCGGCCGCCACAGGCCCCTGATCACTCCTTTCCCCCTCTGGACCGGACACTCCACACGGGCAGCAGCTGCATTCGCCCTGTCCCAGGGAAGCTGGCCCCCGGCCTGGACATGGGATCCACACTGACAGTTTGCAGACTGAACATACGAAGGACCCCTTGCGGATTAGAGGGTCTCTCAGTGACCCCTTCTGGCCCCTTAGGTCTCCTGAAAATGTCTGGGGTGCTGGTGGGGAACCCAGGCCCAGGGGCAGCCCCCCAACCCGGGGCTTCTGTGGACAACGTCTGTCGAGACACGGGTACCTTCTCCACTCCCGGGAGCTGGCGAAGGGTCCCCACGGCCACAGCCACTGAGGGGGAGCCCCGGCCCCTCTCCGGCCCTTCAGAGTCGGGGGCTGTGAGCCAGCTTGCTGTGTGTCATCTTCCAGGCCCTTGAGACCCGCCCGTCGTGTGTACACGAGCGTGCAGGCTTGTGCCGGTGGGGGCGGGGGGTGGGGGCGGGGGCTGTTGCTACCCAGGCTCACACGTCTCCAGGCTGGAAAGACGCGGGCCTGGGGTCCACGGGTGTAGCCTGCTAGATTTCGGCCCAGCCTGCTTTCCAGAGCGAGGCTGGCTTCCACCCACAGCTCCTTGGCATCCCCACGGGAGCACAGTCCTGCTGGGCTGGGAGACCCACGGTGGGGGGCTTCAGAGGCCCCGCAAGGTTATTGGGGTGCAGGGGAGGCCCCCCACCGGCAAGCCAGGTGTCTGCGAGGAAGGACAGAGCGACCCTGGCCTGTCTGTGAAGACCTGGGTTTACCACGTGCGGCCGTCACCCTCACGGGAAACGTGCCATGGAGTTGAAAACCGCTCCAGTGCAAACATGGCTAACCGGTTCCCAAAGATGGGGCCGCTGGCCACCAACCAATGTCCCCGAGGGGCCGTGAGCCCTGCGTCGGAGTGAGGCCTGTCCCCCCCCACCCCGCCCCACCGGACCCCAGGGAGGAGCTGCTGTGATGGGGGCTGGTCTCCCCTCCCCCGCCGGCCCCCAGGCTCTGGTTGTGTCGCTGGGGCCCTGTCCTCGGAGTCTTCCTCAAGGTCTAGCCAGACTGTTGTAACACGGCCATTTAGGGGGAGGGCCCAGCCACGAAACTCTGCACGCAACAGCCAGCGCTCTGGGCACGCGGGAAGTCTGGTGGCTTCGGGCAGTGAGGCGTTTAAGGCACAGTATCTGCCGGTTCTGGAGACCTGGCGTGACGGTCAAGGCCGGCCGCAGACAGGACGCAGGTGGACGGGCCGGGACTGGGGGCTGCCGGAGGGTCACTGCCATTGGGCGTCCAGAGTCGCTCTGACCCCTCAGGTGTGTCCGTGATTTCTTTCTTTCTTTCTTTCTTTTTTTTAAAAAAAATAGATTTTATTTATTTATTTATTTTTGGCTGCATTGTGTCTTCGTAGCTGCACGGGCTTTCTCTAGTTGCGGCAAGTTGGGGCTACTCTTCGTTGTGGTGCGCGGGCTTCTCATTGTCGTGGCTTCTCTTGTTGCGGAGCACCGGCTCTAGGCATGCGGGCTCAGTAGTTGTGGCACGGGGGCTCAGTAGTTGTGGCATGCAGGCTCAGTAGTTGTGGAGCACAGGCTCTAGAGTGCAGCTTCAGTAGTTGTGGTGCACGGGCTTAGTTGCTCCGCGGCATGTGGGATCTTCCCGGACCAGGGCTCGAACCCGTGTCCCCTGCCTTGGCAGGCGGATTCTTAACCACTGAACCACCAGGGAAGCCCCTGTCCATGAGTTCCTGTCCCCTGAAGGGCTTGGGGTCAGGAATCACCATCCGGTTGTGAGAGCAGAGGTCCAACTCTCAGACCTTGGACCGTGAGACCCAAAGGAGCTGGGTGGGGTGCCCAGCACCGGGGCAGCTCAGGTCCCTTTGAAGATCCAAACAAGGGCCGGCCCCTGGCCCGGCCACCAGGGCTCTGAAAACAGGAGGAAAACCCCACCCTCGGCCAAGGTTTTCCTGCTCTTTGAAAGGATCTTGGTTCCAGGGTCCCACCCTCAGAAGGTTCCGGAATCACCCCGTTTCCCCCGCTCTCCTGCCCCAGGAGTACCCAAGGGGAGTGGGGGACGTGAGCTGGCTGGGTGGGTGTTTATCTGTCCCCGGAATGCTCTGGTGATGTGGCACCCAGGGGCCCACACCGGCCACCCCTTGTGTTCCAGAGCAGAGGAAGGGACACACGGGCCCTGGGCCACCCGCCCGCGGAGCCCTCCTACCCACGGCCACCAGCGCTGAGCCCAGCCGGCAGAATGCATGGGCCTAGTGGGGAGAGGCTGGGACACGTACACCTGCCAGTGGGGGCACAGCTCTGGCTGTGGGGGCCAAGCGGGGATCCAAGTGTCCTGCCCCGGCCACCTGTTGGAGCCCCTGGGCATGCGCAGCCCGTGTCACAGGGGGGCTCCTGCTGCAGCCAGGGGTGAGAGGATGGGAGCTGGGAATGGGG
>NC_041221.1:13071556-13080473 GCF_002837175.3 Physeter macrocephalus | reverse complement strand
ACGGGGGTGGTGAGAGGATGGGGGCGGGGACGGGGGTGAGAGGATGGGGGCGGGGATGGGGGGGTGAGAGGATGGGGGAGGGGATGGGGGTTAGAGGCCGACGGAGCCCCCGGGGTTACGGGATTCCTGCCCCCTGAAGCTGTCCCCACCCCCGTCCGGCTGCAGCCCCACCCTAGAGGCCACCTCCTCCTGGCGTGGCTGTAGCTCCTGCCCTTCGTGGGCTCCCAGCACCTGCTGTTTACTCCCAACTTCCTCCTCCCCCACCTCTTGTTATTTTTATTTATTTTGCGATGTTGGAGAAGTCGGAAAAGCACCGTGAAGATTATAGCAGCTCCCATGTCTGCACCAGGAAAGAGCATC
Organism: Physeter macrocephalus; assembly: GCF_002837175.3. Classification (NCBI taxonomy): domain Eukaryota; kingdom Metazoa; phylum Chordata; class Mammalia; order Artiodactyla; family Physeteridae; genus Physeter; species Physeter macrocephalus. The sequence continues at coordinate 13,080,113 of NC_041221.1, read as the reverse complement.
TGCTCTCTGTCGAGTTTGCTTTTATGCGTATGTGGTTATTTAACCAGACGTTCTTTCGCTCTCCCTTAAAGTATGCTTATGATCACCCCGATATCGACCCTGTCGCCTCAGGGCTCTCTCCCTCCACCTGCCGCGGCTGCTCTGGGCCTCCTCGGCCCGCCGAGCGCACCTCTGGCCCTGCAGGCGCGAGTCCGCTGAGGGGCCTCCCCCACCCGCTCCTTGATGGCCGTGGCATGAGTGTCGGGCGTCCTCCTGTGTGTCTCCCGCTGGTGACCTCCCTCCTACACCCCGCACCGACACTGCCGGCTGTCGGTTTTGTAGAGACAGCCAGGTGGCCTTCTGAAGCCCTGTCCCAAGTGGTGCCCGGCCGACGGGGGGCAGGACTCTCTGGTCCCCACGCTGGGGCAGCTGTGACCACTGTCTCTCTCCCCCGAGGGCAGGGAGGGGCTGGCTCTGTGCATGCCCTTGGAGGTAGGCCGCGTGGTGCCGTGGGCTGCGGGGCTGGGTGAGGCCCCGGGTGGGGTCCCTGGAGCAGCCTGAGGGCTTCCAGCCTGTCCACCTCCTGCACAGAGCCCAGCGTCCTGCAGCCCTCGGGGCACGAGGCTCACGCTGACACACACACACACACACACACACACGCACACACACACACACCCCCCACACACACAGCACACCACCGAGCAGCCTGAGGGCTTCCAGCCTGTCCACCTCCTGCACAGAGCCCAGCGTCCTGCAGCCCTCGGGGCACGAGGCTCACGCTGACACACACACACACACACACACACACACACGCACACACACACACACACCCCCCACACACACACCACACCACCCCCCGCCAGGCCCAGCCAGGCTAACAGCCCCCAGGGTCTTGGGGAAGGTGGTGGGAGATTCTGCTGCTGCAGGAGCCTGTTCAGAGGAAGGTCACGTCCCCGACCCAGCCCCCGGCCGTCACCACACTTGAGGTCGGGGGCCGCTGCCCGCAGTCAGCCACTGCTGGGGACCTGGGGCTGGGGGTCCTGGGCGGGGCCAGGACGGATGGCCTGGGTTCAGGAGGATGCGTGGGGCAGGATGAGCCTGTGTGTGTGGTGTAGTGTGTGCTGTGCGGTGTGCAGTAGGTGGTGTGTGTGTGTGCAGTGTGTGTGTATGCGTGTGGTGTGTGGAATTTAGTAAGCGGTGTGTGGCCTGTGTCATCAGGATGTCCTGGTGGGGCAGAGCTGGGGGTTGGAGTCATAAAACTGACTTCGGCACGAACCGGACACCCGTTCTGGACAAGCCCGCAGCCGGCCCCGGCCTGAGAGCTACCAAAGAGAACCAGTTTTGGGGAAAGTAGTTAATTTGGGGTCAAATGGCACTACTCTTAACTGGTTGCCTTCCTTGAAAACTCAGAAAAGCCAGGAGGCCGTGGATGCTTCCCCAGCCTCGACGTGGCGGCCTCTGCCGCGGCGCAGACCCCAGACAGCATCTGGGTCTCCAGGGGCCCCGACGGCCCGTCACAGCCCGGGGAGGCCGTAGTGGCGGGTAGGGCAGGGGGCCCCGCTCCAGGCTCCGGGCTCTGCAGGCAGCTCGCGCCCGCCCCCCCCACCCCCCCGCCCCGCCCCGCCGCCAGTACATTCCTGCGGCTCAGTGGGCGGGACAGGAGGTCACTGTCTGGTGAGGAGGCCGGGCCACCTGTCTCGGCAGGCTCCCCTTGCGTCAGCCCTGGCCGGTGGCATCTGTCCACCCTCCCCCATGAGACCGGCCTCGCCTCACCCTCCCCGCGCCTGGCGTGTCTGGAGCTGCCCTCGGGGTGGCCTCACCTCGGGGGAGCGCGCGGCCACAAAGTGTTCACAAGGCAGGCTTCTCCGGTCTCTCCGCCGGGCCTCCCAGGCCCTCTGTGGGCGGCTGGCCATTTGTCCCAAGCTCCTTCCTGGGTGCTTTTTGAGGAAAGGCCTTCTGTCCTGCCCACTCCCCCAGCTGGAGCTAAAAATACTAGGGTCGTAGCCCGGCCCCCACCCTGCCTCTCAGAGAGACTTGCCTTCCAGCCCAGAAGCCACCAAATTCTTTTGATCACCCACACAAGACGTTGGCACACGCTGGCAATTTATGTTTTCGCCTTAAATTACATCTGTGTTATATTCTCGTGAGCCAGTATCTCAAGGCACAGTGTACACTCTCCGTGTCGTTTGTTATTGTGATAGCAGATGTAAAACCACCCATAAAAGCCTTGAACCCAGCGGCCTGGAAGGTGACTTCCCACCCGGCTCTCAGATTCTAGTCTGTGAGTCTGGGTGCCAATGGGACAGCAGCCGCCCCTGGGAGGTCCCTGCTCCGGCCCCCACCCCCCAGGGAGCGCAGGAGTGTTGGGCCTGGGGCCCCCGCTGGCTCTCCTCATGCCCTGGGGGTCTTGAGGAGCTGGGCTGCTCCTGGGGCCCGGCCTGCGGCAGCGGTGACCCCTGGGAGGCCTCTCTCCTCGCCCTGGCTGCCCCCGTCTGGGAGTCTCTGCACGATTCTGAGACTCCTGGGGCTGATGGGGCCCGTGGCCGCCGCCCCGGGAGTGGTGATGGGGACTCTGGGGCCTGGGACGTGTGCCCCTCAGCCTCAGCGTATCCACGGCTTAAAGCCAGGGAGCCAGCTGACGGTGGGCACAGACCAGGTGGGGCGGCAGATGGACCCTCTAGCGACATGTGCGTCACACAGTATTTGTCCTTTCGTGTCTGGCTGATTTCACGGAACATAATGTCTTTAAAATTCATCCATGCCGTAGTCGGCGTCAGAATGTCCTTTTTTAAGCCTGAATAATATTCCTCCTCTGTGTTTCTGAGGTGCCGGCCCTGTCATACGTCCCCCGCCTGTCACCTTCTGGCCAGCCTGCGAGGTCAGCATTATGGCTGGGACAGTGGCTTTGGGGGCAGCGTGGAGGGAGCCCCCAGGCCTGGACCCTGCCCACGGGGTTGCCAGCCTGGCCTGGCAGCCGCTCAGAAACACCAAGACGATACAGAGCACCTGTCATCCCAGGGGGGCACGGCTGAGCCCCATCTGTGTGCCGCCCTGCTCCCCATATCCACTGGGCTGGAGCCCGGACTCCGGGTGGGGACGGGGTGGCCTCAGTATCCAAAGGCCACCCTGCAGAGCCTGGGCAGGCCGGGCTGTCCTGACACGCGGCTGGGAGGGCCTGGGGTCTCACTGGGGTGGGGACGGCGGGTGAACAGCTGGGGGGCCGCCTTCTGTGTGTGTGTGTGTGTGTGTGTGTGTGTGTGTAAACACCAAGACGATACAGAGCACCTGTCATCCCAGGGGGGCACGGCTGAGCCCCATCTGTGTGCCGCCCTGCTCCCCATATCCACTGGGCTGGAGCCCGGACTCCGGGTGGGGACGGGGTGGCCTCAGTATCCAAAGGCCACCCTGCAGAGCCTGGGCAGGCCGGGCTGTCCTGACACGCGGCTGGGAGGGCCTGGGGTCTCACTGGGGTGGGGACGGCGGGTGAACAGCTGGGGGGCCGCCTTCTGTGTGTGTGTGTGTGTGTGTGTGTGTGTGTGTGTGTGAGTTCACGTGTGTGCACAGGCGTGTGATGCAAGTGGTGTGTTTGCATCTGTGTGCACATGAGTTGCTGTGTACACGTGGGACTGGCTGGCGTGGGGCTTTCTCTGGGGCAAGGGGGCCCTGGCACCCAGAGCGGCACCACTCCTGACGGGCCCCCGACCCAGGAGAGAGATGGGGGCCGAGCTGCAGCCGTGAGATGGACGCAGTGGTGCTTTCCAAGGTGTGTCCGGATCAGTAGCCAAACCAACCAAAGCAACGTCATCAGCTTTGAAGAGTTAGTGGAAGGCTCGTCCCGCTCGTCCTGCAGAGAAAATGCTGGCTTTGGACGGAAGCCCAGGGTGGGCCTGGTCCTGCCCTGCACCAGGGTTGCGTCAGCCTGCCTGCGAGGCCCCTCCGTCCGGCCCTCCTCCCAGTTCATTTCTCCCCAGGAGGGAGTCCAGGATGGAGATCTGATTTAGCTGAGATCTTGGAGCAGATGGTTGCTCTTGCCCTCCCCTATTGCCGCCGATGGCCCTGGAGGCGGTGGGGGGGGTCCTGAGAGCGCGCAGGTGCCGGAGGCAGCCGTCACTCGGAGGACAGCGCGGGGGGCCTGCAAAGGGGGAGCCCGTGGCACGTGCACTGTGGGCGCCGCCCCCCCAGCTGGCAGCTCACCGAGCCCCACCATCCGCCCGGTGCCCTGGGAGAGCGCGCTCTGAACTGGTTCTGCCCAAGGGCTCCCTGGGGACCGTTCCCAGCACTGCCCTCCCGCCTGCAGAGCCCCGGCCACAGCCAGGGTTCCTACACGCTCTGCCCCTCTTCCCCAGGCCGACCAGGGACGGGCAGGATGCCGTCCCCTCCCTGTCCCCTCCCCAGGGCCTCCACGAGGACTGCGGCCCCATCCCCACCTGCTTCTAAGAAGGTGGAGCTCTGCCCTGAGAAACACTCTAGGTCCCCAGGTCCCCATCGTGGGTACCGGGCAGGGCGTCCATGGCTGGGGTCACTGGGAAGATGGGGGTCTGGTTCTGGAGAGGAGGGGGGCCCAGGACAGGAGGAATGTCCTCTGGGTGAGACTGGCCTCGCGGCCCGGCCTTGTGACCCCTGTGCCCCTGGGTCGCCTCCTCCTGGCCCTTCCTGCTGTGACCAGGACGGCCCGGGGTCCTGTGGCCCTGGGCCTGCTCTCAGGCAGCCCCTGGCAGGAAGGCCCCCAGGGTTCCCCTCCCACCCCCGCACAGGGCAGGGACTGGGGTCTGCGGAGGAAGTGTAAGGGACCCAAAGGGAAAAGCTGGGCTTCCGGTCCTCCGCTCCCAGCAGGGCTGGCACCTGCAGGGGTTCCCCTCCAGGAAGAACGCTCCAAGGCTCTGGAGACACCCGCGGGGTGTCCACAGGGCATTTCAACGCAGACACCAACTACCAGAGTCAGCACAGACCCCACAGGCTGGGGGCTCACCCATGGGACCGCACCCGCTCAGAGCCGGCCACGGCCCCCAGGTCGCTCACCTCTGTCCCACGTGGCTGCAGATCAGAGGTTCCTGTGACCACCCCGGGTACGATGATCTGCTAGGATGGCTCACAGAACTCAGGAAAGCGCTTCCCGTACTACTACCAATTAATTGTAAAATACAACTCGGGAACAGCCAGGTGGGAGACAAGCCGCGGCCCCCGGAAGGGGCCGGGGCTTCCCTGCCCCGCAGGACGCCCACGTGCTCCCCGCTGGAAGCTCTCTGAACCCCGTCCTTTGGGTTTTTATGGCAGGTCTATTGCATAGCCACGACTGGTTACATCATTGGCCATTGGTGATCGAGCTCCACCTCCATCCCCCTCACCTCCTCAGAGGGGAAATTCCAACCTTAATCTTGAGGTCGGATCCCCTGGCAGCCAGCCCCCATCCAGTGGTTATCCAGGGGCTTTCCAAAAATCACGTTATTGACATAAACTCAGGTGTGGCTGAGAGAGGGACTTGTGAATAATAGCATTTAGGAAATCCCAAGGGATCTGAGATCTCTGTGCCAGGAACAGGATGAAGACCAAACACACGTTCCTGTTATAAAACACAGTATCGCAGGGCCTTTCGGAGTTTTTCCTCTAGGGACACAAACATTCAGCCACGCTCTTGGCAATGAGAATCATGTCTGATAGCGTCCAGAAAGGCACAGCCGACCTGGACATGTAGCGGGTCAGCAGGCTTTACCAGTTTCCTTGGTGTAAAGACCGCAACAGAAGTCACCGAATGCCGAGGTGGGAAGGCTGCAGGTGCAGACACACGCCTGGCTGCAGGGGGGCCGGGGAAGAGCCTGACCGTGCTTCGTTTTTGTTTTTCTCTGTGAGACCCGAAAGTTGGGTTGCAGCACTGAGAATAAATAAAAGATAAAGCACCAAGGGGCCTGGCCCGAACGTGACTTCGGCGTACAGCTTTAACCTGGACCGCCGACCGGCCGCCGACAAGGCCTCCTGCCCCAGGTCAGCCCCCGCCCCAGGTCAGCCCCCGCCCCAGGTCAGCCCCAGGTCACCCCCCCGCCCCTGCGCTGCAGATTGCATGACACCAGCAGGCAGCAGATGCCGCCCGCCTCCCCAGGGCAGCCCAGGACGCAGCAGCTGCCCCGTGAGGGCCCCTCCCGTGCGCAGGGGACCTGCAGCAGCCGGGAGGGGCCTGCCCTCTACCACCTCCCCCGTGAGCCGTCTGTTTGGTTCAGGACATCCAAGGGGAGGCAGCAGGCGGATGGGACCAAGGCCCGCACACCCCCCAGAGGAAGATCCCGACGGCAGCGCTGAGGCTTCTCTGGCTGTGGAAGCCCCCCTCCCCCTCCCCCCGGCCCCCTCCCCGTTTCCACCCTGGCGCCCAGAGTGGTCAGAACCACCATTTGTTTTAAACAGACTTTAAATTTTAGATTTACAGGAAAATTGTGAAGACAGTGTCCAGGGTTCCCATATGCCTTGTGCCCGGTTTCCCTGCTATTACCTGTTATTAATATGACACGTCACCGTGGTCCATTTGTGACGGTAACGAGCCAATACTGACACATCGATCAGGGCGGGATTTTGGTTTGTTTGTTTTCAACATCTTCCTACTTTCTGGCACCGCAAATGCTCCAGGCTCATCTTGTATATTTCCTGCTATTTCTCCAGGAGCCCTGGTTCCTTTCACTGCAGACTCTTTTGAGGAACCTGCTGACTGCTGCTGCTGTCGTCGCTTCTTGGCCCCCTAGGCTGACGGAGCAACGGAACACTGACCCGTGTGCAGACACATACCTGTAAACATTTCTCTGGGTAACCACCCGTATCTTCATAAGCCAAATATGAGTTTATACTCCTGCGTCTGACCTAATCCATACTCCATGGGTCACTCTGGCCTCCTCCCCTTGCTTTACCTGTAAACTCTGAGTTACCTTTTGATAATGTAAAGCAGCTCAGGGCTGGCTCAGGGCCTTCTGGTGGCTGGTAACACACCCAAAGCACCATCTTAGGGGTATTCTAATTGCACTCACTCAGGCCTTCAGGGATCTGAGCTCTGTAGAAGCCGCCTGGGGCTGCCAACTCCTCCCTCCAGCTGCACTTTGATGGCAGAGCCTGGAGCACATGGATCCACTTCTGCCTCAGGACCTTTGCACGTGACAGGCAGGTGTAGACAGAGGCCATTGGTCATTGGTCAGTGTTGACGATGGCTGTGGGTGTGATGGGCACTGGATGCTTATTACGCTCTTCTCTCTATGTTGGTACATGTTTGACAATTTCCTAATAAAATGTCAAAAAAATCAATCAACGGGTGGATGGTTCATCACATGATCACCGACGGTCGAGAAGGTAATGCTTTCCTTTTGGGTCTTATAGGACTTCTGCAACCCCAGGATGTATCAACCTAATATTACGCTCCAGGAAGACTTTAAAACAAGCAGAGGTATAAGCTAGGAGGGTTTAAAAACAAGTATGGAAATAAATACAAAAATAAAAGTGAACATGTATGTTTTAGAACCTATTTTGTGCAACTGTAGCCGTAATTTTGGCGATGAATATATTTGTGCCGTGCAAGAAGTTTAAAGTGTTCAGAAGAATCATCCCTACGAAGTCAGTAACTACAGTATTAATGGTTTGACGGAATTTGCTTCTGCTTAGAATCAAGCCTTAAATGGCTAAAGAAAAATTGCGTTTCAAAGTTCCTTTTATTTTTATATTAAGTTTGATAAATAACGTTAAGAAGCTAAGGGGATGCTGCTCAGAGCTCCTGCTTCACGTTTCCTCCGGGCGCTTTTGGGACCCGTCGTCACCCTCTTCATCCTTCTGTGTGTTTGGGGCTGTCTGCCCCTGGGGTGGGCGCCCCAGGTCGGGGGCTGGCCTTGCCCTCAGCGGAGGAGGGAGGGGGTGGGGGTGGTGCTGGGACGGGGGGACGCGCTCTTCCTGGGTGCTTGCCCTTCCCCAGGGAGGGGGCAGGAGAACTCTGCAGCTCTGGGCGGCTCGGGGAGCCTTCAGGATGCAGCCGGGTCTCCCACGCTTCTCCGCAGATGTGCTGCTGAGGTCACAGCCCATCCGAGGGAGGGTGACTGCAGGGCGCCTGCAGGGCCAAGATGCCAGCTGCGGGCGCGGCCGTCACGCCGCTTCCCTGCACAAACAGAGAGCCGAGGGGCCCCAGACAGAATGTCCCCGCTGCGACCAGGACACCGCGCGTGGCTCCCGCTCGGCTGCCTCTTGTTGTTTGTTTAAGTTTTTCTTGTTTGAGTTACAGAAATGACATCGAGGAAGGAGTCTGCTGTGGCCATGAGGCCACATCCCAGGTGTCGGAGAAGCTGATGACCCAGGCAGCTGCCTTCAGGTGTTGGGGGACCAGCGTGGCCCCAAGGGCTCCCCGCACAGGGAGCAGGTGGGCGCCCGTGGTGGCACCACCACCTGAATTAGAATTCACCTGTTTTAAAAAACACTAGTTAGACAAGACACATGCGCCCCAATGTTCATAGCAACACTATTTACAATTGCCGAGACGTGGAAGCAACGTAAGTGTCCATCGACAGACGAATGGGTAAAGAAGATGTGGTAGGGCTTCCCTGGTGGCGCAGTGGTTGGGGGTCCG
>NC_041221.1:13062615-13071355 GCF_002837175.3 Physeter macrocephalus | reverse complement strand
AAGTCAGACAGAAAGACAAATACCGTATGATATCACTTATATGTGGAATCTAAAAAATACAACAAACTAGTGAATATAACAAAAAGAAGCAGACTCATAAACTAGTGGTTATCAGTGGGGGGGAGGGAAGGGGGAGGGGCAATATAGGGGCAAGGGAGTAAGAGGTGCAAACTATTAGGTATAAAATAAGCTACAAGGATACATTCTGCAACACAGGGAATATAGCAAACATTTTATAATAACTATAAATGGAGTGAAACCTTTAAAAATTGTGAATCACTATATTGTACACCTGTAACTTATATAATACTGGGCATCACCTATACCTCAATTTTAAAAAAACATTAAAAATTCACCTGTTTTAAATGTATTTAATTGGTGAGCTTTAGTAAATTTACCAGGTTGTACAGCCATCACCATAACTCACACTTAGAATATTTTCATCTCTCCAAAAGATCCCTTGTGCCCCTTTACAGCCAATCCCTGTGCTCCCACACAGCTCTGGGTAACCACAAATCTGCTTCCTGTCTGTAGGTTTGTCACCTGGACACCTCCTGTAACTGGGACCATCCAGCATGTGCTCCTTTTCTGGCTTTGGTCACTCAGCACGTTTCTGACGTCACCGGGGGCAGTGGGGTAGCGCTTCACTCCTTCTCAGGGTTGAGTGACACTCTGTTGTGTGCATGGACCACACCTTGGTCCCTCTCACCTGTTGGTGGCGTTCGGGTCGTTACTACTTCCTGGCTGTTAGGAGTCAAGTTGCTGAACGTTTGTGAACATTTGTGCACAGGTCTTCCGGTGGACACGTGTTTTCATTTCTCTCGGGTAAACACCGAAGGAGTCTCTGACTGTTATTAACAGTGTGCTTTTGGAGTAGATTAGACATGCTCAGGGTGTAGGATCCTAAAGGAGCTGAAGGGACAGAAGGAAGAGTGAGTGGTGAGCCTCCCACCCTGTGAACCTCCGAGGCTGTCACTGTCACCATGGGCCCGGGGGCTTTCATGCCTGTCGCTGTATTTTATGAGACGTGTCTTAGTTGGGGGTCCCCTGAGGCAGACGTGGGTGTAGGTGGGTCACTTGATAGGGCCCCCAGGAGGCACGAGAGGGCAGCTGAGGAAGGGTCGCGGGCCGGGCGCTGCCGGTCCACAGGCAGGAGCTTCCTGGGGCGTCGGGGCTCGGTCCTGCCGGGCACCCCAGAGCATCAGCCCTCCAGAGACGAAGGACGGGAGGTTGGGTCGTTTCTCCGAGGACGCTGACCCGCTGGGCGAGGGCTGGCTCCGGGGAGCGCCAGCTGCTGCCTGGGGACATGGACGTGGTGCACAGGGCGAGAGGTCTACTCCCTGCCCTGAGCCTGTCTTCACTCACCCGTTGTCTCTCTTGGGAATGTCTCTCCTTTTAAGTGGCACAACATCCCCTTATCCGGATTACGCTGTAGTTTACTCACCAGCCTCGCTCCTAGACAGACATTAGATTTGGGGTTTTTCTCTTGAAGAACACTGCCGTGACACACTCTGAAATGCATCAAAGCAAGATGGGGTGACGGAGGAGGGCTGGCTGGACGGATACGCGATGAGTGAGTAAAGTCTGAGGGCTCGCCGCGCAGCTGGTTAAACTCTGCTGCGTGTTTGATGTCGGGGAGACGCAGGGACCGCCTCTGCTCGGCGCCACCTTGGCCCAGGGCTCTCTGGGCACTGGAGGGACACCGCGGGGTGGACACGCCCCTGCCACACTCCGCCGGCAGCGAGGAGAAAGGTCAGGGCCTCTCTCCGTGTAAAAGCCCCAAGGCGGGGCTTCCCCGGTGGCGCAGCGGTTGAGAGTCCGCCTGCCGACGCAGGGGACGCGGGTTCGTTCCGCAACGGGAGAGGCCACGGCGGTGAGAGGCCCGCGTACCGCAAAAACAAACAACAACAAAAACAAAAAAAAGAAGATGTGGTGTATGTATATAATGGAATATTAGCCTTAAAAAAGAATGAAATTCTGCCATTTGCAGCAACATGGGTAGACTTGCAGGACATTATGCTAAGTAAAATAAGTCAGACAGAAAGACAAATACCGTATGATATCACTTATATGTGGAATCTAAAAAATACAACAAACTAGTGAATATAACAAAAAGAAGCAGACTCATAAACTAGTGGTTATCAGTGGGGGGGAGGGAAGGGGGAGGGGCAATATAGGGGCAAGGGAGTAAGAGGTGCAAACTATTAGGTATAAAATAAGCTACAAGGATACATTCTGCAACACAGGGAATATAGCAAACATTTTATAATAACTATAAATGGAGTGAAACCTTTAAAAATTGTGAATCACTATATTGTACACCTGTAACTTATATAATACTGGGCATCACCTATACCTCAATTTTAAAAAAACATTAAAAATTCACCTGTTTTAAATGTATTTAATTGGTGAGCTTTAGTAAATTTACCAGGTTGTACAGCCATCACCATAACTCACACTTAGAATATTTTCATCTCTCCAAAAGATCCCTTGTGCCCCTTTACAGCCAATCCCTGTGCTCCCACACAGCTCTGGGTAACCACAAATCTGCTTCCTGTCTGTAGGTTTGTCACCTGGACACCTCCTGTAACTGGGACCATCCAGCATGTGCTCCTTTTCTGGCTTTGGTCACTCAGCACGTTTCTGACGTCACCGGGGGCAGTGGGGTAGCGCTTCACTCCTTCTCAGGGTTGAGTGACACTCTGTTGTGTGCATGGACCACACCTTGGTCCCTCTCACCTGTTGGTGGCGTTCGGGTCGTTACTACTTCCTGGCTGTTAGGAGTCAAGTTGCTGAACGTTTGTGAACATTTGTGCACAGGTCTTCCGGTGGACACGTGTTTTCATTTCTCTCGGGTAAACACCGAAGGAGTCTCTGACTGTTATTAACAGTGTGCTTTTGGAGTAGATTAGACATGCTCAGGGTGTAGGATCCTAAAGGAGCTGAAGGGACAGAAGGAAGAGTGAGTGGTGAGCCTCCCACCCTGTGAACCTCCGAGGCTGTCACTGTCACCATGGGCCCGGGGGCTTTCATGCCTGTCGCTGTATTTTATGAGACGTGTCTTAGTTGGGGGTCCCCTGAGGCAGACGTGGGTGTAGGTGGGTCACTTGATAGGGCCCCCAGGAGGCACGAGAGGGCAGCTGAGGAAGGGTCGCGGGCCGGGCGCTGCCGGTCCACAGGCAGGAGCTTCCTGGGGCGTCGGGGCTCGGTCCTGCCGGGCACCCCAGAGCATCAGCCCTCCAGAGACGAAGGACGGGAGGTTGGGTCGTTTCTCCGAGGACGCTGACCCGCTGGGCGAGGGCTGGCTCCGGGGAGCGCCAGCTGCTGCCTGGGGACATGGACGTGGTGCACAGGGCGAGAGGTCTACTCCCTGCCCTGAGCCTGTCTTCACTCACCCGTTGTCTCTCTTGGGAATGTCTCTCCTTTTAAGTGGCACAACATCCCCTTATCCGGATTACGCTGTAGTTTACTCACCAGCCTCGCTCCTAGACAGACATTAGATTTGGGGTTTTTCTCTTGAAGAACACTGCCGTGACACACTCTGAAATGCATCAAAGCAAGATGGGGTGACGGAGGAGGGCTGGCTGGACGGATACGCGATGAGTGAGTAAAGTCTGAGGGCTCGCCGCGCAGCTGGTTAAACTCTGCTGCGTGTTTGATGTCGGGGAGACGCAGGGACCGCCTCTGCTCGGCGCCACCTTGGCCCAGGGCTCTCTGGGCACTGGAGGGACACCGCGGGGTGGACACGCCCCTGCCACACTCCGCCGGCAGCGAGGAGAAAGGTCAGGGCCTCTCTCCGTGTAAAAGCCCCAAGGCGGGGCTTCCCCGGTGGCGCAGCGGTTGAGAGTCCGCCTGCCGACGCAGGGGACGCGGGTTCGTGCCCCGGTCCGGGAGGATCCCACGTGCCGCGGAGCGGCTGGGCCCGTGAGCCGTGGCCGCCGCGCCTGCGCGTCCGGAGCCTGCGCTCCGCAACGGGAGAGGCCACGACAGTGAGAGGCCCGCGTACCGCAAAAAATTAAAAAAAAAAGCCCCAAGGCGGGGACGCAGTGAGGCCTGAGGGCTCTGCGGCGCAGGCCCAGCCTCTCCTCTTGCCCCCGGGACAGGTGAGGCCCGACGGAAGTGCAGCCATGGGGGCTTGAATCAGGAAAAGGCCCCAGGGCAGGTGGCTGGTGTGCAGGACCCGCCTGCCCCGTGGAAGCTCGGAGACAGGGCAGACGCTGCCCGGCAAGGGAGAGGCCCCCCTGCCCCGGACCAGCAGGCGCCTCGGGGGCCCGGAGCCTGAGCGCGTAGTGCAGTCGTGCTGTCTGAGCACAGGGCTTGTGCGGGGGCCCTCCCGGAGGCCTCATCCCCCAACTCTCAGCGCCCCCCTCATTCCCGCTGGACCGCGAGGTCCCGGGACGCCCGGCTGGGTCACTGTGTCCACCACGGCGGGACCACGCGGGGGCCCGTCGCACGTGCCGGGCGCTGCTCTCCCACGTTGGGGGCTCCCGTCTGCTCCCAGCAGGTGCAGGAAGGGCGTCGTGGCGCCGGGGGCTGCCGGGCAGGGGTCCGGCCCGTCCTGCCCCCTCGCTCGCTCTCCCCTCTCCCGCCTGCTGAGTGAGTCGGTGTGTGACTCTCCTAGCGTCCCTGCAGCTCTAGGAGCGCGCAGCCCCTGTGACAGCCCCCGGGCTGGCCTGGCGCTGGCTGACTCTGCGAGGCGAGGGGCGCTTTCAGGCCAGACAGGCCGGGAGCAGGGCGAAGAGGGAAGAGGCGGCGGGAGCTGGGCGTCCTGGGTGGGGGCGGGGGGCCAGCGGCCCAGGCGGGGACGCCCACAGTGGGTGCAAGGCGTGGGGGCGGGGAGAGCCCGCCACACAGACACGCAGGTCCGCCCGGCAGCTGGGGTTTGCCGGGGCCGCGCGGGGCCGCTGGCGACACCCTCGCTGCTGGCTGCCGGGCGGCTGAGCTCTGGTCCACGGCACCGCCTCCCGGCTGGCCGGTGCGCCTCAAAGGCTGAGCTGGACTTGGGGACGGAGCCCTTCCCCCAGCGCCTGAGGCCCTTCCTGCCCGCGCAGGGGCCGGGGTGCGTGAGGACGGCGGCGCGGAGCCGCGAGGGCAGCCCCAGCTGCGGGGCCGATCCGGAAGGGAGGCGAGAGTCACGCCGGAGCTCAGAGCAGACGTCGGAAGGTCCTAGGCCTGCAGCCGCGCGAGGCAAACCCGCGGACGACGCTCGAGGACTTGCCGATCGGACCACCGGGAACAGAGCACGAGTGATGGCGGCAGAATCACGGAGACGCCGTTTAAAGGTTCTGCCAGCAGGCACTGAAAGCTCCAGCAGCCCGGCCGCACCAAGGTGCCCGGGAGCAGCTCAGGGCCGCGAAGGGGGGCCGTCACACCCCCAGGAAGGGCAGATGCGCCGCAGGCTGTGAGTTCGCCCGATGACTGGCTGGCCTAGCAGCGGCTCCCGAGAGCGCCCTTGCCCCCCAGCAGCGTGCCTCTGGAGGGGAGTCCGGAGCGGCTGTCGCTACGGTGGGATCGAGCATTGGCGGGTTGACCCCAGCCCAGAAGAGGCCCCAGGGGAGGGCGCTGGTCTGCCGGTGGTGGTGGGGGGGGGGGAGCAGGGAGGATTAAGTGCCTCTTAATCCTCTTCCAGTTCACATCTGTATAGATTTTCAGACTAAATGCTAGGAGGGCTCGGGTGGGCTTTGGGAGCACGGATGTGGCTGAGGGTGGGGTTGGGCAGCCTGTGACATGAGTGGGGCTGCAAGTGAGAGAAAGGGAGGCTGCTGCAGAGGACCTGCTAAAAGAGAGAGGGAGGAAGGAGGGAAGGGGGGAGGAAGAAAGAGGGAAAGAAAGAAAGAGAGAGAAAAAAAGAAAGGAAGGAAGGAAGAAAGAAAAAGACTGCTGAGGCTTCCCTGGTGGCGCAGCGGCTAAGAATCCGCCTGCCAGTGCAGGGGACACGGGTTCGAGCCCTGGTCTGGGAAGATCCCACATGCCGCGGAGCAACTAAGCCCGTGCGCCACAACTACTGAGCCCACGTGCCGCAACTACTGAAGCCCGCGCGCCTAGAGCCCATGCTCCACAACGAGCGAAGCCACCGCAATGAGAAGCCCGCGCACCGCAACGAAGAGTAGCCCCTGCTCGCCGCAACTAGAGAAAGCCCGCGCGCAGCTATGAAGACCCAGCACAGCCAAAAATAAACAAATAAAGTAATTATTTTTTTAAAAAGAAAGAAAGAAGAAGACTGCTGAACTGGGGCGCCAGGAGGGACGGGAGGCTGGCACATCACCCGTGTCACCACACAGCAGCGGGAGAGAGTGCTTTTGGGGGTTTCCAGGAGAAGCCCCCTCGCTGGCACCTTCCCCAGGGCCTGGCAGGGAAGCGTCTGGAGAGCTCATTTCTTCCTGAAAACACAAGCCCTGACGCGCTGAGGGGCCAGCTTGTGAATGGACCCAAAGCTGGCCCTGAGTGCTGATGGCAGAGACACAGTGGGAAGCTGGAGCGTGGTGACCTCCGAAGACACTCACTGGGCTCTGTGGTCCCTTTTAGTCCTGCGATCACCCAGACAGGGAAACCAATGCACAGAGAGGGAGAGGGACTAGCCTGAGGTCGCATAGCTAGCAGCGTTGGGACAGCTGGGTTTCCACTGCCCTCCTGACTTCTACTTGCTACTGTGTCTTCAGAACTAGATCAGTTTGCTGCTACCCACATGCCCAGAGCCAGATGGACCCAAGTGATCTATTTGTGAATAACTGAGAATGTCCCCCAAAGTTTCTCTTTCTGGTGGCCATTTTTGCCAATATGCATTGGTCCAGCTTGACCGACTGTCTTTTCTTCTGAATGTGCCCTTGACCCTGGCTAAGGCATTTGGCCAGAATTATCCGCCCCCTGCTCCTACTTCTGCTGGCAAACAGCTGCGGCCAACTGCCCAGACCAGGCAGGTTTAAAATATCTGCCTGAAGTTTTGGTAAATGGATCATTTAGGGAATTGACTTTCAGAAGACTGGTCAATTAAGGTCATTTTGTTAATTGGCTTTTAGAGAATCGATTTCCCATATCTTGATCCAAACTCTTTCCCAGGACGCCCCAAAGTGCCTGAGTGGGTCTGCGGGGATGCCGGAGAGAACTGATGTCTGTGGAGGGTCCCATCAGTGGTCCCAACAAGCGTCCACAGAGACCCCACAGGGCTTCCTGGGCTTGTTCAGGGACAGCACGTTCCATAAACCAGGGGACAAGGGGTCACGGGCACGTCCATTGCCTGGCGTGGGAGGGTTGTCTGTAGGGCAGCAGGGCGCAGCCAGCCCACCATCCAAGCCGGGGTTCCTGAGCTCTCTCCTGGGGCCCCTCGGGGCTGGCCCCCGCCAGCTTCTCTCCCCCTGTGGCCTGGCCCACCTTCTCTCTCCCGCCCTCCCTGGCTCCTGCTTTTAAGCAGATATGACAATCCTTACCCCTCGACAGACGCCGAGCCCCTTGTCTGGGGATGTTGGCACGTGTGTCCTGCTTCTGATGTCTGAAGGGGGTTCAGTGTGCGGGGGTTTGCTCAGGGCTGCACCCCTGCTTGGAGCCCCCGAGGTAGACTGGAGACCTTTCCTCCTTCAGGACAGCCCTGCTGCCAAATGCCCAACTTGGAGGGGATTTTTTTAGACCCCCCAAAAAACGGGGGAAAGGAAAGGAATCAGGCCCCGGTGAGACACGCGTCTCTGAGCTCACAGCCCACACTCCTCTGTGCCCTGCAGGTCGCTGGGGGAGGACCGCAGGGCTCAGCAACACGATTGGTGCCCCTGTAGCCCGGACACGGAATCGTCTCAGTGGGTTGTGAGCAGGGCTAGGGCTGAGGTCGGGGGACTCCGGGTGGAGGTCGGTGGGTCTGCACTCGGCCCCTGGGACGGGCCCCAGCTGCCGGGACCCAGGCCCAAAACTAAGGGTGGGCGGCTAGGTTGGAAACATGCTGCGCGCTCCAGCCTGGCAGGACGCTGGGGCGGGCGGGGGAGCAGCACAGTCAGGTGTGGTCCCAGCAGGCCCACAACAGGCCAGAAGGGCTGTGGGTCAGCAGCTCAAAGCCCAGTGCGCGCCCTGGGGCTGGACGGACGCCGGAGGGGGCCGCACACCTTCTAGACGGGGAGGGTCCAAAACCAAAGCAAAAGCAGAAAGCCTAACAGCAAAACAGCTACTCAGAATAAGTCTGCAAACACACACCTAAAACCCTAAAGGTCTAAAAGAAGATTTCTTTTTTTATGTTGAGAGACAGTCATGATTGCATAACTCTGAGAATACATTAAATGTCTCTGAATTGTATGTTTCAAAATGGTTAACTTTATGTTATGTGGATTTTACCTCATTTAAAAAACCAAAAAGGAACAAAAAGGAAGAGCCAACCAAATCCATCCTGAGAACACGCCTTCATTCCAGATGGAGTTAAGTGTATGGAGTGTCTGATAAAAGCTCTTGAACAATCTATAGTGCTCAAGGATATAAATGAAGTGGTGACATCCATTCGAAGGAAGCAGGAAGGCCAACTGGCAGATACAGAGCAGGAACAGCTGGGTAAGAGAACGGCAAGTCTTGGAAACGGAAAATATAGTCACTGAGACAAAAAACGCAGAAGATGGGAGAAGACTGAGTACCTGTTGAAAAGAGGGTGAGCGAAGTGGAAAACAGACCGAGGAAGCTGCCAGAAGGCAAAACAGGGAGGAAAGAGGTGAAGGTTTAATCACATGCGTGAGCTCACACACACACACACACACACACACACACACACAGGAGG
>NC_041221.1:13050182-13062256 GCF_002837175.3 Physeter macrocephalus | reverse complement strand
CGGGGGTGCAGGGGGGGCGGAGGGGGCAGGGGGGGCGCAGAGAAGCAGCGACCAGGATTGAAGCCACGACATGTGGGTTGAAAACGCACCCGTAGCCCAGCACACTGAATTTGTTGAGATTCTCAGTTGCAGCCGGAAGAATCCGTCCATGCTGGCTTTGGTGCAGAGGGGAGAAGGTGGGCCACGTGGGTCACCTGACAACCTATAGGTGCGAAAGGGCGGCCAGGTGGGGACGCTCGGGCTGACAGAGGGAGAAAGGGGAGCGGAGGTGTGGGACAGAGTCCGGTGGCCCACTGGACCTGCTGTGAAGGGCTGCCGGGTGGTTTAAAGATACAGCGAACAGTCAAGGTGACACAGGGGGACGTGGACACTACAGGAGGAAGGTGCCACGCCCCCACCTGCCTCACGCCGGGTCCTTGGGGACCACAGCCTCACCGCCCTCCTGCACTGATGGGTCCGCAGGGATGCAGGACCCCCCCACCCCCCTGTCTGCACTCAGGGGAGACACCCCCCTCCCTGGGCACTGTGCCCCCGGCCTGAGCCTTTGCCAACTCGGGGTCCCGACCTGCTGTGGGGAAGGATCTGGCAGCTCCACGGGGCGGTGACACCAGGCGGGGCCAGGAGGCTGGCGCCTGGGAGAGCAGAGGGGTGGTGGGATTCGTTCAGAATCCCCTAGTCTGTGCCCTCGGCGTGGAGCTGGCCGCGCTCGGCAGCCCTGACAGCCGCCAGGGTGGAGGCTGGCCCCGGGAAGCCCAGGGTACCCCGGGGACACAGGGCGGCCTCCACCCTCGTGTCTGCGGCAGAGGGCCTGGGCGTAGGCACCTCCGGCACAGAGCTGGGCTTTCTCTCCTTGGAAGCCGCGTCACCCTCCTATAATCCGGCCTGGGACGGTGGCAGGCCTGAGCCTGGAGACATTGACCCACAAGGTCACGCACTGGCCCTGCACATTCACACGTGGCTGTCCGATGACTGCTGATGTCTGGGTCTGCCCCCCCACCCAAGCTCAGGGCCCTGGGCCCTGCAGGTGACAGGCCAGCCACAGCCCACACGGATGGCAGGTGGCCGGCACGGGCCCGGGGCCAGGTCGCCTGCTGTACCTGGTGGCTGAGGGCGGGGAAGGGATCTTTGGGGCCAGAGGAGGTTGAGAGTGACTTGAACCCCCTGTGGGTCTTTGAGCTCAGCCAGGGCCCCGGGCCCCCAGGGCTAAGTGTGTGACTAATGTCCTTCGGAGGCCATTGAGGATCTGGTGTCAGACACGTCCCTGCCCCACCGAGAACTTGAACTTTCTCTGAACTGCACCAGACCCAAGGCACCCCCAGCCGTGCTCAGAGTGGCAGCTGTCAGCTGCAACCTTGGGATCTCAAGGTCTCCCCTTGTGACTACGCAACCATTTCAGACCCCAACCAATCCTCACTTACAAGCACCTCACTTCTCACCAGCTCCAATTATAATTTGTTTTTTTTACTTTTTTATTGAAGTACAGTTGACTTACAGCCAATTGTAATTCTTGATAAGCAGCTCGTGTAACTGGCTGTAGCCTTGCGGTTTTCTCCTGAACAAGCCTCCCCCGTCCTGTACTCCTGCAGAACACATTTCAGGCGTTTCTTGAATCTGTGTCTGCCGGGCTGCAGTCCTAACCAACCCCCAAACACTCTTCTTATGTCAATCAGGTCTCCATTGCTGGAGTTTTGGTTAACAGAGGGAAAGGCCCTGGTCGTGTGACCCCGGGCCAGTGGGTCCCCTCATCTGGGAAATGGGAGCGACAGCAGAAGCGGACGTGGACACAGGGCCATCGCCAGGGACAGGTGATGCCAGGGTGGGGACTGTCTCTCCACTCAGGGTCACTGGCCTGGCCTGGCTGGTGAACTCAGGACCCCCTTCCCCACCCAGGCCAGGAGCCTCTCTGAGCCCTCACCTTCACGCCGTGGTCCCCTCCCTGTGCCCCGGGGCCTCTGTCCTCTCTCCCGCCGCCTCGTCCCCCTGCCCCACCTTCACTTGCTCACGTGTGGAACCTCCACCTGGGACGGTGGCCGCGGCTAAGCTCTGTCACCTCGATACCCGTGCCCCCGCTGTCCGGACCCGGGGAGCCGCTGCCTCTCCACGTCCTCCCCGGGCCGGGCAGCTGGATCTCAGGGGAGCCAGAGGGGCTGCATTCAGGCCTGGTCCCCTGCTGACCGCTGTGTGGCCTTGGACACGCTGGGCTCCTTGAGCCAGGCTTTCCTGATGCTCCACCCGCACACTCCTGGGGAGAGGCCGTGGCAGTGGAGCCCCAGGCGGGGGGGGGGCTCCTGGTTTTGCCCTTCCTAGGCCACCTTTGGGGTCAAGCGCCCGCCCCTCCCGAGTTCAGTTTCCCGCTGGCCTCACAAGGCCGTTGTGGGCAATGACGGACGATGCTCGAGAACCTCCCAGCCTGGCGCCCTGCTCCCTCCTGGCCCCGCCCCCAGCCCCATGGCTCATTCCCGCCACCGTGATACCCCCCGTCTCTTAGCTGCCCCTCCTCCAGGAAACCCCTGGTGGAGGGCCAGTTTGTCCCCCCAGCCCATGTGCATTTCCCGAGCAACCACGTGATTCTGCAGCGCTCTGGGCCCAGAGCTCCGGCCCACGATCACTGCTGCCGCCCCAAGGGGCCCAGTGAGGTCCTTGGTGCTGGGAGGAAGAGGCCCTGCTGAGGCTGATGTCCCGGGAACCCGCGGTGTTGTTGATTTGCAGGCTCCGGGTTAGGAAGGGGGGGCCTGAGGAGGTGGGGCTGCAGAAGTAATAGTAAAAACAGCAGACAGTGTTGTTCTGTGTGGACAAGCCCGCCTGGCTCTGTCTGAGGGCAGGGACCCCCTCCCTCCCCGCCAGAGCCGCGGGGGGCACTCGGGGCCATTCCCGCACGGGAAGCGGTGGTTCGGAGAGAGGGACAGCGGCCGCGATGTCGGGGAGACGGTTCTGCCCGGCAGGGCCCGACGCTTGCAGCCCCTCCGAATACAGACGTGAAGTTAATATCCTCTTAGTCTCAACCTCAGCACCGGGCAGCAATCGGATCCCACGTTTTCCAGCAAATGGAGGGACTCCACGTTTCGACAAATGATGACAATGTGTACGTGCCGAAAACTTTCCTTTTTAGGACCATTTCCCCACCGTGGGGAGAGTAGCTTGAACCGTAGCATTTGTAAGTGGGACAATCTGGGGAGGGGCTGTTTTCTGTCCCCGCTCAGGAGCCGGGAGGACAGGCCCCGCCGCGAGAGGCACGCAGTGCAGACCGCCCCCCTCCCGCGCCCCTTCCCTGCTGGCTCCCAGGGAGAGGCCCGGGTGCCTTTCTCCGCCGGCTTCTTATCAGCTCATCGTGCATTTAGGTCATGACCTTCCTGCCGCTTCGTCTCTGCGCGAAATGAAGTCGGCTCCCCGCATATGTGGCCAGAGGGCTGGGGAGACTTCCTATTTGGGAATAGGAGATGTGGGGACATATGTATACGTACGGCTGATTCACTCTGTTGTAAAGCAGGAGCTGGCACACCACTGTAAAGCAGTTATACTCCAATAAAGATGTTAAAAAAAAAAAAAAAAAGGGCGAGGCCTCTGGAGCGTTCGGGAAGTGGAGAGCGCTGGCTTCCGGAGACGCTGGCGAGGGAAAAACAGGGGACGGCTCTGGAGGAGCGGGGCCTCCCCAGGGTGGAAGCCGCGGCCAGGCTGCCCCGCCCCCTGCGGAAAAGGGAGCCCCACCGTCTCACGTGCTCAGGCGCTCAGGGCTCTGCAAAGTCTGACGCCTCCCTTCCCAGCCTCTCGAGCCCCCAGACCCCCTCGCCAAGCCCGGCTCCTGGGGCAGACCTGACCCCAGAGGCTGGGGGTGGGGGGTCCCAGGCCCTGCTGCCCTGCGGCCCGGCGTGGCCAATGTCCTGCTCTGCTGGGAGCCCCGAGGCTGAGCCTGGGGGAGGCGGAGGCGTTTTCCCCTCACCTCCAGCTGCGTCTAAGACGCTTTTGCAGCTCTCTGTAGCGCAGCTTCTGCAGCGCGACCTGGGCCTTGGCCACACCCTCTCTTCCTTCAGTCTCCAGGTGGCCTGGTCTCCCAGGGATGTATCGGCTCCTGCCCTCCCCTGCTCTCCTCCTGCTGCGTTGGGGTCACCTCACACTTTAACTGTCCCGGAGCGCTGCCTCAGCACCTGCCTCTGGGGGACCCCCCCAGGCAAGCCTCCTGCTTTTGTCTCAACACCCCCTATCTGGCCTCTCAGCAGGACCCTCACTCCGTCTCTCTTTCGGGGTCCCAGAAGCATCGTTGTCCAGGCAGGGGGTGGGGTGGGCCTGCCCTTCGGTCTAGCGTCGCTTGCTCTCTGATTACGAGAGGAAAGAGGAAGGCAGAGGCAGAAAGGGGGTGCGGGGGGGTGCGAGCAGGCTGGGTGCCCACTGCATGGACCCGTCCGAGCGTTGGGGACTTCGCCAGCGTCCTAGGGAGCTGGTGCAGCCCCCCAGGCCTGGGACGGCAGAGCCCCCAGGTTACGCGTAAAGTTCTCCTTACATAACCAGCGTGAAGACACGTGAAAAGCTCCAGGCAAGTCAGAGCAGCCACAGATGGATGAGAGCCTAGATGGACAGACACCGGGAAAGCGGTGAGTAATGGCTGGAAAGCCCCAGCCCTGCAGGAAAGGGACGCCGGGCGGGGCAGCCCTGTGGGAGAAAATGGTGGGACAGACAGACGCGGGGGCCGCTGCTGCCCGCTCCTAGGGGGGGGCCACACGGCCGTGCAGGCGACCTGCGGCGTCTGAGCTTCCAGGACGGCCCCCCCAGCCCCCGGCCTCCGTCCCGCTGTCCTCGCCCACGCTGCACACGCGTGCACGGGGGTCTTGCCGCCGGCCTGGTACCTGCCCTCGTAACGGGGGCCCCCAGGGAGGCTGCCTCTGGTCTGTGCGGCCCCTCCCTTCACGCTTGGATTTAGGGCCCCCTCGGGTAGCCCAGGATAATCCCACCTTGGGGTCTCAGCTCAGTCACATCTACAAAGACCCTACGTCCAAATGAGGTCACGCTTACAGGCTCCAAGGGTCAGGACATAGACATATTGGGGGGGCCGCCATCGAACCCACTCCAGTTGGCACGGGAAGGGCCCCCTGACCTCCCAGCCCTGCTGTGAGCACACAGTTCAGGACAGAGCTGGCAGCCCGGGGCCTGGCCTCCGAGAGCAGGGCTGCTGCCCCCGGAGCCCCAGACACTCCCCGACGCCTCACCTCTGAGCTGAGCTGGGTCGAGGGCTCCCAGCCCCTTCCCCCGCCCCGCCCACCTCGGCCGCTTATCTCAGGAGGCTCATGGTGGCGGTTCCCTCCCTGGGATGCAGGGCCTCATGCAGACCCCCACCTGGCCCCCCAGCTGCTCTGGACAGAAGCCGAGCCCACCTCACCGGCCCTGCTGCCCGGGTGGGAAAGCAGGGTACCCAGACCCGTTCTGAGTCTCAGAGGCAGTGAGGATGGGGTGGGGGGACAGGGAGAGGGGAGGAAGGAGACGGGGAGGGGACCAGGGTGGCCTCAGAACCCTAGGGCCTGACTCCGGGACATGCCTGTCCCCTCCCTCCGCCCCCAGCATCAGCCCCTCCCGGCACCACCAGGCCCCTTCCAGGCAGCCCCCGGCCCACTCCCGCCCAGGCTCCTCCCCCCATCTCTTCCCCTCACAGCTTCCTGGGGCCCCAGAGCGCACGGGCCCAGCCCCCTCGTCTGATGGGGAGCCGAGCCCGGAGGAGGGCGCTTTATTCTCCGTCCCTCTGGTGGGGGCTGCCCTGGCCTCTGCCCCTCCCGCCTTCACCTGAGCTGCGCTCCCCGTGGCCCCCAGGCCCTCCCCTCCCCTGGGCAGTGGCTGTCCCGGGAAAGCAGCTGCATAAAGACAGCTCCATCTTACTAAGCCGCAGGCCGCTCTTCCAGCTTCCCGGGACACGGCCCCAGACGCATGCAGAGATGCGTGGCGCGTCCACGCCGGCCCAGCGGTCCAAGCCACTGGCCGCGCCCGCCCTCAGCCGCCTCGAGTCCTGTGAAGCGGCTGCCGGCCGGCCCTCTCTGGGGACCCTGTGGGTGCAGAGTACGTGCCCTGCCGGACTCACGCTGTCCCTTTTTAGAGCAGTGTTTTCGCCCAGGGAGGCGCCACTGGCCGTCCAGCCGCTCCTTACCCAGAGGCCCCAGCGCAGCAGCCTGGGGGTGGGGAGAGCCAGGCACAGTCCAGCCGAGGGACAAGGACCCCCCCCACCACATCCACCAACAGGAGCCTTCAGCCCCTCTTCCCTCGGGGGAGTCTGGATGTTTTTACCCCCAGCAAGTGGCCAGACATGGAATGTTCTCAGGGGACCCCAAAATGACTCAGGATGGGGGGGTGCTCACAGGAGCTCTGGGGCTGCTGAGCAAACCAGTCCACCTGGGATTTCCAGCTGCGTGGGTGGAGACCCACTCCTGGCCCCCCGCAGTGGAGGGACGTGGGACCCCAGGATGCTGCCCCACCAGGGAATGAGGGAGCCCGCCCGGGGGGGATGGGGTGCCCCAGCGGAGTGTGGCCAGCAGACCCACTGGCCCCCAAACAGCACCTCCACCAGCCTTTGGGGTCCTGGAAGCCCACCACGGTCCTAGCCCTGGGGCAGAGGCTCAGACGTCACGCGAGGTCCCTGTTAAGTTCAGGGTTCGCGCTGGGTCGCTGGTCGCCTCCTGGTCCCGATCCAGGACTCCCCTGCCTTTAGCCTTGCTCCCCGCTTCCGGCCTGGTGCCCCACTTGGTAATGTGGTTGCTGGCTTACCGTGGAACTGTTCTTAGTAAACGCGGGCTGTGATCCTGAGCCTTGGGCTGGGAGTTCAGACCGTTGACCTTGACCCTACTCGTCGATCTGGTTTCATCTCCATTTTACTGTTTGCTTCGTTTGTCCGCCTGGTTTTTGTCCCTCTTTCCTTGTTCTTATTTCAGTGTTTTGCCATATTCATTTAAATTTATCTATTGACTTTTTGGCTAGATCTCTTCGTAATTTTTTAAGTGGTTGCTTCCCGATTATAATATAACCCTAACCTTTCAGTCTACTTAGGGTTCATATTTTGTTAAGATTTTTGATGTGGACCGTTTTAAAAGTCTTTATTGAATTTGTTACAATATTGCTTCTGTTTTATGTTTTGGTTTTTTGCCCGCGAGGCATGTGGGATCTTAGCTCCCCGACCAGGGATCGAACCCACATCCCCTGAACTGAAAGGCGAAGTCTTAACCACTGGACCCCAGGGAAGTCCTTAGGGTTCATAGTTAGCACTTCAGGTAACACGTAGAAGCCTTATAACCACACAGACCCCTTTCCCTCCTCCCTGCTTTAAAGATACTGTCCCACTGCCCTCTGGCCTCCATGTTGGTTTTTGCATTTTTGGTTGTTTTTAAAAATTTTGCACCTGTTTATTTTGCACCTGATATCTTTTTAATGAATAGACTTTCTAAGACCAGATTTAGGTTTACAGAAAAATTGAGCGGGAAGTACAGAGGGGTCCCATCCCCTCCCCTGGCTCGCAGGTTCCCCCGTCGCTAACATCCTGCATTAGTGGGGTGCACCTGCTACACCTGATGGCCATTGTTGCTACCTTATTGTTAATTAAAGTCCACCGTTTGCATCAGGGCTCACTCTTTTTTTTTTTAAGTAAAAAAAAATTTATTTATTTATTTTTGGCCGCGTTGGGTCTTTGTTTCTGTGCGCGGACTTTCTCCAGTTGCGGTGAGCGAGGGCTACTCTTCACTGCGGTGCGTGGGTCTCTCATGGCGGTGGCTTCTCTTGCTGCAGATCACGGGCTCTAAGCGTGCAGGCACAGTAGTTGTGGCACACGGGTTCAGTAGTTGTGGCTCGCAGGCACCAGAGCACAAGAGCGCAGGCTCAGTAGTTGTGGCTCGCGGGCTCCAGAGCGCAGGCTCAGTAGTTGCGGCGCACGGGCTCAGTTGCTCCGTGGCATGTGGGATCTTCCCGGACCAGGGCTCGAACCCGTGTCCCCTGCATTGGCAGGCAGATTCTTAACCACTGCGCCACCAGGCAAGTCCCCAGGGCTCATTCTTGGTGTTGTACGTTTTGTGGGTTTTGGCAAGTGTATAATGACATGTATCCACCATTACGGGATCACACAGAGCAGTTTCATTGTCTTAAAAGTCCTCTGTGCTCTGTGTACCCATCCCTCCTCCCCACAACCCCTAGCAACCTTTTTTCTGTCTCCAGTTTTGCCTTTTCCAGAAGGCCATATGTTAGTATCACACACTGTGTAACCTTTTCAGACTGACTTCTTATACTTAGCAACACATTCAACATTCTTTCCTGTCTTTCTGTGGCCTCCACGGTGTTTGATGAGAAATCAGTGGTCATCCGAATTGCTCCTCCCGTATGTGTAATGTATCATTTTTCTTTAGCTGCTTTCAAGACTTTTTCTCTATCCTTGTTTCTTAGCAGTTTACTTGTGATGTGTCTGGGCATATGGTATTCTTTGACTTTAGCCTGTTTGCAATTTGCTGAGCTTGTGGAAACTGTACATTTACTTCTTCCCCCAAATTCGGGACATTTTATGCTATTATTACTTCAGATATTTTTCTGCACCATTTTTTCCTCCTCTCCTCTGGGACTCAAATGTCACAAATGTCAGATATTGTCCCACAGGTCCCGAAGGCTCTGTTCATTTTCTTTTTCAGTCTTATATTCCTCTCTGTTGTTTAGGTTGGAACTTTTCTATTGATCTGTCTATAAGTTCACTGACTCTCTCCTGTCATTGCCATTCTGCTATTAAGTTGTCGATGAAAATAGTCAATAAACAATCAATAATAAGACTAGAAAGAGTTTTATTTGAGCCAAACTGAGGACTAACCTGGAAGCCCACTTCCCAGATTATGCTGAGAAACTGCTCTGGAGAAGCAGGGTTTTTAGCACAGTTTTCTATCTTGTCAGAACAAAGAACATTAACAAGTCAGGGACACATTTCTTCAAAGTTTCAAAAAAAACCCAAAACAGACTGGCACGTACCCAGCGAATCAGTGTGGACTTGGCACCTGAGAGGGAGGCTTAGCGTCAAAGGAGGACCAGTATTGGCCTCCCAAGAAGAGGGGCATTTAATCTTTATTTTTAACATGGACATTGTTTACTTCTGGTCAGTGCGCTCTTTTCTTTAATCATTAAAGCAGATGTACAGTGTATGTTCGATAGGCCACAAACAGGCTGTTCTAGTCAGCATCAAAATCAACTTAACTCATGCATAAGCCAGAACGACTCTCCTGTATCTCAATATGTGAAAATTTCGCTTATCAAAATCCATCCAGTGACTTTTTAAAATTTCAGATATTTTATCTTTCAGCTCTAAAGTTTCTATTCCGTTCTTTTTTGTTGTTCCTATTTTTCTACCAAGAATTTCTATCTTTCCATTCATTTCAAGTGTATTTTACTTTACCACATGGGACATAGTTACAACAGGTGCTTTAAAGTCTTTGTCAGAGAACTCCAGCATCTGGGTCATCTTGGGGACATCTAGCGATTGTCTTTCTCTTGAGAATTTTGTGGTTCCTTGTATGTGGCATAATTTTGGATTGCATCCTGGACATTTTCAAGATTATGTTGTCTAGACTCTGGGTCTTGTTAAAATCCTCCGGAAAATGTTGGTTTTTCATTTTTTTAAGCAAGCAGTGCGTCCACTTGGGTAAGACCACAAGTTCCATCTCACCTCCTGTGGGCCGTGGTCTCCATCTCAGTTCAGCTGTCAAGGTCTTTGCTGTGCTGCTGTAGGTCAGCCCCAAGCAGGGTTCAGCAGAGAGCCCCAGATGGGACCAGCTTCATACACAGAGTCAAGAATCCTCTTCTCCAGCTCTTTCCTCTCCAGGATTTCTCCCACAGCCTTCAGCCCATGAGGACCGCTTTTCTTCTTCCTCTGTCCAATGATGGAGCTCCTCCCAGAGCAGTGGCTGCTCCTGCCGCACTGTTGTGAGTAGCAGACTTTCTCCTTCACCAGGAGCAGAAGCCCACACTTGATGGTGCAAAGTCATTTTAACTGGTGTAGCTGGTACAATATTTTTAGGCCACTAGATTCAAGTGTGTAAAAATTGTAACTGTATTCTTCAGAGAACCGGTTTAACCTGTGTTTGGAAACCCCCATTCCCACTGATGGCAAGAAATAAATCTTAGTCAGATCAGAGGAAACCATGTCTTTTGTACTTTAAAATTATTACATCTAGGGCTTCCCTGGTGGCGCAGTGGTTGCGCGTCCGCCTGCTGATGCAGGGGAACCGGGTTCGCGCCCCGGTCTGGGAGGATCCCACATGCCGCGGAGCGGCTGGGCCCGTGGGCCATGGCCGCTGAGCCTGCGCGTCCGGAGCCTGTGCTCCGCAACGGGAGAGGCCGCAGCAGAGGGAGGCCCGCATACCACAAAAAAATAAAAAATAAAATTATTACATCTAGAATTTTCTCTTTCCCCTGTCTTGCTGGTGAATAGTGATATAGAGGTTGGTCAGTGGGTGACTCTAGTGAGTTTCTGGGCTGCCTGGAGATTGCGGTGGGAGGGGCCGCCGTGGTTCACCCTCCCAACAACCCATTCTGGAGGCAACTCCACAGGTGGGGCTCCAGCTACGAGGGGCTTGACTCCAGTTACAAAGCTGCCCTGGTGACCACAGAAGCCTCGTGCTGTCTGTGGGGTCTCTCTGGCCCTCCCAAAGTGCCATGGAGGATGGAGAGCAGTGGGGTGGCCAGCTGCAGCTCCTGGAGACGACCACGTGCGTCCACCTGTGCCCAGGCCGTGCACACCCCTCGTGGGCTGGGAGCTCGGGGCCTGCAGGCATCCTGCTGCTGACCTCCCCCTGTGGGCTCTGTCCTGAACTGTGGGAAGGTCATGGGGTTGGTCAAGCCCATCATTTGCCTCAAATCTGGGGGGCAGTGCCACAGCAGGTACTGGTGGCCATCCCTGTGACCTGCCTGTCCTAGATCTGTGTACGTTTTGGCTTACTTTAAATCACCTAGTGATTAAATAATTACATAACCACTGTCCATTCCTGCCCAAGTCTTCCCATACAAGGGGAGCTCCAGGAAGAGGGATCATGTCCACGTGGCTTCATGCACTGCCTGGCACACTGGGGTCCACAGGGGGCTGGCCCCGAGACCCGGGCCCGTGAATGCCACGCTCCGGCCAGCTCATCTCTTGGGAGCATTGAGCATGTTGCTGTCATTGTGGAGACTGAACAGATGTTGGGAGAG
Source organism: Physeter macrocephalus (assembly GCF_002837175.3). NCBI lineage: Eukaryota > Metazoa > Chordata > Mammalia > Artiodactyla > Physeteridae > Physeter > Physeter macrocephalus. The sequence goes on along the minus strand of NC_041221.1, from coordinate 13,051,081 downwards.
GGGATAGGACTCCAGAAGCTGAGCTCCGACAAGGATAAGCTGCAGACACCGGGGTTTAACTCAGAAGCACACAAACCTGCAGAGCTATCATTCTTCAGTGGGAGGGGAGATATGGACAGAAAAACGCTGAAAGTTTCCAGGAAGCAGCAAATCTGACACCGTTTGCAGGGAGGTGGGTGGCTAATGGCAGGTGTGGTGAGGGGGCTGCAGAAGAGAGTCCTGGATTTGGCCTGGGGAGGGAGAGGCCAGGTGAATCTGCGGAGCAGGGAGGCCCAGGCGTGGCCGTAGTCCAGCGGGTGTCACCGGGGGACTGATCTGCTGCTCTAGAAGGCGACGCGGTCCTGGCCGAGCCACACGGGTCCTTCCCTGACCAGCTGGCACGTTTTCCAGATGGTGGCGAGGACACAGCATCCATACGAAACCTCTGAGTCTTGGGGCCTTGATCTGGGGCGAAGCCTCGAATTTTCCTCTTGGCAGAGCCAAACTCGGAGGAACACCAACTGCCAGCACAACGGAAGGAAAACCTGTTTCCTTTACTTTCTTAGGGGAAAAAAACTAAAGTTCAGAACAAACGCTTCATAAACCACTAGCCAGACTCATCAAGAAAAAGAGGGAGAGGACTCAAATCAATAAAATTAGAAACGAAAAAGGAGAAGCTACAACAGACACCGCAGAAATACAAAGCATCCTAAGAGACTACTACAAGCAGCCCCATGTCAATAAAATGGACAACCTGGAAGAAATGGACAAATTCTTAGAAAGATATAACCTTCCAAGACTGAACCAGGAAGAAATAGAAAATATGAACAGACCAATCACAAGTAAGGAAATTGAAACTGTGATTAAAAGTCTTCCAACAAACAAAAGTCCAGGACCAGATGGCTTCACAGATGAATTCT
>NC_041221.1:13009447-13047825 GCF_002837175.3 Physeter macrocephalus | reverse complement strand
TATTTGTTGACACAGGGATGGATCTAGAGACTGTCATACAGAGTAAAGTAAGTCAGAAAGAGAAAAACAAATACCGTATATTAACACATATTTGTGGAACCTAGAAAAATAGTACAGATGAACCAGTTTGCAGGGCAGAAATAGAGACAGATGTAGAGAAAAAACGTGTGGACACCAAGGGGGGGAAGTGGCGGGGAGTGCTGGTGGTGAGCTGAACTGGGGATTGGGATTGACGTATGTACTCTAATATGTATAAAATAGATGACTAATAAGAACTTGCTGTATAAAAAATACATAAAATAAAATTCAAATATTCAAAAAAAAAAGAACAAACGCATGGTGAGAGAGCGCTCAGTTTTGTCTCCTGGAATCCGCAGGTGCCGGTGTCATCAGAGGAGGTGGAACTGGGCGGGCACGACCTGGGTCTCAGGCCAGCTTTGCCAGGAAGCACCCACGTGACCCTGAGCATGCTGCCCACCTCCCGCGCCTCAGTTTCCCCGCGTGCAAGTCGAAGTGGTCGGATGAGAGCAGAGCTGGTGCCGCCGTGACTCCTGACATTCTGGCCGGCAGCGTTTTAAACACTTAAAAACGAATTGCCTGTTTAAAAGGAGGGAACGTCACCTAAACATCCAGCTTTCCTGAAAGTCAGTCTGCAAGTGGTCCGCCTTCCCGCGTGGCTCCAGTGTGGGTGGGACACCTGGTCCCTGGTTCACTGCCGTCCCCGTGCCACCCCTTCTCACGTCCCTTCCTGCTCGGCCTCTGCGGCCACCGACTGCTCACACCTTGTGCTGGCGTCTCCAAACGCCACACCCGGAGCCGCCAGGCCTGAGGGAGCGGCCCTACCGGCCTGGGAAGCGGTCCGTGCCGATGGGGCAGCCCCCTCTGTCAGCTGATGGTCCCCTGGGAACCCGCTGCGTCCTTTCAGGCCGAGGCCCTGGCATCACCGCGCTCCTGACACTTTCAATTGTTAACAAACTCGAGCCACACGCTGACGCACGTTAGCGTCCAGGGTCTTGGTCTCCCCGGGGGACTGCTGTCCAGCAAGGCCGGGCGGCCCGGCTGCGTCAGGCTAGAGGGGAAGTACAGATGCCACACCCGTCTCCGGAGGCCCCACATGCCGGGCGCCCCACAAGGCACAGGTGCACACACGCTCGCACACACACACACACGCTCGCACGTACAGATGTATTATCTACCCACACACGCACTCCAGCCCTCTCTCGTGCCCCCTACGCTGTGTCTGTCTGGATTCCGTCCACCTCCAAGGCCTTTCTGATGTATCTCTGTTGGGAAAGGAGGGGGGTGAGGACACACAGGAGGAGGGGTCGGGGCCAGATCCGTGGAGCGTGGGCCCTGGGCTCCAGGGAGCTCTAGTCGGCCAGGGTGACAGGAGCAGGTGCCAGGGAGGGGTGGCTGGGTCCCCGGGGTCCGCGGGGCATCATGGGGAGGGGCTACGGTCTGCAGAGATGTGCTTTAACGTGCGGCTTTGGGGAGGATGAAGGGACCGTGGTCTGGTGCAGTGGTGAGGACCCAGGAAGCCCCCAGCCCCGGTCCCAGTGGAGGGGAGGCAGGGAAGGGAGGGAGGGAGGGTGCAGGGAAGGCAGGGGGCCGGGACAGTTACAGCAGGAGACGCGGGGACGTGCAGGACCAGGGGGAGGCTCTGCCGTCCGGTGATGCCCTCTTGTCTCAGGAGGTGCGCAGACGGTGAGGGAGGGACCGTGGTCTGGTGCAGTGGTGAGGACCCAGGAAGCCCCCAGCCCCGGTCCCAGTGGAGGGGAGGCAGGGAAGGGAGGGAGGGAGGGTGCAGGGAAGGCAGGGGGCCGGGACAGTTACAGCAGGAGACGCGGGGACGTGCAGGACCAGGGGGAGGCTCTGCCGTCCGGTGATGCCCTCTTGTCTCAGGAGGTGCGCGGACGGTGAGGGGGCTGGGATGGGTGGGAGGTGGGCATGGGTTGGGGGCGCAGAGCCGCGTGGGCGGGGAGGGGAAGCCCTTGGAGCTGTAGGCTTCTTACGTGTCGCTAACGGTTGGGACAGGGGTGCAGGCACCTGGAGACGGCTCTGTGGGTCTCGGGCCGGCTGGGGGAGATGAAGGTGCGAGTGAGTGAGTGAGTGCACGTGTGTATGAGTGATTTGGGGTGTGTGTGTGTGATGTACGTGCATATGCATGTACGACGTGTGTGCGTGAGTGGTGTGTGTACTTGAGATGTGTGTGTGCATGTGTGAGCGGGTCCCTGGGCGGGGGGTACCCCGGGGCTCAGCCCCTCCCTCCTCCCGCAGATGGAGGTGCAGCCATCAGCCTACTTGCCAAGTTCAGGCAGAGGTGATTTCCCCAGGCCTGGAGCCTGGCGTTCCGCCCCGAAATAAGTGTTTTGAGAATTAAGAAGGCGGCCACTGGAACTCTTAATTTTTTTTTTTTTTTTTTTTAATGCAAGGGATTTAGAAAAAATGCGAGTAACTTCAAGGGGCCACCCTGAGCTCAGGACATTATGGTCAGCATGGTTGCTGGCCCTGAGCAGTGAAACCAGAGCTCCAGAATGTTCTGGGCCCCCAAAGTGTCAGCTAGGCCTTCTGTTTCCTTCCCGAGCCAGGGAGTGGGACTGGCAGATTTAAGGGATTTTGCAACAGGGATGAAACAAGGCCACACTCGGGGTTAAACGGACCAGTCAGGGTTCCTCGAGTATTTGGACATTTCCAAAGACGGAACATGCACGGACTTTGTGAACTGTGATCTGAAATGACAGGAAAGTGCCCTTTGAGTGAAATGTGTGATTCCTGGCATTCCTAAAATCTCTTTAGTGTTTAGTTCCGAAGAAGTGACGGGCCAGGCCCCGCCCTTGGTGGCCTCTGCTCTTGCGGAAGCCCGCATCGCATGCTGTCCGGGTGGGCGGAGATGGCAGGATGTGTTGGAATTGCTTTGCTGGGGACACTCCGTCTCCCCTGTGGTTTCCCTTGGGGCCTTGTTTGGATGGGGTGCCGGGGGCCTTCGTCCCCAGCTCTCTGTGGGAGGGTGATTTCTAAAGGATGTACCTGGAAATGCAACCCTGGCGTTTCTGTCCTGTGGGGGAAGCTGCGGCCGGACGTCAGGGGCGCCAGCAGCTCCCGGGGAGACTGACTTGGGGGCGACATCAGGGTGATGGTGGCAGGCGGAGGGTCAGAGCTGGCTGGGGGCCAAGGGCACATCACAGTCGCTCAGCTGTGGCCCAGGCTGTGGCGGGCTCAGAACTCACTTGGAACTCAGGATGGCCTTGGGTCAAGGAGGGCAGGGCCTTTGGTGCCGTGGGAGTTCTCCAGAAGGGTGGCCTCCAAGTTTTTGTGATCGTCGTGGACTGCATGTTTGTGTCTCCCAAAATCTTATGTTGAAACCCCAATCCCCAGTGTGATGTTGTTAGGAGGTGGAACATTTGGGGGTGATTAGGTCACGAGGGTGGAGCCCCTGTGAATGGGATCAGTGCCCCTTTAAGAAGAGACCCCAGAGAGAGCTTGCTTCTCTCTCCACCATGTGAGGACACAAGAGGACGCCGTCCGCAAGCCAGGAAGTGGGCCCTCATCAGATGCCAGATCTGCCAGTGCCTTAGTGTTGGACTCCCAGCCTCCAGAGCTGTGAGACATGAATGTCTCTGTTGTTTAAGCCCCCAGTCTGCCGCGCTTTTGTCATAGCAGCCCGAGCTGACTAAGACACCGACATCCCATTTTTTTAACAGTGAGGAGTATTTGAGGAAATACTCTCAATATATGCAGATACATTTATTTTTGCATGTCACGTGGACCAGCATACTAAAATATTATACATTATAAAATATAGGCTTCTTAAACACTTTAGAAAGATGAGGTACAAAGCAGCATAATGGAGGTGTCACTAGGCTCTCCTCGTGCGTTTCTGGGGTGCATGCATCTCCTTTTGTTGTTTTGACCCTGGTTTAGAGTTAGGGGGCTGTAGAGAGTTTAGCCTCACAGGAAGGACAGGCTTGCTTTTTGCTGTTGTTAATTTTTTGTCAAACATTTTAAACTATTTATTAAGAATCTTTACAAACAACATTAGAGTGAAAAGTATCATGGCCGATTTTATTTGACCTAATAATGCCCTCCCCCGCTCTCCTCACCCCTTCCTCTCCCTAGGTTCTTTTAAAGCAATCCCTGGACCTCATCTCTTCAGAAAATTACTTTAATATGTAGCTCTGCATATTAAAGGACACCTGCGTTCTAGAGTTGGTCCTCAGTTTGCTAGGACTCTGAAGGCTCTTTGAATTCTTCGTTTCCCCTCCTTCTCCCCTTTTCCCTTCTCTTCCCTCACCTCTTCCTCTCCTCCACCCCAGTTGTCACTCACTGATTGAGGACACCTGGTCACTTGTCCAGCAGAATCTCCTGTGTCCTGGATTTGCTGGTTGCTCCCCTGTGGTGGCATTTACAATGTTCCTCTGTCCCCGAGTCTCCTGTAAACCTGAGAGATCAGCTCCACCTGTTACCAGGAGGTGCAGAAGCTGGGTCACGAGGAGGCTGGCCCCCCCAAGGACAGCAAGTGACACGGTCCCCTCTTGGCCTGGCTCTGCCCTCTCCAATAGGACCGAGGGCACATCCTTCACGTCCTCGGGCCTCAGGCTTCCTGTACGTGGAGGTCGGGCTTGTTCCCATGTATCCAAGGAAACAGCAGCCCTGGCAGTAGAGGAGCTGGCCGGCGTCCTTCCCCTGGGGATGCAAGAGGGAGCAAAGCGCTGCCCTGAGACCCCCTGAGTGACCTTGTCCCCCGCCATCCTGAAAGGTACCGGCTCCCCACAGCCTGGGAGAACAGAGAACACAGCCCCTCGGATGATTTGTTGTGAGGCCTCCTCTACTCCTGGAATCCTGGCTGAGAGAAGCTGGCGAGAGGAACGCTCTGCAGAGAAATATCGAGGAATGTGAGAGTGTGTGCTTAGAAAAACGAATTTACTCAGAAAGCCGGGCCTCAGGCGAGAAGGAGGGAGCAGTCCTACCCCGTGGCTGTTGTCAAGAGCCCGGTTTCGCTACTTTCCGCTCTCCGGAGGAGGCCCCGAGGGCTGCTGTGGGCCAGGTGGTGCTGGCTGTGCGGTGGGCACCGCCCTGGCCCCAGGCTGGCCCCGGGCACCCAGCTCCAGGGCGCAGGCCGGGTGGTCCTCATCGGCTCCTTCCCCGAGGGAGGTTCTCCAGGCGTGCCCCAAGCACCGCGTTCCAGCGGGCCCCTCGCCAGGAACCTCCTTCGCCTGTGCTCCCATAAATCATGTTTCTGGCACCGCAAAGCCAAGTGGAGATCTGTCAAAGCAAACCCGAGCTGGCAGGCCCTGGCCTGGCGGCCTGTCCCAGCCCGGCCCGCAGGCTCCGGACGCCCGGACGCCGCCCAGACGGTCGGGCTGCCCAGATCCCGAGGTGGCCCGTGTGGAGCCGTGTCTGAGGGGCACGGGGGGCCTCAGCGGTGCAGCTGGTGACCTACACAAGCTGGATGTGTTCCAAATGACCACGCTCCAGCCTGACTCTCCTCCTCCTTCTTTTTAAATTCATAGACAATTTTTTTAGAGCACTTTTCCCTATACAGAGAAATTGATGGCAAGTACAGACTCCCACCTCCCCGCCCCCATTGTTTACATCTGGCTTTGGTGGCTACACTTGGTACAAGTGATGAGCCGGCATTGACACACGGTCATTAACTAAACTCCATAGTTTACATCAGGGTTCCCTCTCTGGGGCGCACATTCTACGGGCTTTGCCAAAGGTAAGGTGACACGTGTGCCTCATTACATAATCATACAGAACTGTTTCTCGGCCCTAAAAATCCCGTGCCGCACGTATTTATGCCTCCCTACCCAGGCCCTGGCGACCACCAGTCTTTTCACTGTCCTGCATTTGCCGGACCATCATGGAGTCGAAGGCATACACACCTGGCCTGTTACCCTTTCTACGACACAGTGTGTGAGAGTGCAGAGCCAGGCAAGCGGGTGACGCCATCCAGGCTCCTTCATGGTTTTTCTGCTTTTGCACTTGAATCTGTACAAACTTTTCCTCAGCTGGCGGGGCTGGTGTGTGGGATGATTCACTGCTCAGGATACCAGGAGGGTCGAGGCTGGAGAGGCCTCAGGCTCCATCTAGGGCAGAGGAGGAAAGGGTGAGAGGCATCAGCGGCTCCAGAGCCAGAAGCTTCTCCAGGACCTGCAGCAAGAAGAACTGCCCCCCACGTGGTCAGTTGGGTTAGTCGGCTCTGACCCTGCAGGGGAGGGGGTGGCCTTAGTCTGAGGCCTCAGCAGGACCACCTATCAGAACACAGCACATTCTCGTCGGCACAAAGTCTCCAAGCACGAGCGGGCACGTGCGCCCTGCCTGAGTGTGCGCTGGCTGGCGTGCGCGGTGCGTGTGCCGTGTGCCCACGTGTGTCTTGGGTGAGTGAATTGCATGTGCGTTGCACGTGTGTTGCACGAGCATCTGTGGTGTGCTGCACGTGTGTGTGACCGGGGGGACCCCTGGGCACCGGGCGGATGGCATCACGGTGACTGTTGGCCTGAGGAAGGCAGAGGTGACCCTGTCAGAGGAGCATCAGGAAGTAGACACGGTGGCAGAGCCGAGGCTGTAGCTCACTCCTTCCTGACTCTGTCTCCCAGCCCCAGGCAGCACGGCGCGCGCGGGGTCTTTCTCGTCCTCTTAGCATGCGGTTGTTTGTTGCTTTGTGCGCTGGTCCTCCCCACACCGGGGGGCAGAGGCCGCGAGGCTGGGCTGGGCCGAGCTGCCGGCCGCGAGCAAGGCTACGGCGGACAGCGGCCAGACCAGGGCTTTCCGGGACCCAGCACGTTAAATTTGCTACTTGTGATTCACAGCTGAAGGCAGGACTGCTGCTGAGGTCATGGCCGCACCTGGAATGACACCGAAGTCGCAGAGGAGCGCACCGTGGAGGGAGGGGGCTGCCCTTGTACCCCCGCCTCCCCCTTCCCGGGCTCCGAGGCATCTACCCGGCCTTTTTGGAGACCAGGGGTTGGTTCCTGTCCTGCCTTGGTGGGCTCAAGGCCCCTTGCCACTTCCTGGTGGGTTCCAGGTCCTGTGGCTTCAGCCAGAGCTGCGGAGATGCTGTGGGCACACGTGTGCCGGGAGTGACCTGCTTGGTTGGGGAAGCAGGCTGCCGCTGAGGTGGGGAGAGCGGAGACCTGGCTTCTCTTCTCTGATGTCTCTATTTGTCAATCGAATAGATCCAAGGTCAAAGGCACCTCTGGAGTCCTGATTTTAAAGGAAGGAGAGGTCAGAACTACAGGCATCTCCCGTTCAGCTCTAGGAAATCCCAGGCTCCATTCTGGGTCCCTGCTGCGTGGCCAAGAGGCTTGGACCTTCCTCGCTCCCTGCTTCCCTTCCCTCCCTTCCTTCTTCATTCAGATCTTCATGGGGGGCCTCCTGGGGCTTGGCTCTGGGCTGGGCTCCCTGGGAGCTCCGTGAATGGCCTACGAGCTCGTCCTTACTCATGAAGACTTTCACATTGAATTGAGACCCCATGTATCCAGTGAACAAATGAACGCTGGCACGTCTGTGTGCCAGGCTTCTCTTGCCAGAGCTGAGGGTTGTAGTGATGGTGGAGGTGATGGGGGAGGTGTCGGCGTTGGTGAGACGTTGGTGATGGTGGAGGAGGTATTGGCGAGACATCGCCAACAGGTGATGGCGGCAGCAGCGCTGACAGAACGTTTGGGGAACTTGCTCACCTCAGTCAGGTGGACTCAGGATGTCCCGCTGTGGGCTCAGCTGGACCAGCAAGTCTGGGGTCACCCAGGTAGGCTACTGGGCATCTGTTTGCGTGAGGACCCAGTGTGGGGCAGCCGGAGATGCTGGATGGCGAGCTTGTGCCCAGGGTGGAGACTTCCTGGGGAGGGGGCGTCATGGGCTGCCCGCGGCAGCTTTCCGGGCAAAGGCAGGAGGCTGGGGAGGGGGGATTCGGCATTGCTGGTCAAGCGCACGGCTGTCGGTCGCCGGGTGGGCAGCACGGACTGTGTAATGCGCTGTCTCTGCACCCAGCCCCTTAAAAGCCACGAGCCTGGCAGAGGTGTCTTGTGGAGGCCGCCTGATGGGACCGTGGCCTTTAGTCCAGGGATGCGGCAGCCCAGGGTCTCCTGGGGTGGGGGGGCGGGGGGGAGCTGAGAGCTCACTCTGTCACAGTTGGAGCCATGGGTGACTTCTGAGTGAGGGATGGCTAGGTCTGCAGGCAGCTGCTCAGGCCCTCGGGCCCTGGAACCTTCGTCCTGGCCAGGACGAGGACTCGGGGCACAGGGGATTCCTTAGAGGTTTGCTCCCAGGGGACAGGGTGAGGGGGGGGCTGAGGCCGCCCCGGCCCTGCCTGTGAGCAGCCCCTCAGGGAAGCGGAGGGCTCAGAAAACCAAGGGCATTCAGCTGCAATGCCCTGCGGACAAAGTCAGGTCGGGAACTCCCTTCGGCAATGTTCCCAGCCCCCAGGAGAGGGCCTGTGTGCCCTCGCTATGCGGCTGAGCCTCTCAGCTGTCACCCCAGGAGGTGACGTGAGGACAAGACAAGAGGGGCGTGCGAGGCAAAGGGGCCTCCAGTCAGATACGGGGAAGCGTTTCCTGCAGCCGAGGAGAGGGTCACGCTGAGATCGGCTCTGGGCCTGCCCGGGGGTCCCAGGGGGTGGGACAGATGCCAGGCCGCTGCTCCTGGGCCCCCCCCCCAACCCTGCCAGCCACACGGGAGTTCAGCCAGCAGCCCCCGCTGGGCCAGGGCAGCCCAGTCTGGGGCCCAGGGGCCCAGGGATGCTGGTGGCTCTCAGAAGACCTCCCATTCCACCCTCACCCCCTCCCTTGACCAGCCCCGCCCTGGAAGTGGAGGGCCCCCAGTGACCCCAAACCTAACATTAAATGTCACAATAAAAAGAGGACATTATTACATATTTGTTCAGAACGTGAGGCCGGGGACATCCCTGGCGGTCCGGTGGTTAAGGCTCCGCGCTTCCGACGCAGGGGGCGTGGGTTAGATCCCTGGTCGGGGAACAAAGATCCCGCGTGCCGTGCGGCACGGCCAAAAAAATAAAAATAAATAAATAACAATAAAAATAATTAAATAATTTTAAAAAAAGAAGGTGAGGCTGGGAAAAACCCCTGCTCCCCCGGGCAAGATTTTCTAAATAAAATGACGCCTGCCCCAGCTGGGACCCCCACTGAGCTGTTTTCGGGGGTGAGGTTGCTGGCTCTGCCCCACTTTCCTTTTTTTTTTTTCTGTAAGAACATTTCACATGAGATCTACCCTCTTAACAGATCTTTAAGGGCACAATACAGTATTAGGATTTATGGACACAATGCTGTAAACAGAGTTCGAGAGCTTATTCATCCTGCATAACTGAAACTGTATACCCATCCAGCAGAAACTCCCCATTTCCCCTGCCCCAGCCCCTAACAACCACCTCCTACTCTCTGCTTCTATGAGTTTGTTATTTTGGATTCCTCATGGAGGTGGAATCATACGTTATTTGTCCTGTGCTGGCTTGTTTCACTCAGCATAATGTCCTCCAGATTCCTCCATGTTATCACATACGACAGGATTTCCATCCTTTTAAAGGCTGAATAATACTCCATTGTATGCATAGAACACATTTTCTTTATCTGCTCATCTGCGGATGGACACTTAGGTTGCTTCCCCGTCTTCGCTGTTGTGAATAGTGCTGCTATGAACAGGGGAGTGAAGATATCTCTTCCAGATCCTGATTTCAATTCTTTTGGATAAATACCCAGAAGTTGGACTGCTGGATGATTTGGTAGTTCTAGTTTTAATTTTTTGTAGAACCTCCATTGTGTTTTCCATAATGACTGTGCCATTTTGCATTTTCACCAGCAGTGCACAAACAAGGGTTCCGGTTCCTCTGCATCCTCACCAACACTTGTTGTCTTTTTGATGATATCCATCCTAACAGGTATGAGGTGATATCTCATTGTGGTTTTACTTTGCATTTCCCTTTTTTCAAAATATGTTACAAACCACAGTAATTAAAACAGTACGGTACTGACATAAAAACGCAGACATATAGACTAATGGAACAGAATAGAGAATACAGAAATAAATCCACACATATACAGTTAACTGGTCTTTGGCAAGGGAGCCAAGAACACACAATGGGGAAAAGACAGTCTCTCCACAAACAGTGTTGGGAAAACTGGATATCCACATGCAAATGAATGAAGTTGAACACTTATGTTACACCAGACACAAAAATCAAAATGGGTTAAAGGCTTAAATGTAAGACCTGAAACTGTGAAACTCCTAGAAGAAAACATAGGGGAAAAGCTTTATGACATTGGTCTTGGCAATGATTTGACACTAAAAGCACAAGCAACAGGAACACAGTTAGTCAAGCAGGATTGCAACAAACTAAACAGCTTCTGCACAGCAAAGGAAACAATCAACAGAGTGAAAAGGCAACCTACAGAATGGGAGAACTTATCTGCAGATCTGATCACTGGTTAATATTCAAAATATATAAGAGATTCCTAAACTTAGTAGCAAAAATAACTAATAACTTGCTTGAAAAATGGGCTAAGGACTTGAATGAACATTTCTCCAAAGAAGACACACAAATGGCCAACAGGCACATGAAAAGATGCGCGACAAATGTCACTAATCTTCAGGGGCTGAGCTCTGGACGTCCAGGCGCCGTGGGTAGCAGGGCTGGTGGGGGGCCACGCTGCCCACGTCCAAATGCTGCTTGGCCACTTCACACATATGTCTCTGGTGGGGAGTCACTGAATGCTCTGTGCCTCGGTTTCCCCATCTGTCAACGCGAGGGATCATGGCCTGGCCTCCGCAGGGGAATGGGTGTAAGTGAGAGGGCTGTGTGATGTTCCACACAGGGCCAGCTCTCCGCGTGGGTGGACCGCTCAGCTCGCTCACCCTCCCAGCACCGGGAGGTGCTCTGTGCTCCACAGACGGTGGGGTGACCTCAGAACCAACGATGTGCACGGCTGTGGTCAGGGGCCCCCACCTCCCGCGGCCTCGTGCTCTTGGCGTGTCCTGAACTTCTGTTACGAGACCGGCTGTGCTGTGCCCGTCTGTCTGTCCGCTTCTTCCTCAGGCATCCCTCCAGCTACACCTTTTTACAGCTGCTTTTCCAACCAGCCCCCGGGGATGGCTTTCCTCTGCCCATTTCATAGATGAGAACACAGAGGTGTAGTGACTTGCTCAAGGCCACACAGCTGGGCGGAATTTGGGGGGTAAAATCTGAAAGGTCGTGGGGTTCCGGAGCTCCCCTAGGTCACCCGTGATCCCGAGGGGCAAGGCCAGGACCCAGGTGGGAGCCACTGCAGAGCCCCCAGGTCCCTGGGTGCAAGGGGTCTCCTAGGCCCAGGGACTGGGGCTCACGGGGCCTGCCCCCCGCCCCGAGCAGGGCGACCCCGGACACCCCGCCTCCTCCACGTTTGCGTCCCCGAGGTGGGCTTCTCCCCAGAGTGTGCAGGATCCCCGTGGTGAGCCCCCCGCGTTTTCTGAAGTGAAGCCCCCCCTCCACGCCAACCACCTCGGCTGCTTCATAAACCCAGCGCTTCCTGCCCCGCGTAAAGCCGCGGGCGGTCACGCCCCCTGCCACGTGGACACGGGGGTCTTGGCCACCCCGGGAAAGTTACTTAAGGCCCCGGAGGGTGCGGAGGACCCTTTTGCTCGCGGTCAGGGAGAGGTCGGGCGGGCCGGCTGCAGCGCGACCAGGTCTCCGTGGACGTGTCCCCGCAGCGGAGCTCGGCCTCGGCACCCAGATGAGCCCAGACTCACGTGGGGCAGCTCTGGGCTGGGGGAGGGGAGGCGGACGACAGAGGCAGGGCCACGGCACGCGTCCTTGGTGCCCACACCCGGACGGCCTCCACCCAAGGCCGTGGCCTGGACGCCTCCTTCCACGGCTGAGAGGCCCTGGCATCGGCAGCCCTGTGCCCGGGAAGGGGGCAGGGGCGCCCCGGAAGCAGTGCCAGGAGCCCACGGGGCAGGTCTGGGGAAAGGGACAGCTTTCTGGGAGGTGCAGAGGGGCGAGGACGAGACGGGGCAGGACGATAGAGGCAAGGAACCAGGGTACAGGCCACGTGCCCCTGGGCTCCGGCCTGATGGAAGGAGAGGCGCCAGGGCAAAGACCACTCACGGGGCACAGAATGTCCAGCTGCAACATGCCAGGTGTGTCCAGGACGCTGGATGCTGTGGGCCTGGGAGTGACGGGGTCCGAGGAACAGGGAGACCTCTGGGCCGGGCCCCCCCAGTGACCGTGACCACGGTGTGGCCGGCGGGCCGAGGACACACTCCCCTCGGCCTCAGCTGGCCGCTGGGCCTCACGTCCTTGGCCGCGATGTGTCACAGCGCGTGGCACAGTGGCCCTGTGGTTGCTCACACCCCTTACATAGACGGACACGGGGTGGGCGTCTGCAGGGAGCTCGCCCGTCCTCCAGGGCTGTCACTTTGGGGGCCTTCCTAGGGCAGCATCCAAGGGAGAAGGCGCCGTCAAAGCCCCCTGGGCAGGTAGGGGCACAGGGCCCCGCGCTGCTCAATCCCGCAGGGCCTGTTAACGGTGCTCACAGAGGAAGGTCCCTTTCTGTACTGAAAGCGTGAGGTCTGTGGCGGGAGTGGTAGCTGGAGGTTGCCTGTAGCAAGCGGGGCACCTCCCTCCCTCCCCGTCCGGGGGGCTTGCACAGCTGGCCCTGCTGCTCCTGCTGCACTTAGGGCTGGCGGTGGGGGACTGATGCTCGGTCACTGGCCTGGCCTGGGCTCCCCCTGGTGACCGAGGAGGCACGGCCGTGACAGGGTCCTGGGGTCTCCTCGTCCAGGCCCACCACTGTGCACCGGGACCCCCAGCCCACCGCCCCTGGCTAGTACCCCTCCCCTACCGTGCACACTCCTGCCCTGTGTGCCCAGCGGACCCCAGAGCCGCCCTGCAGCCGGGCGCCCGAGGCCGAGGACATGGGGACGTGGGTGCAGCCTCGGAGCACAGACATCGATAATTCAGCTTTTCAAACTTCAGCGATCTTTAAAGTGTTTCTTTTTCTCTTCTGATTCAGGGTCTTAACAGGAGCCCAAGCGTTCCAAGGACTATTTAATATTTAAACAGTGGCCTTCACTGAGAAGGTCGTTGCAGAGCATGGGGGGGTGAGGATGGCCATGGAGCCAGCAGCGAGGCGGAGCCAGGGCCACAGTGGAGGACAACGCCTCCCGGAGGCTTGGGAGGGGACACGGGGGGAGGGGTGTGGGAGGGGGAGGGGGGAGGCATCCCCACTTGGCGCCTAACTGGGCATGTGACCCGGGGTCCAGCAAAAGCCTTGTCTGCACCTCAGTGTCCCCATCTGAGAAGTGGGTCCACGAATGCCTTCTACGACCCAAGGAGTGAAACAAACTGCATGAACAGAGAGAAGGGTGTGGGAGGGGCCAGGAGGGCCCGGGGGCTGGTGAGCCGGCCGCCAGGGACAGCAGTTGTTTGCAAAGGAAAGTGTGGGCGCCTTGTGACCTGGCCGTCAGGCAAGAAGCAGCACGAGGAGGGTGGAGGCCGCGTGCGGACCCCTCTCCCCCGCCCATGACCCTGAAGCCCGCAGGCCCCTCTGTCCTGAGTGTCCTGGTTTTCGCCTGCCCGTCACCGCCCTGTGTGCTCAGGGGCTCACGGGAAAGCGTGCCTTTTAGAATGAGAAACAAATTCAGTGCATTTGTTGTTTCAGTTAAAAAATCTTGTAAAGGTAAAAATGATCCTTTATTTTTTTCCTTTGAGAAAGGACTTTTGGGTTCTCCCATTTAAGACACACTCAGGACATTTAAAGAATTAGAGTTCAGATTCACTCGGTCGTATCCTCCTGTGGTTTCGAGACTCTCAAGGCTAAGTCTAAACTCGGAACTACAAAATCGGGGTGGATTCTAAGAGAACACGGCCCGCTCTGGGACAGAGGTTTCTTCGTGGGAAGGAAGCGCTAGGCGGCAGGGCACTGGACGCGGCTTTTAGGGAGACAGGACCTGGGATGTCCTCGCTGCTTCCTGGGGTCGCTGATTCTTACGGGCACTTCCCAAGACCCCTTTGGGGTCCGGCTCCAGGCCGCGGTCTTCCTGATGGACACCTTACAGTCATTGGTCTCAGATGCTTTGGTCTGAAAGGAAAAAAACCCCTCAAACTAAAATAAGAAGCCCGAACGGGCCTCTCAGGGCTCCCTGGGGTGGGTCGTGTCCTCCCTGGAGGCCTCACCCTCAGTGTTTGTGGGGCTCAGGCCTTCCTGGCAGCTGCCTTGTCTGTGGAGGTGAGCGGAGGGCCAGGGAGAGGACCTCTCCTCCCCAGACGGCCCACGGCGGTGACCCTGGACAGCCCTGCTTCCGTCCCCCTCCACGCTCCCCCGACAGTGGTCACTGAATGAGCCCCGTCCCTGCTTCCGTCCAGTTGGCTTCTTCTAGACGTGGCCACAGAGAAACGCAGCTGAGAACCCCGCACTCACATGATCTGCTCTCGGCCTGGCCTCCGCGGCCCAGGCACTGTCCCTGTTTCCCTGTTTTCTCCTCAGCCCCCTCCCCTCTAGATTTCTTCCTTCCTCCGTCCCTCCCTTCTTTTCTTTCTTTGGCCGAGGCTCGTGGCTTGCGGGACCTTAGTTCCCCGACCAGGGGCTGAACCCCGTACCCTGCATTGGAGGCGTGGAGTCCTAACCCCTGGACCGCCAGGGAAGTCCCTCCCCTCTGGACTTCTGAGCAACTCTGACCTCCCCAGGTGAGGACAAGGAGGAGAGCTCCAGGCCACAGTCCTGAGGGCCGGCCCGGCTGGCCACGGCTTTCCGCGGACCCTGGCATCCCTCCGTCACCATGCTCTCCTGCCCCTCGCTCGGCTTGGAGGGGCAACAGTTTGGCCACAAGCCCTGTTCTGTGGCCGGCACAGCCAGGGCTCCAATGGGGCCCAGTCCACGGTCACCAAGGTGGGGTCTCGGGGTAAGTGGGGGGGATCCTGCCCTGAACAGCTGGCATCGTGTGGAGCCCCCGAGCCCCCATCTTCTCAGGGTGGAGCTGGGATCCCCCAAACCAAGGAACCCAAGACAGCCAGTGAACACCGGAGGCTAGAGAGAGCCTGGGGGGTCCCGGGCATCAGGGACCCACTTTCCATTCTCCTTAAGCCCCTGGGCGCCCAGGGTGGCCTTGCCATGCGTGCACCTCCCTGCTGGGATGGAGGCCCCTGACAGCCAGCCCGGGCCGGGGGGCGGCTCCCAGCATTTCCTCTTCTCCCCCAGGAGGACCCAGGTGCAGCCCCTCCGTGCCCCTGGCCTACAGAGCGTGGCACCGTCAGTCAGGGTTCTGTGGTTTATCACCCAAACTGGAACGCCTTGAGAGAGGAAGGGGCTGTGGACATCAGGACCCCCAGGGCGCGAAAGCAGGGACGGCCCCGCTGCTCCCTCAGCTTCACCCCTCCTGCTGGACCTGGCCCATTCCCTGCCGTGTAATCCCGGCTGCTGCAGGGGTGCCTCTCGAGGCCGGCCCCCCCTCAGACTGGCGACACCTGGGTCTGCTCTGCTTGGAGCCCTTGAGATGCATCACCCGCCTTTTCCAGCTCGAATCTTCCTTGATTTCAGAAGTGTTTCTCTTTACCAGGGAGTGGAGGTGAATTTTAAGTGGGGAGGGCAGGTTGGTAAATCGCTGAAGCTGACAGCGCTGTCCGCTCCCTTGGCGCTGGGGGTGCATTCCCAAAGCCAAGGTCAGCCCCCAGCCAAGCTCTAAGTGCTCAGAGGAGGCGGCTTCCAGCAGCTCGTCAGGGTGTGCAGGCCCGGCACGCGTGGGGACCGGCGTGACCCTTCTCGCCGCCGATGGCTCCAGGGAGCCTGCGGTCGCGGCAGGTGATGGAGCCCAGAGCCGACGACAAGGCTGGCGTGACCAGGCCACGTCTGACCACTCAAGGAGCCCCAGGCCGCCCGGAAAGCCCCGGCTTAGAAAGGCATCCGACCCGCGGGGAAGGTAAGCCCAGGCTGGCCTGTCCTCCGGCACGGAAGGTGCTCATCAAGTGGCCCGAGCTCCCAGGGGGTCTGCGATCGGAACACAGACACTGGGGCTGTTAACGCAGAGGAAACCCCGAGCGGTTCTGTTGAAGATGAGGCTTCACCTGCCCAGGAATCAGGCGGGTCCGTTTCGCGTCAGTCAGTGACCCCCATCACCACCACCGATCCAGTTCTTCTGTTCCCGAACCTCATACAGACATCATTTCCCTGCCTGGAAGAGGAGGTCACCCCTGACCTACCGGCACAACGCAAATGCTTGGCGTGGCCTCATCATTTACATTCACTCCAGCTTGGAGGTAGGGACCACTGTTTCTGCAGTTTTGCAGATGGTGAAACTGAGTGTCAGAGGCCAGGAGCTGTGCGGGGTCTCCCCTGGGGGTGCACAGCAGAGCTTCTGGCTGATCTGGGCGCCCCCATGGGGAGAGGGCCTGGGGGTGGGGTCCTTCTCACCTGGCCCCTCTCTTCCGTAATCCCTCGAGCATCCCAGGACTCTCCTGCCTCCCGGTAATCGCACTCTGGCGGCGCGCTCACAAGCGCCCCTCCCCACTGCCCTCCACTTCTGCGGCCCGGGAACTTCTACTTGTCCCCGTCACCCTGCCCTGGGAACTTCCTCAGTCTCCTGCCCAGGCGGAAGGTCACCAGGGCTTTGGGGCCCTCCCGTGGTCCTGAGTCCACCCCTTTGGTCACCGTCCTCCAGGGATTGCGGGCACCCTAAAGGCACGGCGTGCACGCCTGGTCCCTGGAGCCCTGAGCCGTCAGCACCGCCTGGAACACCGCACGCGCAGCTGACGCTTGTCACACGGGGCAGACCAGCTCTGCCGCTGCTTCAGTGGAGCCGAAGGGGAGGCTCGGAAGCAAAGGCCGCCAGGGCTCCGGCCCCCCGACACCCGCTTGCTCGCTTAAGCCTCTCAGAGAGAATCCCCGAGTACGACCGGGGGGCTCCCTGGCAGGTCCTGGAGACTCTGCCTCCCAGCCCCACGCCAGCCGTCTTCCAGGTCGGTTTTGACTCTGGCCAAAGCAGACTCCTGGGATGACTTTTTAAAAACCGCGTTTTGAAATCGACGTGTAACTTACATACTAGAAGAGGCACAGTCCTAAGGGTCCGGCTCATGCATTTTCACGTGTCTACACCTACGTAACCACCATCCCTGTGACGGGGCTGCCATCGGGAGCGCTCCCAGCACCCCTGAGAGCCCCTCGTGCTCCCGTGTCCCCTCCCGGTCACTAGCCCCAGGGATAACCGCTCCCCTTGCCTCTGACCTCCATCAGACCCCGTCCTCCCCTCCTTGAACTTCACACAAAGAAGCGCCCCTTCACGCAGCACCACGACCGCTCACACACTCCGCGCAGCCCCGGGCAGCGGTGGTCGGTTCTTTCTTTGTAGGGCTGCATCGCCAGTGGCCAGACTGCCATGCCTTCCTCCCTCTGTCAGCGCGGGGGTGTGCGGGCGGTCCCCGTTTTTGAATAAGCCTGGAGGACCAAGACTCCCCTGAACGCTCCTGCACGCACCGTTTAGGATGTCACACTGGTGTCCGCTGGGTGTGTAATTAGCAGAGTGGGATCCCCGGGTCCTGGGGGGCCTGTCTCAAGTGGGGAGTCCGTTCACCACCCGACACCGCAGCAGGATGAGGGGCTTCCGGCAACACCACTTGGTACCGTCAGCCTTCTGAATTTCAGCCCGTCTGACGGGTTTGTGGGAATGTCGTCTTGTTGGAGATCATAGACCACCCAACGTCAGGCGTGAGAGGAGCTAGGTGGCGAGGTTTTCCAGAGCGTTCCTTCGGTGCTGGGCGGCTGGCCTGGAGGTGGTGTTCCTGCATGGCCAGAGCAGGGAGGGGCCGAGCCCCAGAGCGGCCCCCCACCCTCCCTCCGGGGTCACCTGTGGTCAGGAGGGGGTGGCCAGACCCGGGCCCGGGCCCTGCAGGCGGTAGTGCCCGAGTGGCCGGGTGTCCGGGCGGGGGGGCTTTAGGGACAGTGTGGGTTCCCCACTAAGGTGGCAGCCGCCCACCGTCAGCTCCAGCGAGTGGCGGCCACGTGCCAAGAGGGCCTCAGACGAGCTCGGAAGATGCAGAGACCACCGCAGACGGGAAGCTTCCCGACAGCCGAGTGTTTGTGTGTGAGTCTCGCGGGGCCGCTGTAACAAGTACCGCAGACTGGAGACTTAAAGCACGAGGAAGTGTTCTCCCCCAGTTCTGGGGGCTGCAAGTCTGAGATCAAGGTGTGGGCAGGGCCGTGCTTTCTCCAAAGCCTCAAGGGGAGGATCCTTCCTGCCTCGTCCAGCTTCTGGCGTTGCTGGCCATCCTCGGGGTCCGTTGGCTCGTGGCTGCACCCCTCCAATCTCTGCCTCCGTCGTGACGTGGCTCCTCCTCCGTGTCCAAATTTCCCTCTTCCTGTAAGAACACCAGTCGTTGGCGTAGGGCCCACCCTACTCGAGTATGACCTCATCTCAGCTTGGTGACACCTGCAAAGATGTCATTTCCAAAGAAGGCTGCATTCTGGAGTTCCGAGTTAACATGAATTTGAGGGCCACGCTGTTCGACCCACTACTGTGTGTGATTTGAAAAAAACTCAACCCCCGAAATGATACGCCCCAAACAGCATACCACCGGTGGCCTGGATCCAGCCGCAGGTGCCAGGTCCTGATGTCTGGGCGCGGCGGGCCCGGCGCCTCGGCTCACGCCCTCCCCAGCTCCCCAGCCCTGAGGAACCGCAGCAGCACCCACAGGTGTGGGCGCCCACGGAGCTCTGGAAGCCGGAGCTGCCGCTGGCTTGCCTCCTCCCTCACAGATGAGGCTGCGCCCTGAGCGGCGGGCTTCCGGCCGCGCCCGGGCCGCACCGCTGTGCAAAGGTGGCCTCCAAGCCTCAGAACCGCTCGTCACTGCTCCGCAGCAGGGCCGGCGGCGACGCCCGCGACGCTCACAGACGATGATGACCAGCCCACGAGGGGCTCCGCGGCGGACACAGCAGGAAGGACACTGGCCTTGCAGTTTGTATGCCGTGGCTTCCTTATTCCAATTTTCTAGGCATTCCTTTTTACCGTATTTTGCAAAAGCGTCGCTCAGCAGCGGGTGGGCCCTTCTCTGGATGTGGCTGGAGAGGTCGGGGCACCAGGCCTTAGCCTCTGAGCACCCCCATGCCCATTTTACAGCCTCAAGGGAGGAGGACCGCCTGGCACGGCCAGACCCGCTGCTCAGGCCCTCCGACCCCCACCCACCCGCACTCAGAGAGACAGGTATGGGAGGGGCTGTCAAGGTGCAGGTGTGTTCTACCTGGAAGGACCCCTTGCCTTCAGGATGAAGCTACCATGATCAAGAAACCGACAAACAGGGCTTCCCTGGTGGCGCAGCAGTTGGGAGTCCGCCTGCCGATGCAGGGGAACCGGGTTCGCGCCCCGGTCCGGGAGGATCCCACGTGCCGCGGAGCGGCTGGGCCCGTGAGCCGTGGCCGCTGAGCCTGCGCGTCCGGAGCCTGTGCTCCGCAACGGGAGGGGCCGCGGCGGCGAGAGGCCCGCGGACCGCAAAAAAAAAGAAACCAACAAATAACCTCGAGAAATGTACACTCGTTGATTTAGACACCTATCATCACCAGGTGTGCTGTGTCACGCCCCCCACCCCCCTTCCCTGTCCGTGGCACCAGCTCTGCCCAGTTGGTTGAACAATGGAAGCAGGAGAGAGACGTGTGCCGAGTTGGGTACGTGTAGCCACGCACGTACCAGGACACACGGAGAAACATGTTCCAGGTTCTCCGCTCATCACCGGTGAGGCCGTATGCGATCGTGCGATAGTAGAATAGTACATAGCCCTGAAAAAGCATGCCCCCTAGTTACATGCAGCAACGTGGGTCATCTTAGAAACACAGTACGGCCATGCCTCGTTTTGCTTTATTGTGATTTGTAGATACTGTGGGTTTTTTGGTTTTATTTTTACAAATAGAAGGTCTGTGGCAGCCCTGAGTTGAGCAAGTTTATTGGCACCATTTTTCCCACAGCATTTGCCTGCTTCACATCTCTGGGTCACACTTTGATAATTCTCACAATATTTCAAACTTTTTCATGATTATTGTATTTGTCGTGGCGATCTGTGCTCAGTGATCTTTGACGTTACTGCTGCAAAAAGATTACTGCTGTGGCTGAAGGCTCGGATACTGGTTACCATGTTTTAGCAAGAAGATATTTTTCATTTGAGGTATGCCCTTTTTTAGGACATCATGCTATTTCACATTGAATAAACCACAATATAGTGTAAACAGAACACAAAACAGAAAACTCGTGTGACTTGCTTCATTGGGGTTGCCTGGAACCAAACCCTCAGTATTTCCAGGTCTGCTTGTATTGAGTGAAAAAGAGGGAATTGCAGGAGGCTTCATGACATAGGCTTCAATTTGCATATCAAAATCTGGGGCGCCTGGAGGACGAGGATGAGGAGGGCAGGGCGTGCTCTCCCAGTAACGGACAGCGAGGGGCCCAGGCTGCAGGGCCACCTACCCAGGGGGCCTGTCGAGATCCCAACCCGGAACCGGCTGACCCATGGAGCCAGGCTCTGCCCGGAGCCCCCCAGGGGTCAGGTTCTGGGGAAGGAACACCTCCGCTCAGAAGGGTGCCAGTGGCCCTCCC
Organism: Physeter macrocephalus; assembly: GCF_002837175.3. NCBI lineage: Eukaryota > Metazoa > Chordata > Mammalia > Artiodactyla > Physeteridae > Physeter > Physeter macrocephalus. The sequence goes on along the minus strand of NC_041221.1, from coordinate 13,027,272 downwards.
TCCCTCCCTCCCTCCGAGCTTGGCGAGGAGCCTCTTGCCAGGCCGTCCAGGAAGGCACCAGCTGGGCAGAGCCTGGCCTGCGCCACAGCCCGTTTCCAGCACTGCCCCTTCTGATGTCTGTTTGCGCAAACATTGTCCGGGCCCCGGTTGGGGTGGGACGACCTCTTCTCTGCTGGGGTCAGGCATTCCCTGCGGACACTGTCGTGACCCGTGATGACTCTGGATGGGGACCCGGGCCCCTCCTGCGGAGCCCCCTGCCCCACGGCAGGACCATCTTTGCTCTCGGGGATTTTGGAAAACCCTTAGGAAGGGAGACCCCAGGCCTGTTTTTCTGGAAAGGAGACACCCCATCCTCGTCCTGCCCCGAGGAGGCCTGAGCAGAGGGTTGCCGCCATCTCCCCCGGGAGCAGCCTCACTTGGCCAGCGGAGGCCTGGGCTTCCTGTAGTTTCCACTGGTCATCACTGCTCTCTCCGTTGGGCACATCCCGGGAGACGGTCCCCAAGTGTCTGCTGGGCCATGTGGTGGGGAACAGCAGGCGGGGAGGCGGGGGGCAGAGTCCTCTCCAGCCCTGGGGATTCCCGGAGGCAACAGAGTCTGCCCCTGGCCAGGGCATCGCGGACCCCGGAGGTCAGGGACGGAGGAGGGAAGCAGCCTGCAGGTGGAGGTGGTTACAGCGACCTGGAATCTGAAGATGCGGCGGCTGGCTTCCAGCCCCGGCAGAGAACAAAGTCGCTCTCAGGGGCCAGAGCTGCGGGGATTAGCGACACTGAGTCACCGACTGCCGGGGCTGGAGGGGGAGGAGGATGACAGGTGGGGACGCCCAGGCTTGGCAGGCCTGCTTGGTCCAGGGGCGGCATATTCCAAAGGGATTACAGGATCATGGACAACGGAAGCGTTGGCTGTGTGGCTCCGGCAGCCGTTTCAGCAGAATGTGCTGGGATAGAAGCGGAGGTAGGGTGTGAACCCTGGAAGGGGGGTGGAAATGAGGGCTCACCAACGCCGCGACCCAGACTGAGGCTCTGACCGCGAGCATGAAGGAGGCCGGGCCGGCACAAGTGAAGCTGCCCGAGTGTTGCTGGCCCAGGGGCCGGTCCTGGGGCTCCCCTTCCCTCTGCAGCATCTAGGGGTGCTCAGGCGGTGGCTCCAGGGATGTGAGCAGCCCTGAGAGGTATTCATGAAGCAGCGCCCCTGCCCATGGCCGGCTCCTCTCTGTGGACACCCCAAGCTGCCCCCTCGAGAGCCCTGGTTTTGCCTCAGCTGCTGTATGGTGGCTGAGCCTTCTCCCCGACGAGGTGGTACGTGGGCGGTGGGGCCCGGGGGCAGGGGGGCCAGCAAGGGCCCCAGATCCCCACCTGCAGGGGCCTCTGGGGCCACACAGCTCACACCTCTGTCCACCGGGGCCGAGGGTTGAGCAGGTCAGTCAACGGGGAAGGCTGCCCCGGTGCAGGAAGTCACCAGGCCTGTGCAGGAGGCGTCTTTCTAGGAAGGTTTCCTTATTCTCTGGCACAGCGAGGCCGACACATCAGGGGCCGACTGCTGTTAGAAAGACTTTGTTTCTCGCAGGTCCCAGGAGGAGGGGGCGGGGCACGCCGCGCAGGGCCTGGAGGGGAAGCCCCAGGGCCGGTCAGGAAGCAGGTGGGGAAACGGGAGGAACAGGCGAGGCAGAGTTCAGCGGGCCGGGGACGGGCCGCTCGGCAGGGTCCCAGCAGACTGGGGCCTGGCCCGAAACTACCCTTTCTTTCCTTTTACGAATTCCTTCTTGCTCCGCCCTCCTCCTGCCCATAAAACCTTCCCCTTTGAACAGCCCCTCAAGCCCTTCCGTCTGCTGGGTGGGGTGCCGATCCCTGAAACGTGAGCAACTGGCTCGTTCCTGACCCCCAAAGGGCTCTCGGTGCAGCTTTTTTTTTTTTTTTTGCGGTACGCGGGCCTCTCGCCGCTGCGGCCTCTCCCGTTGCGGAGCACAGGCTCTGGACGCGCAGGCTCAGCGGCCATGGCTCACGGGCCTAGCCTCTCCAAGGCATGTGGGATCTTCCCGGACCGGGGCACGAACCCGTGTCCCCTGCATTGGCAGGCGGACACTCAACCACTGCGCCACCAGGGAAGCCCATAAGCACGTCTTTTTAAAACTTGGCCCAAGTTCTCTCTTTTTCCCCATGATCAAGGGGCTTAATTCCCATATGCGGCCCCGGACGCGCAGGCTCAGCGGCCACGGCTCACGGGCCCAGCCGCTCCGCGGCACGTGGGATCCTCCCGGACCGGGGCGCGAACCCGCGTCCCCCGCATCGGCAGGCGGACTCCCAACCGCTGCGCCACCAGGGAAGCCCCTCTCGGTGCATCTTGGATGAGGAGGTTCTTGATGGGAGAGGTCAGGCCCCATGGCCAACCTGCCCGGGACATGAGGGCCACAGGGAAACCCACCTCAGGGGCCTTGGGTCCCACTGGGCACCCGCAGAGTTTGGGGCCGTGCCCCATGGGTCCCACCAGCCTCCTGGCTGACGGTCAGCCCCTCCATTCTCCGTCAGGCCCCTCTCTGGCTCCTGCTTGCAGAGCTGGGACTTCTGAGGGCTCAGGATGCCGGGGCTGGAGGGGCCTGGGACTCTGCAGCGGACAAGGAAGCTGGGCCGTGGGGAGGGACGTGCGTGGGTGGGGACGTGCGTGGGTGGGGGCGTGGGTGGAGACGTGCGTGGGGAGGGACGTGCGTGGGGAGGGACGTGCGTGGGTGGGGACGTGCGTGGGTGTCAGTGGCGGGCCCCGGCCTGGATCCCAGGGGGCTGACCTGGCAGAGCCCCTGACAGCCAGCCGGAGGGCAGTGACGGCCAACAGGTCTTGTCTGAGTCTGTCTCTGGTGCTCACCATCATCGTTTCAGCTCTGGAGCAGGTTTCAGAGAAGAGTGGTCCCGTGCCACCACCATGCCCTCTGACGGAGGGTCTCTGAGAGACAGACGGCCACGCCTGGAAGCCGTCGGCGGTGTGTGTGCCGCAGTCAGATGCCATCACAGGTGTGAACCCCGGCTTCACCGCACCCACCCACCCACCCACCCCTCAGCTGCAGGCAAATTCCCGGGCCCCTCTGAGCCTCTGTTTCCTCATCTGCAAAGTAGAAACGACAGCAAGAGCCCTCAGGTTTGTGGGGTGAATGAGGTGCAGATGGGCTGGAGTGCTGGGCCCTGAGCTGGGTAGTAAGTAAGTGCCGGCTGTCCGCTGGGCGCTCCTGCAGGTCAGGACCCCGCCGCGCAGGGGAGGCTGGGAGCGCAGGTGACAGGGCTCGTGGGCACCGGCCTGGACCAAGGCCAGAGTGTGGACCAGGGCTGCCCAGGACAAGGGGAGAGGAGTAGCCTGACCTGCGGGAGGGGCTGCCCTGAGTGAGGGGCAGCGCTGAGTCAGGCCCACCTGGGCCACCCTGGGCCACCCCAGACCACCCTGAGCTACCCTGGGTTGCCCCGGTCCACAGCGGCCCGCCCGCAGCCACCTTGAGCCACCCGGGGTCACCCTGGGCCACAGGGGGCTACCTGGACCACCCTGAGCCTCCCTGGGGTACACCAGGCTGCTCCCCTGTGCCACATGTCCTGACCACGGCCAGATCCAGGCCTGGCCTCGAGCTTGTGCAGCCCAGAGCAGGAGGGTCGTGTTGAAAGGACATTCCGTGCCGAACCCGGGCCTGGTTCTGCCTTGGTCATTTTTCAGATTTGGGGTAGGGAACAGCACAGCAGGAAGAGTCAACTGCATTCCTTCCGCCAAATCTGAGGGACCTTGCTGACGTTAGCCCCCGACTGCCAGGTAATCGATGAGAAAACTCATAGAGTCAGAGCAAATCCACAGGGCTTACACGTCACTGCACTTGGAAAGAACTTTCTGGAAATGCAGCGAGCGTGTCCTCTCGGTGCTGCCCGCGTCCCTCGAAGTGGGACTTGGTGCTCTTCCTAGCCTCCGTGCACACAGAGCCGGCTCGGGGTAGCAGGCCGGAGTCTGGAGGAGGCGGGGAACGCAGGCCCACCTCAGGGGAACCCCCTGTGACCGCCTGGGCTCCCACCAGGCCTGGCCACCCCGGCCCCGAGGCCCCGCACTGTCCTCCACTGACTCATCCCACAGACCGTCCAAGAGCGGAAAGAACAGCTTTCAGAATCGACACACAGCCCTGGGAACCGTGGGGAGCCGGCCTGGGCCTGGACACCCCCAGGCGCCTCTCTCCTGCTCAGCAGTGGGGATGCAGGTGGGGGGGGGGCCCAGGGGCTGACAGATGCCACCTCCGGGGGCTCCGTGAGCCACGCTGCGTCACCACCACACTCTCGGGGCCAGAGGACCGCCGCTGCCTGAGTTTTCCTTTTCAGAGGGAGGGTCTGGGTAGAAGGGGATGCGAGGGGCACCGGAGCAGGTGCCGCTGTCTGGTCAGGGGCTGCAGCCTGTATCTGTCTCTAATTTGGACGTGAAAACAAGCTCAGAGAACTGGCTCTGCTGCGGCTGCAGACAGCCTGGCGGGACCCTCGTCAGCGCCATTTGAGCCGAGGGACGCGGCCTTGCAGCAATCAGAGCAGGCCTTTCAGAGAGATGCAGCCCATCCCTTGCGGTGGTTGGAGGGGCCTGGGGTGCGGGCTCCGTGCTCCTCGCGGGGTTCCAGCCCCGTCCTCTGCCCCACCGGCGAGAGCGATGACTGAGCGGCTCGCGGGGACAGCGGAGCGCGGCCACTGCACGTGCTGCGGGACATGGACCCACATCCCGGTGCCGCGTGTGCTTAGACCCCGAGGGGCCCTGAGGAGCGGTGCTGAGTCTTCCCTTTTCACTTAAAACAAGACACAGCGTGACTGTCAAGCGACAGAAGAGTCCGTTTCCAGCAGCCGCCCTGTTGAAGGCCCCCCGCCTGTATGCCACCGTCGTGGCCATGTGTCCCCCTGCGTTCATGTGTTGGAGCCCTAACTCCCAGCTCCACAGGACACGGCTGTACTTGGAGACGCAGCCTTTAGAGGGGTGCTTAAGGTGAAATGAGGTCACTGGGGTGGCCCTAATCCAACCTGACAGGTGTCCTTGTGAGAAGGGGAGATTAGGACACAGACACGCACAGAGGGACAGCCACGTGAGGACACCAGAAGCAGCAGCACCTACACCTCAGGAAGAAGCAGCTCTGCCCACACCTGCATCCCCGGCTTCTGTCCTCGGGACCGTGAGAAGATAGATAAGCTTCTGCTGCCTGAGCCATCCGGTCTGTTGTGCTTGTGGTGGCGGCCCCAGGACACTGACACATCCATCACAGCACATTATGGTTACAACAGTGTCCCTCCTTGAATGTGGTCCTCCAATCACCCTGGTGAGGTGGGAGGGCCAGCGTGTCACCCCCATTTTTAGCGGAGGACCATAGCAGGCAGGATGCCCTCAGTTATGCTGCAGTTAGAAACACCCCCAAAATCCCACGGCTTAAGGAATCCTTTGGGGAAACCACTATGCAAAGAAAACCGTTTCTCAGTAACTTGCATTTTATTTCCATTTGGATTTTAAATACATCAGCTCCTAAGGTTGGTTCCCCGGGGAAGCCTCTGGATGGTCACACTGGGGGAGGTGTCGGCACACTCTCTGGATTTTCCAAGTGTGCTCTGCTTGGCCCCGGCTGAGGCTCAGGCAGGGTACCCAGTGACTCCAGGGTGGAGGTGCCCTTGGTGGAGCTCCCACAAGGTCAAAGCCGCGCTCACCTGCAGGTGAGTAATCATTACCAGGAGTGTTCTCATAGGTTCTACGTTCTTTCCCTGATTAAATCAGCCATTAGTTGCCGCTGAGGTTATTTCCAGCCCCCATCTGAGCACGGAGGGGATTCTCGGGCTCTCGGGCTCAGCGCCGAGGAAGGAAGGAAGGAGCAAACACAGGGCGACGTCCCAGGGCGTCAGGAGGCTTGGCTGTGGCGCAGCAGCGCGACGTCTGTGGCTAAAGGACTCACTGCGCCTCTGCTCCCCGCTCCCCGCCCACCGGCGCTGAGTAAGCCCTCCCCGGCTGTCTCCTCACCGGCTGAGCCAAGCAAGCGGAGAACCCAGCCTCCACTCTACATGCTGGCTTGCCCGCCCTGGGCCCCTGAGCTCGCTCAGAGCGTCACCCTGGGCTGACCTGAGGCAAGGATTTGGGTGAAGGTCCTTTACGTGGAGGCGACCCCAGGAAGCCCAGTGAGGGGGTGGGGGTGGGAGAGGGGAGGGGAGATGCCAGTAAGTGGTGGCATCTGGCATGCCTCTGGGCGAGGAAGCCAGTGTCTGTCCACCAGCTCCCAGCCCTGTGGGTTGAACTTTGCTCTTGGGGTTTCAGAGGAGCCCATCCACACCCCGAGACCGCCCTCAGGCAGGGGTGGAAGGGCGTGGCCCCTAAGCCTTCGGTGAGAGCCGTTGTCTGGAGCCAGGGACTCGCTCTCCTGACTCTGGTTCCAGGCCCGCGTTCAGGGGGGCGTGGCGAGCGCCTCCAGAGCTGGGGCAAGGTCAGGACAGGGCCGGCGGTCCCTGCGTAAGATGAGCAGGCACTGAGCGACCCCGGGAGAAGCAGCGGCCTGCAGCCCCCGGGAGGTGGAGCAGTGCCCGACCACGGCGCGCAGTGGGCCACAGCGGGAGCTCGCAGGGCGGCTGCTCCTCGACTGGGGCCTGGACCAGGGACCGGGGGGCTGGGACCCAGCGGGCCCTGCGTCCCAGTGGCTGCCCCGCAGATGGGCGTCCCCGGGGGAACCCTGCCTTGCCGCCCCCGGGGACGCTGCGCGTCCGGCCCCCCGACGCCCCCCCTCGCCCCGCGTCCTCTCGTGGACCATCTTCCGAGTCCGCGGACTCCCGCGGGCTCCTCTACGCGAGGGGAGGTGCAGGCACACATATGGCAGCTGCTCGGCCATCCCATGATTTAGGGTCAATTTCAAAGAAACCGCGCCTGCTGCACCACTGCTGTTTGCGCTGCAGACGCGCGGCTGGTCCAGGGAGACGGTCGGGTCGGGGCTCCGCTGGGGAGGCCGGGCAAGAGGCGCCTCTGGCCCCTCCTTTCACCCCTGACCTACTTCCTGTTGGCTCTTCAGGCCCCGTTTCTCCTCCCACCTCCAGCCTGGGCCCCGCAGACCTGCGCGCTGGGCCCAACCTGTCCGCCTGCCGGGGCCACCCCGCATCTCCCTCCTGGGCGCTCGTGTCCCTTGGCTGCCGTGGGAGTGTCTCTGGGCCTGGGCCGGTCTGCTGTGCTCCCCGAGGGCCCTTCTGCACCTGCAAGGCCAAGACCCCGCCCCCCCACGCCCCCGCCGCGGGGGCCAGGCCTAGCCCCCTTCCTGCAGCCAGGGCACAGTGCGGGCCAGGCCAGCTGGCCGAAGGCTGGTAAGCTGGCTGACCTCGTCCTAATGGGCCTCAGGTCCACGGTCTTTCCGGCACGAAGCACGTCCAGCAGGCCCGAGGGTGGCCTTCTGTACGCGTTGCAGCAGGCGTGTTTACATGGGGTTCAGCAGAGTGTACGCTGGCACCACTTCTGTCACGCCGGCCGGGAGGGAATGGGAAGGAGGCCCGGTGCGGGGCGCGCTGGGCGCCTGGGCGGGGCCGTGCAGGGGGAGGGGCAGGGGAGGGCCCGCGTGTACCTGTGTGTGGAGGTGCGTGTGTGCGCGCGGGCCGGGAAGAGCGTGAGCGTGTGCTGGGGCTGAGGTGCTGGGTCTGCCTCCACCAGACTGACCGCGAAGGGCTGCGAGCGGTTTTCCGATTTGTGAAGTTACTTGAAAAGCCCATAAAGGAAGAAAATTAAATCACGTGTACTGAATACAGTAGAATTCCAGGAGGCAGGATTGTCCCCAAGTCCCAAACGCGGGGACCCCGCATAGCTGCTCTGTGACCCTCAGTCCCTCCCTCCCCGGGTGCAGGCCCCGCATGGCTGCTCTGTGACCCTCAGTCCCTCCCTCCCCGGGTGCAGAGGCCCCGCATGGCTGCTCTGTGACCCTCAGTCCCTCCCTCCCCGGGTGCAGGCCCCGCATGGCTGCTCTGTGACCCTCAGTCCCTCCCTCCCCGGGTGCAGGCCCCGCATGGCTGCTCTGTGACCCTCAGTCCCTCCCTCCCCGGGTGCAGGCCCCGCATGGCTGCTCTGTGACCCTCAGTCCCTCCCTCCCCGGGTGCAGGCCCCGCATGGCTGCTCTGTGACCCTCAGTCCCTCCCTCCCCGGGTGCAGGCCCCGCATGGCTGCTCTGTGACCCTCAGTCCCTCCCTCCCCGGGTGCAGGCCCCGCATGGCTGCTCTGTGACCCTCAGTCCCTCCCTCCCCGGGTGCAGGCCCCGCATGGCTGCTCTGTGACCCTCAGTCCCTCCCTCCCCGGGTGCAGGCCCCGCATGGCTGCTCTGTGACCCTCAGTCCCTCCCTCCCCGGGTGCAGGCCCCGCATGGCTGCTCTGTGACCCTCAGTCCCTCCCTCCCCGGGTGCAGGCCCCGCATGGCTGCTCTGTGACCCTCAGTCCCTCCCTCCCCGGGTGCAGAGGCCCCGCATGGCTGCTCTGTGACCCTCAGTCCCTCCCTCCCCGGGTGCAGGCCCCGCATGGCTGCTCTGTGACCCTCAGTCCCTCCCTCCCCGGGTGCAGGCCCCGCGTGGCTGCTCTGTGACCCTCAGTCCCTCCCTCCCCGGGTGCAGAGGCCCCACAGGACAAACCACAGGGTGCGGGGGAGAGCCTCCCTACTCCCCGTAATGCCCAGCCCCGCCCTGTCCTGCTTTGCCCCCCCAGAAATTGGTGACCCCCCACAGCAGCCCTGAAGGGGCGATAGGAGGGGTGAGGGGGTGTGGGGGGGTGGCCTCCGTGTGACCGCCTCTCCCCTGGCCCTGCCCTGCTCCGTGGTCCCAGCCCCACGCAGGCAGCTGGCCCTGGGCGACTGCCCACCGTGGCCAAGCCCGCTCCTCCTTCTGAGGCCTGAGGATTGAGAGAGAAGGGACCGTCAGCAGCAGGAGGGGCTGGGCTTCCCCCCTTGAGACCGAGGAAGGGGACATGGCTCTTTGCCCGACGCTGAGTCGGCAAGTCCCGCCTTCTCCCGCCCTTGGGCTCACAGCGGGACTCAGATATCAGGGCTCCTGGCTCTCAGGCCTTCACGCTTGGGCTGAACTGCGCCGCGGGCTCTCCTGGGCCCCCAGCCTGCGGTTGGAAGCCAGCCCCTCATGGTCGATCTGTCTGTCTGTCTACCTGCCTGCCTACCTACCTATTGGTCTGTTTCTCCCGAGAACCCTAACACAGTGCTTGCTTTTTGGGGGGTGCTCGCCTCTAACGTGACCCTCTCCCCGTTGCTCGCGCCCTGTCCCCCTCCCCCACCCCACGGCCCCTCCAAGTCAGCCCCCTCGTGCTGCTCCGTCAGCCCTGGGCAGGGGGCTGTGACGGGCATGGGCTCGGGCCCCTGTAGCCAGAGCCAGTCTGCATGTGGAGGGGTGGCCCCGGGGACCCTGCACGCTCTCCAGGGAGGCCTTCCCCAGGTGTGGGGACACAGGCGCCCCGTGACCATCCCACGGCCCTCCTTGCTCTCCCTGCCGCAAGCCCGGCCCCCATATGCTCCTTCCCGCCAGCAGTGTCCTCCCCGGGCCCTCTTATCAGGAACCTAGCGGTGCTGTCGCCCTTGAACTTAAAGATAGTGACAATGTGACCTGGGGCCCCCGATGGTGAAGGGGGAAGAGCAGCGGTGTCAGCAGGGACGTCCTCCTGGTGCTTTAGGGTCTACAGCTTGGGAGGAAGAGGCGAGAGGGTGGGGCCGGGGCCCCTCCCTGGGTGGGGCGGGGCACCTGTGAGCTCCTCCCAGGCGGGCAGGGCAGCCGCTCTGCCCACCTGCAGCCCGTAACCCGATCCCAGGCTAACGAGTTCAAAGTCACATTCCTTATCACAGTTTTGAGGCCGAGGGAGGAGGACTGGAGGCCTACCCCGGAGCAGGGCCCTTGGTGCCCTCTGCCTTTTATTGCACAACCGCGGGCACTTTTACGGGCACAGCCAGCCTTTCACTAGGTGCTGCCACAGTCTCTCTGCTTTAGCCTTCACCTGTGACGTCTGCACCGTGAAGATAAGCTTTCAGCTGCCAACTCATTTACTGACGTACTAGCTGCAGGTTTTTCTCTTCTGCTTGGTGGCATCGTCACGCCCGGAGAACGTGCCTGACAAAACCCTCTGATGGGACATTATTATGCAATGATCCCGCAGAGCAAGGGTGCCACAGCAGTGACACAACCCAAAGGCAGGGTTTGGCCTCCAGGAAAAAAAAATCCCCAAAGATAAATATAAGAAAAATATGTGTAAGAAAGATGTAAAGGACTAAGTATCCTTACTATGTAAAGAATTCTCAGAGTAAATAAGAAAAGCATTCACCCTACTAGGGGACATCTTTTGATTTTGCCCACCCAGTCCCGTGTCTCCTCCATCTGCTAACAGCTGCCAGGAACCAGCCCTCTCCCACCCTTGTCCGTGAGATTTGAGGGAGGTGACCTCTACTTGCCCTCCAGAGGTGGAACTTGACACACACCCGGCCGGCCAAGGGGCTCCTGGGGTCTCTGGCTGGAGCTACGGGGGGAGAGGCAAGCTTTCCCGTGGGCTGTGAAACTGGTAAGACGTTAGCCATCGCTGCTGCAGTGGGATGAGCTAGCTGCCTGAGAACAAAGCCACCCGGCGGGGGGGTGAGGGGGAGAGCTGAGATGCTGGTGAAAAGAGGGGAGAGAGCAGAGAAACGCCGAACGAGGAGGACCGGGGTCCAGCTCAGCCTGAACCCTAACGCGCCCCGAAGGCTTCACTGACGTCAACCACGGACTTTCTTTTTTAGCTTCAAGCAGTTCAAGTTGCATTTCTGTCATTCACAACCAAGGGAGGCTTGGCCGAGACCCATTAACAGAAAATAGAAGATCTGACTCGCAGAAGAAATACAAAGGCCGATAAACACGAAAACAGAATCAGTAGGAGTAAGAACATTCCGGAATTGCGCCTTAAAACGAAGGCACACTGTTATATGAGTTGTGTACCCCCCAAAAGTCCTAATCCCTAGCACCTAAGAATGTCACCTCATTTGGAATTAGGGTCGTTTCGGACAGAATTAGCTGAGGTGAGGTCACCCTGGAATGGGTGGGCCCCTGACCCAATCTGACTGGTGTCCTTGTTAGAAGAGACACCTGGGGAAAGGGATGGGCGTGGTGGGCCTACACCAGCATCTCAGCTCTCCCCCTCACCCCCCGCCGGGTGGCTTTGTTCTCAGGCAGCTAGCTCATCCCACTGCAGCAGCGATGGCTAACGTCTTACCAGTTTCACAGCCCACGGGAAAGCTTGCCTCTCCCCCCATAGCTCCAGCCAGAGACCCCAGGAGCCCCTTGGCCGGCCGGGTGTGTGTCAAGTTCCACCTCTGGAGGGCAAGTAGAGGTCACCTCCCTCAAATCTCACGGACAAGGGTGGGAGAGGGCTGGTTCCTGGCAGCTGTTAGCAGATGGAGGAGACACTGTACTGAGTGGGCACAATCAAAAGATGTCCCCTAGTAGGGTGAATGCTTTTCTTATTTACTCTGAGAATTCTTTACATAGTAAGGATACTTAGTCCTTTACATCTTTCTTACACATATTTTTCTTATATTTATCTTTGTGGATTTTTTTTCCTGGAGGCCAAACACTGCCTTTGGGTTGTGTCACTGCTGTGGCACCCTTGCTCTGCGGGATCATTGCATAATAATGTCCCATCAGAGGGTTTTGTCAGGCACGTTCTCCGGGCGTGACGATGCCACCAAGCAGAAGAGAAAAACCTGTTGAAAAACCTTGGCCAGCCAAGGAATGACAAGCGTTGCTGAGAGCTGACGGGAGCCGGGAGAGGCGGGAAGGACCCTCCCCTCGAGCCTCAGGAGGGAGCCCGGCCCTGCCCACACCTTGATCTCAGCCTTCTGGCCTCCAGACTGTGGGAGAATGGATTTCTGTTGTTTGAAGCCACATAGCTTGTGTAAAAACAACACATGTCTGAAAATAGGTGAAATGTTAAATAAATGGAAGTGTGAAATAAATATGAGACATAATGGAATGTTAAAGATAACGTCTTTAAATAATATGACACAAAGAAATTCCCTTTATATAAATAGAAAAAACAAGATATATAATTGTCAGAGCTGGGACTTCCCTGGCGCTCCAGTGGTTAAGACTCCACACTTCCACTGCAGGGGGCCCGGGTTCAATCCCTGGTCAGGGAGCTAAGATCCCGCGTGCCACGCCGCGTGGCCCAAATAAATAAATAAATATAAGAGAAATAAAACAAAATTGTCAGAGCTGACAGAGCCCAGCTCCCGCCACTGCCCTGATGCCGTGACACTGACCGGCCCCGTCCTGCAGCCGGCTCTGCGTGTCACCACGGGCAACGAGGAAAGAGGCTTCAACCGGGTCCCAAGTCAGCCCAGGACTCTGCGTGCACCTGCAGGCCTGGACAGAGGCGGACTCGCCCTGAGAGCACTTGGGAGTCCCTCTGTCCAGGGGGAACAAGTGCTGAAGTGCGCTGGGAACGCCCAGGCCTCTAGCCCTTCCTCTGTTTTTTTAGGTGCTCAAACCTCTTTCGGATTCTACGTGATCCCAATACATCACATCGTCATAGACCATCTCACGTCCGCTGTCAGATGTTGCCGAGGGAAACCAGGAGGTGGCCCGTGGCATCCGCGTGCACCTGCGCACCCATTCTGAGAAAACGGAAGGAAGCCCAGCTGCTCTGGGGATCTGAGACTTGGCGGTTCCCAGGCTGGTGGCCCAGGTCTTCAAACCCTGCCTGCTGACTTCTGGTCTGTGGTTTATCTATGGGAAGAAGGTTCTGGAAACCTCCTTTGAGGCCTTGGGGTGACCCAGAGATTCCTGGCCCTGAGGCAGGGCTGGTTGGGCCTCCTTCCTGGTCCAGGCACCCGGAAAGGCTCTGCCCGATTTAAAACTCTCACCCGTTCTGAGGGGTTTTAGACTGAGCTATGTCGTACACGAAAATTTTGCTTTTTTTCCCACCAAAGTTTGGTTTTCTGGTTTAGCAGGAACCACCGAGCGGATGCGAGCTTGACAGTGGTGTGCTAATGCCACGGGACCTCGTCCCACTTTGTCCACGTCCTGTACCTTCGCACGGCTCATTAGGTGTCACACTGTACCTGTCAGGTGTCATCACGGGTTCTCGGTCTGGGGACGGGTTTATGGTCATTTTTAGTAGTTGATGCCAGTGACGTCTTTGCCTCTTCATGACGTAAGTCCGTGTGTTTTCTTTTTAAACAAACAACACAACAATACCAAAATCCATGAAAAGCGGGTCAGAAAGAACGAAAACACCTTTCTAGGCTGTACCGAGAAAGCCCGGCGCCGGAGCCGCGGGTCCCCCGGGTAGTCAGAGGCTTCCGCGTCACCTTGGCAACCGGGGGATGAGGCCTCTCCCCCTTGCACGGCCCCCAAGCCCGGCTGTGGCGGCCCGAGCCTGCGGGTCCCCAGGGCCGTCTGGGAGCCCTCGGTTTCTGAGAGTCTGCTCTTGGCCACCAGGTACCACCCTCCTCCCTGGGGCTGTGCTGTCCTGAGCTGGCTGGGCCAGGTGTCCAATCTGGACCCCGGACGCCTCTCAGACAGCCATGGCATCTCCAAGGAAGTCTCCTGGAGAATGTGAGCAGAAAAGCTTGTCAGAGTGACCAAGATGCTGGCATGGGGGAGGAGGACAACGGGGGGTTAAATCGGGGACGGTACAGCCTCCTCCATCGTGGAATTCCAGGCATGACTCTGATGGTGGTTTAATGACCCGGCAAGAGGCTTCCTCTGCAGGGCTGGCGAAAAAGGCAGGAGGTACATCATACACAGAAGGATGTCGATACTACTTTTATAAAAAGGCTGCGTGGAAGGATATCAAACTGTCAGCAGCATTGCCAGTGTTTTTTGGTTTTGTCTTTACATATCTCTATATTTTCTAAATTTTCTACTGAGGTTTCTATTGATGTTTATAGTCAGAAAAAAACGAAGTCTTTATCAGAACAGACCAGTCCGCTCGGGGAGCACTGATCTGGCTCTCACTTGATGCCGCTGAAATTGACCGGGATCCACCTAGAAGCCACAGGGAGAGCTGGGGCCCTGGCCTTTCTGTCACTGCCCGTCCCTCTCTTGGCTCTCACCCTGGGAACCTGCTCCCGGAACGGGGGGATCCTTCCCTTCTCCCCCAAGGTCCGGAATGGGCGAACTGCTTAGACTTTCAGAGCCGTCAGGACCTGTCGCCAGGGACGCCCCCCACTTCCTGTCCTCATCCCTCCTCCCCAGCTCGGAAGCCACACTCCAGCCCGGACTCACTGCCAGGCATCGCCCCGAACTCCTTTCCCCTCACCCTCACCTCTCTCCGCATCGTCATCCTCGGCCCGCGGCGCCTCAACCCCGGTTTAGCCCGCATACCCACTTAGGCCACACCCGTCCTCATCTGAGCACCTCCAGAGAAAAATCACACAACCGTTTGGTCAACTGTTTGTGAACGGACCTTCAACAATTCCAGAACTTCCGCCATTTTGCCTTTCCGTCTTGGAGCTGGTCCGGATCTCCTCTCTCCTCTCCTCCCCCCATCAGCTGGTCCTCTCGGCCTCCCGCCCTTGGGTCTACACCCTCTGCCTGCTCTCTGGCAGAAACAGAAGGAGCCCCCCGTGTACGGCCACTTTCCAGCCAAACCACTCTGTTCCATCACTCTGACTTCTCTTCCTCCTCCCAGTGGCTGCCTTCTGAAAGCTTCTCACCCAGCCCCCCCCCAGCCCCCCCCCACCACGTCCGGTCTTTATTGTCTCTCTCCTTAGCCGGATGGTGGCCCTCAGGGGAAGGCGTCTCGTCTGTTCTCCTCCCACTGTGCTCACAGCCCCAGAGAGTGCACGGCACACGGTAGACGCTTCAGGTGCCTGGGTGGGCGCTGGTGGGTGACTCCCTCGGCCCTGGCATGCCTGGCCGCCTCGCCTCTCTCTGACCTGGCCCTTCCCTTCCCGCGGTCCCTACCAGCCTGTCACAAAGCTCACCTGTGCTTCTGGCAGCGCCTAGCACGGTTCTTGCAAAGAGTAGAAATTCACAGATTTGGGGGACGAGTGAAGTGTAACACAAAGGCCAGTACACCGTGCTTGACGCCAGTGGGTGCCCCAGAGACAAGTAGCTGAGAACCACCCCTTAGAAGTCTGCCGTCTCCCAGAAGGAGTCAGGGTGCGCCGTGCGGCCCCTGCAGGAAGGAGGCCCACACCCGGCCCCACGCTGGGCTCCTGGTCCTCCTCCCCCGTGTGGAGGGGTGGGACCCCTCTTCCTGATGGGCCGATGCGGCAGGTACGACGGCGGAAACCTCCGGCATTCCTGAATGCTCTTCCCTCCACCAGAGGACAGCGGGTTACTGTGGGTGTGCTGTCACGACACGTGACCACCCCTGCCAGGAATCTTGATGTTGCTTTCCTCACGAGCCCCCCCAGTAAATGCGACACCTCCGCCTGGCCCTTGCTGGCTCTCTGCCGCCTACCTCGCCCCCTGCAGCCCACCCCCTGCTTCCTTAGGACAGGGCTCAGAACACAGGCCAGGGAGCCAGACACCCCAAGGCCTGCCGAGGCCTCAGGTGCAGTATCAACCGTGACCAGCCCATTAGCTACACCGGTTCCTCAGTGGTGACAGGAACAGAGATGGCAAGAGAAAGCCTAGAACTTGGGGTCCTGGGGCCAGCTGGGCCGTGAATAGGAAGCTCCTGCTGGTGTGCCTATGAAACCCAGAGTGTTGGAAATCCGCCCTGCCCGTCCCATGGCTGCCTCTCCAGACCCCCGACACCTCCAGCCCAGGCCCAACATCCCCAGGACCGGGATTCCTTCTCTCCCAGCCTGCGGAGAGCCTGGACTGAGGAATACGGCCATCACCACGGCAGTCACGGAACAAACGCATCGCACGCGTAGGAGGGGGAGCTGTGGGAGGCTGACACTCTGGGCGGCGTTGGACGGCTGCTTCACCCAAGCTCCTGACTTGGCCTGAGAACGGCTGGGTTCTCCTCCCGCCTGCTGGACCCCAGGCCAGGGGCCATAACTCCAAGACGCAGTGCACACGTGTCTGTGTGTGTCTGTGTCTCAAGCTCTACAGACGCAGCAGGCAGCAGAGGGGACCAGGGCCGCCCTGGAGGCCCACGGACGCTGCTGGCGGCTGATCTTTTTCTCTGAGGCCTGCGATCGTTGGGCTAATGCCTTTAATAAACCACACAAAACCAAGGGAAACAAAGCCAGGAGGACAGACAAGGGCCTTGAGTACCTAGGAGAAGGGTGTCAAGAAAGAAAAGTGCCTTGTCATACTCTCGGTGACCGGGGAAAGCCACCTGGAGAGGGACGCTGGCGTCCCCCCACCTTTAGTCACGGAGGGGAGCAGGTTTAGGACACCCACCGGGGACAAGTTGGGCACACCTGTGAATGTTAAAGAGACCTGTTGATGGGGTCTGCAGGCTCAAGATCTAGAAACAGTAAGATGAATTCCAGAAACACTGCAATTGTAAGACAGGCTTAAGAAATTCCAAATGGAAAAGAAATCCGACTTACTGTTTCTCCCGAATCTGCAATGATATCTATATCTATGCCTATGGTACCATTCTTGCAGACTTTGAGAGTATTTCTTCCACTAGGTTAGGTGGAGAATTCCTCAAGTCACTTTCTTACGTCTGTAGAAGCACACTCAGTATTTTCTTTTCCTCATATTGTGTACAAAGCATGGAAGACTAGAAACATGAAAATAAAGCAATTATTCTGGAAGGAATTACAGCCTCCAGGGGCTGAGGAGACAAGCAACGACTAAAGGCCCTTGGAAACAGGCTCAGCAGCAGCAAATTCGCAGGGGTGCCAGGAGGAACCCCACTGTGGGATGACAGCCCTTCTGAGGCCTGCCTTTTCCTCTGCCCTGCCTGCATTGTCCAAAGAGCAGGCTCGCCGCCCAGGGGCCGGGGAATGGCCACAGCCCGCGCAGGGCTGTTCAGACCCTCAGGAAGGGCTGGGAGTGGGGTCAAATGAGCCTGGGTCCAGGGACCTTCTCTGGGGAGGCAGCTTCGGCTCTTTTGCCTGCAGTTTCTATGCAGCACTGACAAAATGTTTCCAAACAGCCAGCCAGGCGTTTGCAAACATCTACGACCTTTCCAAAGACTCTGGCTAGAGCTGGGGCTGGGTGGGTGAGGGGGCGGAGGAACCGGCTTGCTGGATGTCACCTGGATGAGCCTGAGAAAAGCTCTTAAGTCACAGAACGAGGGACAGCAGGTGAGCGCATTCAGGTCCCTAGTCTCTTCCCTCTGCATCTTATTCTCCTAGGAAGAGATTAGCGGGGTGCTGGGACCCCCCCGAAGGGGAGGAAAGCAGTTGTAAACTACTCAGCTTGAAGGAAGTAAAAAATATTCCTCCAAAATCTCTATGGATCAACTTGGGACAGATAACGAAGGCAATTTTGAAAGACTAAAGAAAACTCTGGGACTATTTATGTCCTTGAAAGGCCTTTCAGAACAAACTAAACCCACAAACAACTGCCCAGGAAGAGGGCCATGGGAAATATTTGCCCAGGCCTGCAATCGGTCACCAGGAGAAGGGCATCCCAGCTCCACGAGCCCCTGGCCAGGCAGCCTCCTGAGAAGGTGTCTAAGTTCTGTATCCATTTCACTTAACTCTTGCCTGCCAGCCCCTCCCCTAAAGTGGTAATTTTATTTAACACAAGGTAAAAATGATTGCAGGCTAGATGCAGAATTTAAATCTCAAAAGTGCTGCCTCCCTAATATTTAAGAAATACCATTCTCCATAGCCTCTGTCTTCTCTTAGAAAACGTCTTCTTTTCTGGTGAGGCATAAAGGAACATGCAGTGAGCGGTGATGCCAGTGGATATTGTCACCCTCTGCCATTTTCATACCCTCCTCTCGAGCGGGGACCAGGCTG
>NC_041221.1:12986025-13008947 GCF_002837175.3 Physeter macrocephalus | reverse complement strand
GCAGGTCTCGGGTGCAGGATACAGCCATCGCGACCTGCCCGCTCCTGATGAACTTGAAGACGTGGCTCCCCTCCACACCTCCCCCAAACCCGTTCTGAGTCCGACGCCTGGACTCAGAACAGGACTGGTCACCGCCCTGTTGGGAACACCAGCTGACATCTGCCTGTCTCGCCGGTCATCCTGGGGTAGGAGGGAGCTCAGTCCCCGGTGAGATGCGCCTCCTGTCCCCTCGTGGAAGCTGGTTTCATCTTCCGCCTCCCAGACGTCACTGCCTTTACTCACCCATTCCTCAAAAAAAAAGAGAGAAAAAGTATCTCTCTTATGTGTCCGACATCACGCTGGCTGCCATGCAGATGACCGAGGTGAATAAGACATAGTCCCAGCCCTGGGGGAGTGAACAGCCCGCTGGGGACGGGACGCGGTTGGAGGCAGGGACACCGCAGGGAGGAGTCCTGAGGCTCAACGCCTCCCCTCGGCCCTGCTGCGTCAGGTCCCCGCGGCTCAACTCACTGACTCAAGCTCGCGCCGACTGCATTCCCAGCGCGAGCCATGCCTCAACGTGTGGGGTCTTAAAAGTCCTATCTATTCTATTTTGATTAAGCATCTGTCATCTGCATTTCCACTTTGGGACAAGCTGTCAGTCACTGCTTCCCTGCGCTGCACGTGGAGATGCGCAGGCTAATTTAGGGGCGACTGGAGGATGACTCACGTAGAAGAAGAACTGACGCGAGCTCTTGCCTGTCAGAGGAGCTGTCGAGATAGGGAGCATCCGTCCACTTTGTAAGCTCCCTGTACGCCCATCGCACACCCTTGCCTGGGGTTGTCGGCCCCCTGGATGATCCTGATCAAGAGGCAAAGCGGATGGGGGCTTCCCACGGAGCCTGGCTGTGGACGCTGGGCCCGCATTTCCTCACCTGCAACACCCACCCCGCCCCCCGCACCAGCCAGTCCCAGCCACAAAACCCTTGGCGCCAAAACAGTTGGATTCTGACTTTGCAGCAATCAGGAAACTTTGCGCAATAGTCTCAGCACCCACCCAGGTGCTGTTTTAAAAATACATCTGCCCAGGCCCACCCTCGGAGATGCTGGTTCCCTCAGTCTAGAGTGGGCCCAGCGGTCAGCATTTTTTTTTAACATCTTTGTTGGAGTATAACTGTTTTACCATAGTGTGTTAGTTTCTCCTTTACAACAAAGTGAATCAGCTATACATACACATATGTCCCCATATCTCCTCCCTCGTGCGTCTCCCTCCCTCCCACCCTCCCTATCCCACCCCTCTAGGTGGTCACAGAGCACCGAGCTGATCTCCCCGTGCCATGCGGCTGCTTCCCACTAGCTATCTATTTTACGTTTGGTAGTGTATATATGTCCCTGCCGCTCTCTCACCTCGTCCTAGCTTACCCTCCCCCCTCCCCGTGTCCTCAAGTCCATGCTCTAGTAGGTCTGTGTCTTTATTCCCGTCCTACCACTAATCTCTTCATGACATTTTTTTTCCTTAGATTCCATACATATGTGTTAGCATACGGTATTTGTTTTTCTCCTTCTGACTTACTTCACTCTGTGTGACAGACTCCAGGTCTATCCACCTCACTACAAATAACTCAGTTTCGTTTCTTTTTATGGCTGAGTAATATTCCATTGTTTGTATGTGCCACATCTTCTCTATCCATTCATCTGTCGATGGACACTTAGGTGGCTTCCATGTCCTGGCTATCGTAACGTCAGCATTTTTAAAAACTCCTCAGCAGATACCCAAGGGCACCCAGAGGGGAGAACCCCGCTCGGCTGGAAGAACTTTTCTACACTGAGGACGCGGAGCCCTAACCAAGGGTCTTCTTTCTCCTGGACTCGGCTCGTACCCAGCTCTGGAGCACATCCCTCAACGCGTCTTTGCTTGAATTAAAGTAGTGACTTCTGAAATCCTTGAACTGCTTTAGCCTGTTTCACATGAGAAGCTATTATTTCTTTTCCAAAACAATGGAGTAAAATGGCTGTTTTTCGTACCTACCGATTTATAAGGTGAAATTTTGTATAAAACAGACACCCATACTAGTCGTGAAATTCCCCTGAAAGGACATTCTTCTCCAGAGCCGGGGGGTCCAGGACGCGGCCATGGTCGGAGTCACGCTCCGCAGCCCCCTGCCGCATCAGAGGAGCCTGGTTTGTACTCACCGTGGGCTAAGCTCCTACAGACCCTGCAGACACCCACCCGGTCCAGGGATCAGGCCTCCCAGTTCTGCGAGGGGGCGAGACACAGACCAGCACGGCCTCAGTCCCACGGCGGAGAAGCCGCTGTGGTGTTCACCACTTTCCTAGCCCAGACGAGGCCGGGCCTTGACGCGGAAAGGAGTCGACGTCACGTCTTCGAGCTGAGCTGGACTGTGTATTCAACTTGGAAGGCCACTGATGCTCGCGACACGGCATTTTTGGTGCCAAGACTGCGATATTCCCTTCGATCCCGGGAGAAGACTTCTCCACGCCCCCTAATTATTTGTTCCTATTCTTTCTTTTTTTGGTTGAGGTTATTCGTGGATAATGGTCAACCTTCATTACGATCGTGGCACTGGTCACAGGTTGACCCAGAGGGAGAGGAAAGCCGAACCACGTTACCTACGGACAGGTCCCCAGCACGGACACCCCGCGCCCCGCAAAGACCCTCCTGCCCGAGGCCACCACACCTCCCTTCCCATCATCCTCCCCAGACGGTACTTGACCCCAAAGGAAGAGAGTTGACAGGGCTGCCCCTGTCGCTCCCGCAGACTGGCTGCCCCCATCCCGACGTCGGACACCGGCTTCCATCCCCTCCTGTCCCCTTTGGGCTCTCGGACAGTTACTGCGGTGCTAACACCCCAGGCTCTTCCCTTCACTGTTAGAGCTTCTCCACTTCACACGCAGCTGCCACCTGGAGGGGAGTTCCGTAACTCCTTCATCTTCCAGAAGCGCCCGTCAAGCCCCTGCTTCGCACAGTACGCTCTGGGGAGCGCCACGCCACTCGCTCCTCCCTCGTCCACAGCAACACAGCCAGGCTTGCCGTGTAGGCCAAGGTGGCTGTGCCGTCCCCGGCGGCGCCGCCAGAGGGTTGAGCGGGGCTGAAACTCAGCTCACCTCCTGGTGCGCTCACAGAGTCAGCACAGGACACTGCAAAGGGGCGCCCGTGACCTCCACCAGCGAGTCTAGACTCCTGAGTCTGTTGGAGCGGGAACAGGACTAGAGGCGGGGACTCGGCCTGACCGTGGAGCTGGGGCCTCGGTCTCCTCCCGCCCTCGGGCTGGCATTTGCACCGTCGGCTTCCCCAGTTCTCAGACGGGACTGCCCGCCGGCCGTCCCGGGCCTCCAGTTTGCGGACGGCGGGTCCTAGGACCCCTCAGCCTCCCTCATCATGGAAGCCAGCTCCTTGGAGTAAGTTTAGATGTATCTGGTTCTCTGGAGAACCCCGACGAGTCCGGCCACCCCGCGAGGATTCCGGCCAGCGTGTCTGTGCCCTGAGTCTGCCCTGCACCCCCTGAAGGGGACCCCACGCAGGGCGGGATCCCGAGGGGCCCGTCTGTCTCTCTCGCTGCACGTGAAGGAGCAGAGGGGCCCTCCTCTGGAAGCAGCTGTCACACCCACTCCCTCTCGGTAGTCTAAGTGGATTGTCTCCAGGTGGGGGGACCGCAGGATCACCTCCACTTCTCCAGCTTAGCCTTCATGGACCGTCAACAAAACAGACCCAACCAAGGACAGAAAGACCGGCCGGGGAATTGCCCGTCTCTGGGGCCATCGGGACAGAAACCCAGGGCAGCCGAGCGCCCAGCCGACACGGTGCGACGCACAGAGTGAGTCCAGGGCAGGGGCTCCCCAATCAACCCCGTCCTGAAAGGCAAGACGCGCCCGAAGGTGAAGACCGAAGAGCCGCCCCTGCCGTGGAGTCTCTGTTCTGCCGCCTTCAAGAGGTGGGGGAGGGACGAGGGAAGGGCATAAAACAGGCTGTGACTGTGGCCCCTCGCAGGGCTGGACAGCCTCCCTGGGCTGAGGCAAGGTGGGTGGCCTCGAGGCGCTGCCCGCACAGCCCCGCTTCCCACCCAGAATTTGCACCTCTGTCCCGGTCACGCACTTAACCCTGTACCTCAGGAGATGCTAGGGAAGCAGGCCGCTGTGGCCCAGGAGTGTGATTGGATGGGAGATGTCCCCTGGGCAACGACTGGTCCTCCCACTCCGTCCAGGAAGAGCAGGGTTGGAATGTGTGTGTGTGTCTGTCTGTTTGAAAATACACATCTGTGTTGAGAAGGGAAGGAAAGTCTCCGCTGGGCTCAGAGAGAGAGCTGCCTGCGTCTCCTCGGGAAGCGCTTTCTCTTCAATGCAGCCGGTGGGCCTCGGGGGGCAGCCCACCCTCCCTCTCCCACTGTAGCTCAGAGCAACTCAGAGGGTGAGGCATCCTCCCCTGGACCAGAAGGGGGGGCCGGCCCCCACCCTGTGGCCCCATTTCTGCGCGTGCAGCACCTCACTCTCCCTCCTCTCCCACACGGAAGCTTGCAGCCGCCTCTGCCTGGTGTCTTCCCTCCTGCCAAAGTCGCCCCCTCCCCGGAGCGCTGACGTCACCCCAACACATCTGCTTTGCTAAAGAGGTGTCAACCGCAGCACTTGCCACCCCCAGAGCCCCTGCAAGGACCTCTGCACCCCGTCATGCTCCAGGTCCATGCTCGGACCACAAGGCTCCTCCCTCCCAGGCCCGGGATGGCCCCCTGCTCCCAGCAGACAGAAGCTTGTTAGGCAACTGCTGACCTGTTCGGTCTGTGCCTTCTCTCCGACTTGTGTTCTCCCACAGACCCCACAGGCATGCCCTTAAGGAGCCCCCCTGAACTCGAGGGATTCTCAGAGTTTCTCTTCCCTTGTGCCCAGGAGCCCAAAGCATCTCCAAGCTCATCTTCCCCCTTCACTTCCCCTCCAAGCACTCTTCCCCCGGCCTCCACAGAGCCAGGCCTGGGCTCAGGGGCAGGACCCCTCCTGTCCCACCCCCAGGGCTGTGTACCTGTGGGCAGTTCTTTCACTTCCTGGCCTCCGGTTCCCTGATTGTAAAGGAGGATGAGGATGAAGTTTGAAAGGTACATAAAATCCCTAACGCAGACAGGTATATAATAGGTACTCGAAAAATGTGTTTCCTTCTCCATCAGCAACACTCTCTGCCACCCCGGTGAATCTTCCTAAACTACCACCCTGCTGTGTCTACCCCTAGATTCATAGGTTGAAGCCCTAACTCCCCAGCGTGGCTGTAGTTGGGGTAAGGAAGTAATTAGGGTTAAATGAGGTCATCAGGGTGGGGCCCTGGTCTGGTGGGATTAGTGCCCTTATCAGAGGAGACCCCAGAGCTCGCTCTCTTGAGCTCTTTCTTCCCTCCTTTCTTTCTTTGTTTAAATGACATTTACTCACATCATTTTCAGAAAATAAAAATAAATGATGATTTAGAAAATAAAACCATTTAGATAATGGTTAGCTTATTACTTTGGAAGGTGAGTATTGCAATCATAAAGTATGTCTCTATTTCATTTTTTTTATTGGGGTATATTTGTTTTACAATGTTGTGCTAGTTTCTACTGTACAGCAAAGTGGAGTAGAGTTCCCTGTGCTATACAGCAGGTTCTCATGAGTTATCTACTTTATACATATTAGTGTATATACGTCAATCCCAATCTCCCAGTTCATCCCACCTCCCACCCCCAGCCCCCGCTTTCCCCCCTTGGTGTCTATACCTTTGTTCTCTACATCTTTCTCCCTTTCTCTCTTTCTTTCTTTCTTTCTTTCTTTCTTCCTTCCTTCCTTCCTTCCTTTCATTCTTTCTCTCTTTCTTTCTCTCTACCACACACCCCCCACTGAGTATATGAACCAAGGAAAGGCCACGTGAGGACACAGGGATACAGCAGGAAAGCATCCATCTACAAGCCAGAAAATGAAGGCTCACCAGAAACTGAATTTTCTGCTGCCTTAATCTCAGACTTCCAGCCTCCAGAACTGTGAGAAAATCAACTGCTGTTGTTCAAGTCGTATAAGCCTGTGGTATTTTGTTACAGCAGCCCCAGCAGACAAAGATCCACCCCAACCATGTTACTCTCTTCCTGCCAATGGTTCTCCTCACTCCTTAGTGGGGTCAAGGTCACTGGGCAGGTGATTCAGGCTTCCCCAGGTCTGGCTCCAGATACCTTTGTGGTATTATCACCCCACCACCTGCAAAACTCAACAGCCTGGCCATACTGGGCCCAACTGACGTCTGACTCACAGAAGGACAGACAGATGGGGGGGTCAGGAGGGCTCCTGAGAGGGGAGCAAGTTCAGCACCTTTTATGGTGACACAGGTGGGGCCCGAGGGTGGAGTAAGTGTGGTCATCGTCAGTTCCTGTAGGGGGAACTCCACCCACAGGCATCTCCTTCCTGGAGCCGGATCCCTCTCCCCCACTCCAGGTGAGGGATGCTGAGAGAGGGAGTCACGTGTGCCGTGGATCCTCCAGTGAGAGGGACAGGGGACGTGGTCCTCTGCTCTGTAGAGCCACGGTTTCCATTAGAGCTGTACTTTGCTTTCTAGGATCCCTGAATTGTTCATTTACTTTTATTTTATGTGTTCAGTTATTCAACCAAGATTTATTGAGTCAACACTGTTTAAGAGGCAGCGTCCAGCAGCGAAGGAGGCTGACAAGTCTCTGTCCACTCAGAACCTGGAGTCTGACGGTCCATGTGGAAGAAATGCAGGACAACTAGTAGCAACGGACAATCTTCCAAAAGAGACTTTTTCAGTCTCTGCAGGATTTTATCGAAAGTGAGCGATTTTATCTTTATGCAGGTGGCAGCCTTGTCTGTCTCGTGTTCCTGAAAGGCCGACACCGTCAACTTTCCCATCTTTTTTTTTTTTTTTTAATTTTATTTATTTGGCTGCGCTGGGTCTTAGCTGCAGCACACGGGATCTTCTTTGCCGCATGTGGGATTTTTAGTTGCGGCATGCAGGATCTAATTCCCTGACCAGGGATCGAACCCGGGCCCCCTGCACTGGTAGCACAGAGCCTTAACCACTGGACCACCAGGGAAGTCCCTCCCATCTTATTTAAAAGGTCCCTGCAATGAAATGTGAGTTTTAAAAGTCATGGTCTAGAGGCAGGTGCTGCTGAGAATCTATGAAACCCGAGAGTTGTTCTGAAAAGGAGACACAGGAAAAAGTGTCCCCATCTGGCCTCCATGAGCATGAGTGGGTTGGAGGAGGATGTCTGCTGCTGTGGCCTCGGGTGGGGTTTCTGCGAAGAGGCCCCTCGAGCTGGCCTGCACTTTCCCCTGAAGCTGATCACAGATGAGAGCAGGCTCCTTCCAGCTCTCCTGGCTCATCTTTTACTTCTTTGGTGCCATGCGTTTGGACAGGTGTTGCTAGGAAGAACAGACGTGTAGACACGCTTCCTGCACTGATGCTCTTCTCTTCCTAACGCTCCAGTCAAAGGGCTCCACGCCCTGCGCCTGCCTCTCCAGTACCCGGGGCCGCTCTGTGTCTGCCTCACTTTGGGCATCTCCTAGCTCAGTCTAGACAGACTGGCATCTGAAAGGGACGGGCGAGCCTCCCACCCTCTCCCCACAGAGAACAGTGCTGGTTTGCAAAGAGGAAGGTCCGGCCCGAAGTGAAGGGCAGGTTGCCGGGGAGCAGGAAGCAGAAACTGTCTTTAGGTTTTCATCGTGCCCATGGGATGCATGTTTTCCCTGTTAACTTTTTAGACCTTTTGTCACCTAATTCAATAAATTCTCGTACATTTGGGCTGCGACAACCATTGCACTATTTGTTTTCCTTGTTTCCACTATTTATATACCATTTTCTCTCCTTTCTTGTCTTCTTTAAGATTTTTCCAGTATTTTCTATGATCATTTCCTCCCCTCATTGTAGAATTTGTAACCAAATAGGAAAAAAAATAAAACAAACAGGAGGGAAATCCAGAAATGACTTGTATTTCACTTTAATATCTATAAGACAAAAAGAAGAAAGATTGTGAACAAATGCAGGATTCCATAACGTTAAAGGTCAGTGCAAATAGATGAAAAAATATTTAAATACCTTAAATGAATGGAAATTAAAGATAGAAACAGAGGGTTCAATGTTCTCTCTACTTTGTGCATATTTGGAAATTTTAATGATTACAATATCTTGAGCACCAAGAAGAGGCAAGTCCCCCTGAAGCCTGGAGGGGGTCTAACAGTCTTGGTGGGAATTGGCGACTCTGTGAGTGGACAGAAAACTTGGGTCATACACAGCTTAAATCTTTGGATGTGAAAACAAGGATTTAAAAGAAGGGATTTGTGTTATGAAACCACCTCTTTTAGTGGGGCTCTATATGTCCAAATGTGCTGTCAAAAATAAGTCACTTAGCATCCCGGCCAGTGTAGACAGTCACACACAACTGCAGCAGGACAAGACTCCGCTGCCCCCAGGTGGTATGGGGATAAGCCATTGTTTCCAGAGTGGCCTTTTAGGGTTCACTTCTTAGGACCTTTCAACATCAGAAATATTTGGAATTATGTCCAGAAATTTTAAGAAAATCAAACTCATAGCCTATAGCATTTTCAAGTTAAGGAATTTATGGACAGTTGAAGTTTTATCTGCTCATAGTTAGGTTCATTGCAGTAAAAGCCCTGCCTGGTTTCTCCCTTCAATTAATATAGGAGTAATTAATTGATTTGGACTCGGGATGTGAAATCGAAATTTTACTAAATTTATTTTCAGTTTTGAAACATACCAGAGAAGTCGCCATGTTTAGAAAGTTAATTTCTCGGATAATGAGATCAATGGTAAAGTTTGATTTGTTAATCAAATAACTGAAGCTCTCACCAAGAAAATTAACTTTGCTAAACTTACACATGCAGTTTAAAATATCCAGAGGGGTTTAACATTTGCTTCCATTGATCAAAGCCTGTTTTTTAAAAAATGGAACTGCTTCCAGTTACCAAAATTATAAATATGAGCTGATCTTAAATACAAGGAAGAGCTAGTTACTCAAATTCTCAACTTTGATAACATGAAGATTATTTTTTAAAACCAAAGCCAATTTCTGAGTTATGTTTTCTGTACAAAATCCAACCCGGAGGGTGCCAGAACTCACATTTAACACAAGAGGGAAAAGGCAGACAGCAGCCAGCCGTCTACGACATTTGTTAAATTGCAAGTGGGCTCTGACCAGGGCGCTTTGTTCCTGCTGGCCAGGGGGGGCCCCGCGAGGGGCTTTTAGCCTCGGAGAATCGGGACTCAGGAAGTCACTTCTCTGCTTGCCCATCTCTCTGCCACGACCTCACCCGCCCCTCCCTGGCCTCAGCTCTGCGTGGTGCCTCCCAGCTCGCACACAGCCCTCCCTGCATCGGCTGCTCCTCTGCTCCTCTGTCCCAGACCCTTCAGGAGACAGCGTCCCCCGTGCTTCCTCCTCACCAGGTCCCCACCCCACCCCAGCCCAACACGTGCCTCTTCCTGGGGCCACATGAATCGTACGTGTGATCTCCAATCCTCAGGATGGTCAAGCACAGAGCACTGGACTGGGAGTTCCTGCTGCATTCAGCCGCCAGACGCTGAACCTGTCCTTGGGCCCTGCTCTCCCAGGGAGGGGGAGAGGTCACAGGGGACAAACGTCCACCGGAAATCTGGCCTTCCCCAGAGTCAGGGGACCCCAGGGCGCATCACCACAGCAGGGCCCCCGGCCCCACCTGCACTATTCCACTTTCCAGAATCTTTTCATGCTGACACCTGGGTCCCAGTTCATAAAATCAGGAAGGAGGCACTCACCCAGCAGCCTTTACAAATCCGGCAGAGACTCAGCTCAGAGAACATTTGAAAGCTCTTCAGATTATATCACCCCGGCATGTCTTTATGTAAAATTGTCCGTGTTCCTTCCCCACCGAGGACCGTGACGTGCTCCCTTGTCTGTGTGATATTCCGAGGACCTCGCGCAGGAAGCGTTGGCTTGTCCATCTGAGAGCACAGCCGGGCCTCACTGTGTGCTCGATGTGGGATCCACCGGGGCCACAAGGAATCAGTCGGGCGACTGAGCCT
Source organism: Physeter macrocephalus (assembly GCF_002837175.3). Taxonomy (NCBI): domain Eukaryota; kingdom Metazoa; phylum Chordata; class Mammalia; order Artiodactyla; family Physeteridae; genus Physeter; species Physeter macrocephalus. The sequence continues at coordinate 12,998,914 of NC_041221.1, read as the reverse complement.
GTTCCTACGGCCCCTGAAGCCCTGGACTGCACTGAGATCGTGATTCCATGTTGATGTCCAAGCTGGGAAGTCTTTATCAGGTGCCCCAGCTGCAGTGAAGACACCGAAACTGTGAGAGGCGCCTGGACCAGGGGCAGCAGGGGTTGAAACTCTCATCCAAATTGCAGCTCTGGGGGTCACGGACAGACGTGTTCAGTGCCAGCACCCGCCGGCTGTTGGCGTAAGTGACGCCATCTTGGGCCCGCCAGGTCCCTCCTGTCCTTCTGCTGACCTTACCCAGGACTGTACTGTGCAGAAAATCCCTTCTCTGTCATCAAAGGCTCTGAGGTTAATAGATATCGTTTGATAATTATTAGCACCAGGTGGCTTCTATGCTTTGTTAGCGCCCAAACAATGATGAATGCTGATGTACTCCCAGCATGAGGAGTGGTTGCCCACTCAATCTTCCTGACTTAGGAATGCATGTCCTATTTCCAAGCATGGACCCCATGCCCTAGGTTAACTATAAAACTGTCCCAGTGGCCCCTCGGGGGGTGCAGAGTGCAGCTGTGAACACGGATCCTTGCCTGCCTGATCCACCCTGCCAGTAAATTACCTAATAATAGACCGATCCATTGATTAGATGGAGCTGCCTGCCTCGTTTTTCGGTGTCAAGACACCTTCTCAGTGAGGTGGGCACTTTTCCTTCCCTGCATCCTTCAACACCCACCTCCCTTTGCCCCCTCAGGGCATCCTTCCCTCGGGGACCCCAGCCTGATTTCCTGCTGGCCCACCTGCATTTTGATAGCTGAGCAGTGTTGTCCCAACCAAAGTGAAGCCTGAGACAAAAGGAAAAATATGCACCCCGCTTCACATGTTTTATGTAGTTTCATATGGTCATGTCTTTGCCAGAGCATTAAAATAGTTGCAAAGATAAAAAGCCGCAGAGCAGATGTATTAAAACTTACAACACTACTTTATTTATATCAAAACAGAATTAATTATAATTTTACTTCAACTTAAGTTAATTTAAAATTATTTAAGATAATCACTTGGATAAGAAAAATTGTCAAACATGGAAAATCTTAAGTAAAAATAAGAATAGTCTGAACCAAAGAATGTACGACACCAAAAGTGAGCTGTAAGGTAAATCACAGACTTGGGTGATTATGACACATCCATGTAGGGTCACCAACTACTTCCACTTTCCAGAATCTTTTCATGCTGACACCTGGGTCCCAGTTCATAAAATCAGGAAGGAGGCACTCACCCAGCAGCCTTTACAAATCCGGCAGAGACTCAGCTCAGAGAACATTTGAAAGCTCTTCAGATTATATCACGATCTTAAATACAAGGAAGAGCTAGTTACTCAAATTCTCAACTTTGATAACATGAAGATTATTTTTTAAAACCAAAGCCAATTTCTGAGTTATGTTTTCTGTACAAAATCCAACCCGGAGGGTGCCAGAACTCACATTTAACACAAGAGGGAAAAGGCAGACAGCAGCCAGCCGTCTACGACATTTGTTAAATTGCAAGTGGGCTCTGACCAGGGCGCTTTGTGAAGTTCCTGCTGGCCAGGAGGGGCCCCGCGAGGAGCTTTTAGCCTCGGAGAATCGGGACTCAGGAAGTCACTTCTCTGCTTGCCCATCTCTCTGCCACCTCCTCACCCGCCCCTCCCTGGCCTCAGCTCTGCGTGGTGCCTCCCAGCTCGCACACAGCCCTCCCTGCATCGGCTGCTCCTCTGCTCCTCTGTCCCAGACCCTTCAGGAGACAGCGTCCCCCGTGCTTCCTCCTCACCAGGTCCCCACCCCACCCCAGCCCAACACGTGCCTCTTCCTGGGGCCACATGAATCGTACGTGTGATCACCAACCCTCAGGATGGTCAAGCACAGAGCACTGGACTGGGAGTTCCTGCTGCATTCAGCCGCCAGACGCTGAACCTGTCCTTGGGCCCTGCTCTCCCAGGGAGGGGGAGAGGTCACAGGGGACAAACGTCCACCGGAAATCTGGCCTTCCCCAGAGTCAGGGGACCCCAGGGCGCATCACCACAGCAGGGCCCCCGGCCCCACCTGCACTATTCCACTTTCCAGGATCTTTTCATGCTGACACCTGGGTCCCAGTTTATAAAATCAGGAAGGAGGCACTCACCCAGCAGCCCTTACAAATCCGGCAGAGACTCAGCTCAGAGAACATTTGAAAGCTCTTCAGATTATATCACCCCGGCATGTCTTTATGTAAAATTGTCCGTGTTCCTTCCCCACCGAGGACCGTGACGTGCTCCCTTGTCTGTGTGATATTCCGAGGACCTCGCGCAGGAAGCGTTGGCTTGTCCATCTGAGAGCACAGCCGGGCCTCACTGTGTGCTCGATGTGGGATCCACCGGGGCCACAAGGAATCAGTCGGGCGACTGAGCCTGTTCCTACGGCCCCTGAAGCCCTGGACTGCACTGAGATCGTGATTCCATGTTGATGTCCAAGCTGGGAAGTCTTTATCAGGTGCCCCAGCTGCAGTGAAGACACCGAAACTGTGAGAGGCGCCTGGACCAGGGGCAGCAGGGGTTGAAACTCTCATCCAAATTGCAGCTCTGGGGGTCACGGACAGACGTGTTCAGTGCCAGCACCCGCCGGCTGTTGGCGTAAGTGACGCCATCTTGGGCCCGCCAGGTCCCTCCTGTCCTTCTGCTGACCTTACCCAGGACTGTACTGTGCAGAAAATCCCTTCTCTGTCATCAAAGGCTCTGAGGTTAATAGATATCGTTTGATAATTATTAGCACCAGGTGGCTTCTATGCTTTGTTAGCGCCCAAACAATGATGAATGCTGATGTACTCCCAGCATGAGGAGTGGTTGCCCACTCAATCTTCCTGACTTAGGAATGCATGTCCTATTTCCAAGCATGGACCCCATGCCCTAGGTTAACTATAAAACTGTCCCAGTGGCCCCTCGGGGGGTGCAGAGTGCAGCTGTGAACACGGATCCTTGCCTGCCTGATCCACCCTGCCAGTAAATTACCTAATAATAGACCGATCCATTGATTAGATGGAGCTGCCTGCCTCGTTTTTCTGTGTCAAGACGCCTTCTCAGTGAGGTGGGCACTTTTCCTTCCCTGCATCCTTCAACACCCACCTCCCTTTGCCCCCTCAGGGCATCCTTCCCTCGGGGACCCCAGCCTGATTTCCTGCTGGCCCACCTGCATTTTGATAGCTGAGCAGTGTTGTCCCAACCAAAGTGAAGCCTGAGACAAAAGGAAAAATATGCACCCCGCTTCACATGTTTTATGTAGTTTCATATGGTCATGTCTTTGCCAGAGCATTAAAATAGTTGCAAAGATAAAAAGCCGCAGAGCAGATGTATTAAAACTTACAACACTACTTTATTTATATCAAAACAGAATTAATTATAATTTTACTTCAACTTAAGTTAATTTAAAATTATTTAAGATAATCACTTGGATAAGAAAAATTGTCAAACATGGAAAATCTTAAGTAAAAATAAGAATAGTCTGAACCAAAGAATGTACGACACCAAAAGTGAGCTGTAAGGTAAATCACAGACTTGGGTGATTATGACACATCCATGTAGGGTCACCAACTACGACAAATGAACCACTCAGGTAGGGGGTGTCGTTAATGGGGGAGAGAGCTGTACATGTGTAGGGGTAGCGGGGATGTGGGAAATTGCTGTATTTTCCCCTCAATTTTGCTGTGAACCTGACACGTCTCTAAAAAAATCAAGTCTTAATAAAAATAATACATCTAAAAAATAAGATTAGCAAACCAGTAGTTTCTGAAAATATTATTAAGTCCGCTTCCATGCAAGCCAGGTGCAGTGCATTGACTGGTGGTTCCCACACGCCAGGGCGCTTTGTGAAGTTCCTGCTGGCCAGGAGGGGCCCCGCGAGGAGCTTTTAGCCTCGGAGAATCGGGACTCAGGAAGTCACTTCTCTGCTTGCCCATCTCTCTGCCACGACCTCACCCGCCCCTCCCTGGCCTCAGCTCTGCGTGGTGCCTCCCAGCTCGCACACAGCCCTCCCTGCATCGGCTGCTCCTCTGCTCCTCTGTCCCAGACCCTTCAGGAGACAGCGTCCCCCGTGCTTCCTCCTCACCAGGTCCCCACCCCACCCCAGCCCAACACGTGCCTCTTCCTGGGGCCACATGAATCGTACGTGTGATCTCCAATCCTCAGGATGGTCAAGCACAGAGCACTGGACTGGGAGTTCCTGTTGCATTCAGCCGCCAGACGCTGAACCTGTCCTTGGGCCCTGCTCTCCCAGGGAGGGGGAGAGGTCACAGGGGACAAACGTCCACCGGAAATCTGGCCTTCCCCAGAGTCAGGGGACCCCAGGGCGCATCACCACAGCAGGGCCCCCGGCCCCACCTGCACTATTCCACTTTCCAGGATCTTTTCATGCTGACACCTGGGTCCCAGTTTATAAAATCAGGAAGGAGGCACTCACCCAGCAGCCCTTACAAATCCGGCAGAGACTCAGCTCAGAGAACATTTGAAAGCTCTTCAGATTATATCACCCCGGCATGTCTTTATGTAAAATTGTCCGTGTTCCTTCCCCACCGAGGACCGTGACGTGCTCCCTTGTCTGTGTGATATTCCGAGGACCTCGCGCAGGAAGCGTTGGCTTGTCCATCTGAGAGCACAGCCGGGCCTCACTGTGTGCTCGATGTGGGATCCACCGGGGCCACAAGGAATCAGTCGGGCGACTGAGCCTGTTCCTACGGCCCCTGAAGCCCTGGACTGCACTGAGATCGTGATTCCATGTTGATGTCCAAGCTGGGAAGTCTTTATCAGGTGCCCCAGCTGCAGTGAAGACACCGAAACTGTGAGAGGCGCCTGGACCAGGGGCAGCAGGGGTTGAAACTCTCATCCAAATTGCAGCTCTGGGGGTCACGGACAGACGTGTTCAGTGCCAGCACCCGCCGGCTGTTGGCGTAAGTGACGCCATCTTGGGCCCGCCAGGTCCCTCCTGTCCTTCTGCTGACCTTACCCAGGACTGTACTGTGCAGAAAATCCCTTCTCTGTCATCAAAGGCTCTGAGGTTAATAGATATCGTTTGATAATTATTAGCACCAGGTGGCTTCTATGCTTTGTTAGCGCCCAAACAATGATGAATGCTGATGTACTCCCAGCATGAGGAGTGGTTGCCCACTCAATCTTCCTGACTTAGGAATGCATGTCCTATTTCCAAGCATGGACCCCATGCCCTAGGTTAACTATAAAACTGTCCCAGTGGCCCCTCGGGGGGTGCAGAGTGCAGCTGTGAACACGGATCCTTGCCTGCCTGATCCACCCTGCCAGTAAATTACCTAATAATAGACCGATCCATTGATTAGATGGAGCTGCCTGCCTCGTTTTTCTGTGTCAAGACGCCTTCTCAGTGAGGTGGGCACTTTTCCTTCCCTGCATCCTTCAACACCCACCTCCCTTTGCCCCCTCAGGGCATCCTTCCCTCGGGGACCCCAGCCTGATTTCCTGCTGGCCCACCTGCATTTTGATAGCTGAGCAGTGTTGTCCCAACCAAAGTGAAGCCTGAGACAAAAGGAAAAATATGCACCCCGCTTCACATGTTTTATGTAGTTTCATATGGTCATGTCTTTGCCAGAGCATTAAAATAGTTGCAAAGATAAAAAGCCGCAGAGCAGATGTATTAAAACTTACAACACTACTTTATTTATATCAAAACAGAATTAATTATAATTTTACTTCAACTTAAGTTAATTTAAAATTATTTAAGATAATCACTTGGATAAGAAAAATTGTCAAACATGGAAAATCTTAAGTAAAAATAAGAATAGTCTGAACCAAAGAATGTACGACACCAAAAGTGAGCTGTAAGGTAAATCACAGACTTGGGTGATTATGACACATCCATGTAGGGTCACCAACTATGACAAATGAACCACTCAGGTAGGGGGTGTCGTTAATGGGGGAGAGAGCTGTGCATGTGTAGGGGTAGCGGGGATGTGGGAAATTGCTGTATTTTCCCCTCAATTTTGCTGTGAACCTGACACGTCTCTAAAAAAATCAAGTCTTAATAAAAATAATACATCTAAAAAATAAGATTAGCAAACCAGTAGTTTCTGAAAATATTATTAAGTCCGCTTCCATGCAAGCCAGGTGCAGTGCATTGACTGGTGGTTCCCACACGCCCCAAAGGCCCAAAAGGTGTCCCATCGGGAACCCATGAATGTGACCTTGTTGTGAGTAAGTGCCTCTGGAGGTGTAACCAAGTTAGGGTCTCAGTGTGAGGTCGTCCCGGACTAGGGTGGGCCCTGAAGCCAATGACAAGTGTCTTTATAAAAGACAAGAAGGCGAGGGGACACACGAGGACACCAGCTGGGAGCTGGGAGGGACCCACGGGACTTCAGAAGGACCTGCCCTGCCCACACCTTGATTTCACACTTCTGTCCTCCAGACTGGGAGAGCATACATTCCTCTTGTTCTAAGCCCCCCAGTTTGTGATAAATTGTCACAGCAACTCCAAGAAACTAATACCCCAAGGTTTCACGTCCCCTCCCAATGCCCCCAGCCCCCCTGCCCTGCTCACACTTCAGTAAGGTTTGGTGCAGCACTGGATTTTATTTTAAATGTTGATATTTTGTGGATGGTGCATTTTTTCAATTTAATTTTGATTTTTTTTTTTTAACGTTGCCTCTTTTACATGGATCCGGTGAGCAAGCACCTGGGTGGTTGAAGGAAAAGACTGGCTGGTTTCCGTAAGATGGGCCACCCTTGGCCCCCTGAATATTGAGACACCCACGCCGACACCCCCTGTGGGTACTGACATGGGCCACGAACATCTTCCAGGTGCTCATCCACGAGATCCACCAGTGTCTCCCTAAGGCCCACCTCGTCACCAGTTTTCCACCTGTGTTCCTTCCGCGCCTCTGGCTGAAAGGCTAACCCTTTTGCCACCCACCACGAATCAACCGAGATCTGCTCCCCGGCCAGCGCTACACCCGCAGGAGGGGGACGACGGCTGGCTGTGCCATCCGGAGCTCTGCCCACTGGGAGCGTCCCTTCACCAGGGTCCTCCAGTGACAGATTGATGGCAGCGCACCGGCCGCGACTCCCAGCTGGTGGCAGCAAAATGCACAGAACCTTCTCTTCACCAGGCCCATGCGTCTCCTGCTCCATTAAGGGGCCCCAGGCTTGGGCTGAGGAAGAGGTGGAGATGGAACAGAGGGGACCACGGGGCCCTAGCTCCCTCCTCAGACAGTTTCCCAGTGCCTTCCAGGCTGCTCTGGCCTGGTCGTCCTACGAAAACTTCCATCTGCTCTGGAATATTCCACTGTGCATCTCCAATATCATGGTTGGGGCCACGTGGTCCCCAGAGACCCCTTTTAGGGGTGGCTGCACTTCCTTGCTATGAAATGTCTCAGCTTTCGGGGGTGATGCAGTGTGAAGACCACAGTGCTGGAGGAGATCCTGTAAGTACAAGAATGTGGTGCTGGCAGAGGACCAAGGGCAGGAAGGGAAACCTATTTATCCCCATGAGGACAGAGTGCTGCCCCTCCGTGAGTGACGGGGCTAGTGTACTTCACCGGCCACCAGGAAGTCCACACGTCCCACGAGGGGACACAGGTGGCTCGGCAGTGGTCCAGGGCGGCACTCAGCGGTGGGAGAGCCAGGCTGGCTTTGGTGGAAGGAAGACCACGTGGACCAGGTGGTGCAGACCCTCCACCCTGCAAAAGCAGGCAGCTTATGCCTCTCCTTCCTGATCAGGATGGAGAAGAGGCTTTCTCCGGGCAATAGCCGCGTAGCCACTGCCGGGGCTGCGCTGACCTCCTCCAGTAAGGGTACAACCTCTGGACCCCTGATTAGCTTCGTGAAAACCCACTGTCATGCTCTGGGGCCCTTCGGATGTTTGCACCTGCGCAACAGGTGAGTTACATGGGCTTAGGGTATGAATCTCTGCCCCAACACCTCTCCAGTATCCACTGCTTTCTCCCAGGATGCAGTGTTGGGCTTGGTTCATTATTTCACGGGGCTGTGGTGTGGAGGGCAGCTCCAGGGCTTCCTCGGCCCCTTCTACCACGATGGGCATTCGGCCAGTTGCTAAGCACATTCATTCCCCCTCTGTATCCTGGGTCTGGGAAATAATGCAAGGATGGAGACTGTCTCTGCGGGGGAAGGAGGCTCAGGGAACTCGGAAGCTCAAACTGTTCCACTCACCTGGCCTCACCCCCCATCTCAGGGTCCCTGTCTTTACCCCCGGGGGGCCTTATGTCAGCTGCCTCTGTGCTGTTGATGTTGGGCCAGATCATTCTTTGCTGGGGGCCGTCCTGTTTGCATGCTTGGCCTCTACCCACTAGATGCCAGGAGTACCCTTCCCAGTTGTGACAACCCCAAGTATCCTCAGACTTTGCCAGCGTTCCCCGGGGGGAGTGACATGGCCCCTGCTGCGAACACACTTGTGCTTGGCTTCAGAGACCCGGCCACGCTCAAGAGCTCTCACTCGGCGGCCTCCCAGCCAGACCCCAGTCCCGGTCCTGAGGCTGCAGGGGCCACGGGGGTCCTTCACAGCTGCCCCTCTGGGTCTTCCTTGCATATCCAATAACTGGAATTTTCCTTGTTTCCTGTGTAGGTTAAGAGGAAGCCCGGAGGCTAAACTCTCTTCCGTCTCCACTAGGAAACCATGACAACCCGGCTTCTCCCCTAGTGCTTTGCCTCCTTCCACGCTGGCCCCGTGATTATGGGAATCATCAAGATGCTGTGACACCCGTGTTCACCTGTGGTCTGTTTCCCCGGCCAGGAGGTTACCTGGCATCTATGACCAACCCAGTCCCAGCCCCACTCTGAGCGTCTGTTTTCTGGGTCACCCCTTGTACTGACTACTGTATCAGTCAGGACTGGGGGGAGTCTTTATAAAGGTGTGGGCAGGGTACAGGGGAGCCTCAGAGATGGAAATCTGGAGATCATCGTGGTGGAGCTGTTTCCCCCCTGGGCCCATGGGGTGGGTGGGAGAGCACTCACCAGGAACCCGAAAGTAGCCCACGGACAGCAGGCCACCGCGAGCACAGCGGTGACCTTCAGTCAAGGGAGACAACGGCCAAAGGCTCTCCTCCCCCCACCAAGCTCCCGCCAGGGCTCCCTGTTGGCGGAACCCAACAGAAGTCAGACGGTAGGGGCCTGGTGGTGCATCCACGTGGGTCAGCCCCAGGACAGGCAGAGAGAAGGATGGAGAGGGGACCCGCAGGGGTGGGGCCCACAGCACGGTGTTGCCATCCTGCAGCCCTGTGTGATGCCCTCCACCATCACAAGGCTGGCCCCTGTGCTGGAAGGCTGAGCCCCACCTGCTCAGGGCTGGCCCTTTTCCATCTGGGCCCAGGTCAGGGCCACCTCCTCAGAGGCCTTGCCAACTCTCTTAGATCCCCGTTGTCCCCACTCCTTAGAAGGTAAGCCACACGCAGGCAGGAACCATGTACCCCCAACACCTGGAGCAGCGCCTGTCACAAAACAGGTACTCAGTGAGTGCGTGTCCACCTGCCTACTAGACTTGTGAGTGAATGTGCTGACATTTGCCCAACCCAAACCAAACATCTTATGTATTAATTCATCCATCCATCCATCCAAGCATCCATCCATCCATCCATCCACCCAAGCATCCATCCATCCATCCACCCAAGCATCCATCCATCCATATATTCATACATCTAAGCATCCATGCATGCATCCATACATATATCCAAGCATCCATCCAAACATCCACCCATCCACCCGCCCGTGCATTCATCTAAGCATCCATGATATCAATACACACATACGTCCAAACAGCCATCTGTCCATTCATCCATTTAAGATCTATTCTGCTGTCTCTTTCAGCACCAGCATCTCTCCACCCAGTGCCCATGGCTTAGGACAGTAACCTCGTCTTTAGCTCCTCCCCTGGCTTCTTTTCCCGGAGATAACGTGTCGAAACACACACAGTGACCCTGAGATGTAAATGCCATGGACAGAGAGAGCTTTGCCTGCTCTAAGGTCACCATAGCTCACCTCCTCACCAATGCAAAAGAGCTCTCCCAATGACGGAGGGCCCAAGGTGGACATTTCCACACCCACAAGGGGTGGGCAGGGAAGCCCTGGCTGATTGTAGCCGTTTGTCTTATTTCCCCCCGAATTAAAGCAAAGAATGGAACTCAGAGAACTCTGGTTTTCATTGTGTTTACTCATAGATGGCGTTTTTCCTTTCTCTGTGAGGCTGCTAAATAGATTTAACAATGATTCATTTAAGTTCTGTCACCAAACATTAAATCATCATGGCAAAGATTTACATGCAGTCAGATAACTGGATATTTATTCCACACAGTGATAAATCCTCAATCTGACTAACTCTTCCACTGACGTGGATGGTGATACCAATATCATAACAAAGCCCTACAGACACCGCAGCTCGGCTGAGGAGTGCTTCCTAAGAGGTCTGCCTTTTCCAGTTTTATGCCATTTTGTACACCATTTTCTTTTCTTTTTTAAAGCTAGAAAGTGGGTGGAAGGCCAGTGTGTAAAACCTACTGACAAACAGGGATGTTAATAGCACTTTGGGAGCTCCTGGCCTGGTGTTGTTTTTGTTACCACGAACACAATTACATCAAACCCACGTGCCTGAGAACAACATCTCTTCAAAGAATCCATCCGGATTGAAAAATGATGAAAATGATTATTTCTAGAAAACTGAAAGACTGTGTGTTTTCGTCAGCTGCCGCGATGAGGTTTTCATGGAATTGGCCTTGGAGGCTCTCTGTGTTTTGTGGGTGGGATTAGAATAACCAGCACACACCTGAGAGGGATTCGTGTGGAGTTTGGCTCACGAATAGAAGTTTACAGAGTTTGTGCACACACACAGGCACACAGGCACACAGGCACACACGCACACACAGGCACACACGCACACACAGGCACACACGCACACAGGCACACACACAGGGACACACGCACACACAGGCACACACGCACACACTGGGGGAAAGCTGCCCCTGACAGCCCACGCCTGCTTCCCAGAACCATCGAGCTCTGAGCTCTGTGACCTCCCTTGCAAATTCTGATGAGAATCAACGGCTCAGAGATGGAGAAAGGAACTCGTGACATTGATGTCATGTCCCAGCTACCTTTGGGGTGGTGTCAGGGGGACAGAGAAGATGACGTTTTCTTCACTCTCTTGGCAATCTACAGATGTCTACAAAAAACCCGTCCTCAGGGTCAGGTTACAGGGGACTTCCTGGGTCCACTGATAGTGCTGAGCTACTTTTGAGCAAAATATTCAGGCTAGCTCTGCTGACCCACGAAGCACAGACAGAGGGGCTCCTGGCCACGGCGTGGGATGACCCCAGCTGGCAGGTAACTTGCCCCAAACTCAGATGCCCTCCAAGGAGGGCAAAGTGACAGGAAGGGCTTCAACCCTAGCCCCAGTAGAGCCCTGTTCCAGGAGCAGACCCCGTGCTGAACCCTTAGGAAACCCTCAGCCTCATGAGGTGGGCTCCTGGGGGCCCTGCCCACGCTACCTGGGTCTGGATTGGGGACTTTTCAAAGGGGAGGTCACTTTTGGATGAAAGGCTACCTTTCAACATTGTGCTCTGAAGTTGCCATTGCAACCTCGGGCTTCTCCTCAAGAGATTCGGTGCTCAGTTCAAAATTAACTCCTGTTCTTCCTCTTCCAGCACGTGGAGAGTCTTTTTTAAATTTATTTTTATTTTTTTAATTGAAGTCGAGTTGATTTAGAATGTCGTGTTAGTTCAGGTGTACAGCACAATGATTCAGTTACACATAGATATAAATCTATTCTCTTTCAGATTCTTTTCCCGTATTGAGGGAAAAGCATTGAGTACGGTTACATGTGCTAAACAGTAGGTCTCTTTCTGTTTGAGACCCTTCATCCCTTACACATCCTTCCTGGGTTTAAGATTGTCTCAGGGTCCTCTGACAGGTCCCTTCCCAGCATCTTTATCTATTCCCTCCGGCCTTGCACGGTTTGCCGAGCTGTGCGTTCTCCCTGCCCCCCACGTGTGAGCACTCATCAAAACATCCCTCCCATCACCTCTTGCTTTTTCTGCAGCCACCGCATTCTGCCCGGGCTGGGAGGAAGACATGAGCATCTGTCCAGGCCCCCTGTCGAACGCTCTGCAGAGAAGCAGCTCCGTCATCTGTGACTTCCACAGCAGATGATAAACTCCTGCAGCACTGCTGGGCCTCAGCCTCCAGCTTGGGGAGCCTGGATTGCTAGGGGACCATGGTCACGGAGCTGGGAGCGGGCAGCTCACAGGGTGGACTGGTTTCCCAGCCAGACTCCCCAGCCAGAAACCCCCTCCAGCCCTTCCTCACCTCTGCATCCAGACGGCCAGGCCCTGAGAGCCCGCCAACCCCTGACAGGCCCTGCAAACACCGAACATCTAGATACTGGAGGTGAACAAGTAATGGGTGGTAGGCGGTGGCTTTCTCACTGTGGGAGTGGGAGATGACGGATGAGCAAGAATCGGGGCGGGAAGAATCCACGTGGTAATGGACTCGAGCGGGAGGTACCAATAAGGTCACGTTTGACTTAACATAGATACCGAGGTTCTACGTGGAAATATTTATAGATATGAGTATATACATGGCGCAGTCGATTCACATATATTCTCTTGCTCAGTCAGCTGTAAGGGACAGGTGACCTTGCAGCAACTCCAGCAGCAATGAGCACACTCAGGGCCAGATGTTGGTTCTTAATACCATCCTCCAGTAAAAAGAACCAGGGTGGGGCTTCCCCGGTGGCGCAGCGGTTGGGAGTCCGCCTGCCGATGCGGGGGACGCGGGTTCGCGCCCCGGTCCGGGAGGATCCCACGTGCCGCGGAGCGGCTGGGCCCGTGAGCCGTGGCCGCCGAGCCTGCGCGTCCGGAGCCTGTGCTCCGCAACGGGAGAGGCCAC
>NC_041221.1:12978279-12985575 GCF_002837175.3 Physeter macrocephalus | reverse complement strand
AGGGAGGCCCGCGTGCCCCAAAAAAAAAAAAAAAAAAAAAAAAGAAAAGAAAGAAAAAGCACATGGAGGAACATCAAAGGCACACAGGACCCCACTGAAAGAGCCCCCAGTGGCCAAAGTGGAACAATTTGAGCAAAAAAACAAAGTAGTAAAGGATTATAGCACAAAGAGTAAAATAAATATCCATGAGTTCAGATAAATAAATGGTTGAATAAACAAATACACAGGGTGAGAAGAGAAGATTTTCCCTGCAGAAGAATTCAGAAGGGTTTATGCAGGTCCTCTGCCCTGGGGGAGGGAGAACACCTCCCCTTTCCTAAGGGCCAGCCGTGCGCAGGGACGTCCTCCCACAGAGGGCGGCGTGGGGAGGGGAAACAGAGTAACTTCTCAGGGGAGGAAGCTGACACCCCACCTCCGCCAGGGGTCGCCGTCAACACCAGCAGGGGTGCGGCACGTTGTCGCGCGGGTGCCGGGGAAGAGGCGATGAGCGGGGCCCTTCGCCTCCGCGGCCCCCGCCCCGAACCCACGCCCCGTCCAATTCCATCAGAAACACGTCAGACAGATCCCAAGTGAGGGACATCCTGCAAAATAGCTGGCCAGTCCTCCTCGAAACTCTCAAGGGCATCAAAACCCAGGAAAGTCTGAGAAGCTGTCACAGCCCAGAGGAGCCCCAGGAGACAGGAGGACTGATGTTATGTGGTTTCCTGGCTGGGATCTTGGAACAGAAAAAATGATTAGGAAAAAAGAAAACAAGAATAAAGCACGAATTTTAGGTAAGAATAATGTATCAATATCTGTTAGTGGGAATATAAATTGGTGTAGCCACTCTGGAAAACAGTATGGAGGGTCCTCCAAAAACTAAAAATAGAACTACCATATGATCCAGCAATCCCACTCTTGGTCATATACCCAGACAAAACTACAATTCCAAAAGATACATGCACCCTTATGTTCATAGCAGCACTATTCACAATAGCCAAGACATGGAAACAACCTAAGTGTCCATCAACAGATGAATGGATAAAGAAGATGTGGTCTATATATATATACACACACACGCAATGGAATACTACTCAGCCATGAAAAAGAATGAAATAATGCCATTTGCAGCAACACAGATAGACCTAGAGATGATCACACTAAGCAAAGTCAGTCAGAAAGAGAAAGACAAATACCATATAATATCACTTATATGTGGAATCTAAAATACGACACAAATGAACATATCTATGAAACAGAAACAGACTCACAGACGTATGTCCATCAACAGATGAATGGATAAAGAAGATGTGGTCTATATATATATATACACACGCAATGGAATACTACTCAGCCATGAAAAAGAATGAAATAATGCCATTTGCAGCAACACAGATAGACCTAGAGATGATCATACTAAGCAAAGTCAGTCAGAAAGAGAAAGACAAATACCATATAATATCACTTATATGTGGAATCTAAAATACGACACAAATGAACATATCTATGAAACAGAAACAGACTCACAGACGTAGAGAACAGACTCGTGGTTACCCAATGGTACGGGGGAGGGGAGGGATGGAGTGGGAGTTTGGGATTAGCAGATGCAAACTATTACATAGAGAAAGGACGAACAACAAGGTCCTACTGTAGAGCACAGGGAACCGGATTCAATATCCTGAGACAAACCATGATGGAAAAGAATATGGAAAAGAATACATCTATGTACTACTGAGTCACTTGCTGTATAACAAAAATTAAACACAACATTGTAAATCAACTAGACTTCAATAAATTTTTTTTAAAAAAGAATAATGTATCCATACCTGTTCATTAATTCTGATAGGTGTAGCCCGCTAGGGTAAGATGTTGATCACGGGGGAAACTGGTGCAGGGTCCACGAGAACTCTGCGTACTATCTTTGTCATCTCTCTGTAAATTTAAAACAGATCAAAAGTAAAATTTTATTTAAAACAATATAATGAGCATATTAAGCTTGTGACTCATGGATGTTGCTGTGAAGTGACCAGGAACCTCAATCAGAGCGCCCGGCTCCCTGCTGAAATGACTCATGCTGGACCCGGTTTGGCCCCGTGGGGTTCTCCCTCCAGCTCAGTTCCCACCAAGTTCCCGTTCTACTTGGGTGACGGTGCCGGTAGGATGTGAGTTCCGGGCAGCCAGGCAGCCACGACACTGGCCACATGGGGAAAGCCCACTGTGGCGGCTGTGGGTTGGGGGCAGACAGACAGACGGATGTGGACGGAGACCCCGGATCCAAGTGCCTCTAACTCCAGATCGACCCCTGGACTTTTCGTTTATGAGTCAAAGCGTAGCCTTTGCTTACATTTATTTGAGTTGAGATTCTGTCACTTGCAAATGAAGCATCTAATGAGCCCTGGATGTAATCCATGTTTCGCTGGCCCTCTGTTTTAGAAAGAAAAGAAATTTGGGGAACCGTATCTTACATCATCAAAAATTAATGTTTTTATGGGACACCTCACAGATGAAAAGCCTCAAATCTATTTTCCTCCGAAGCACCAAACTTTCCTGTATGCAGTGGCCGAGCACCCGTGTTCTTTCACCCTGTTTATTACGTGGCTGAGGACCAGCTTGCCCTGAGATGATGGCAATTTGAAGTTTTGCTGGTAGACTGTTAGACCCACTCCTACCTTTGCACTTAAAAGAAGGAGGGGGCAGCAAATGTACGTGAAACAGCAACGGCAGCGACCCCCCAGCTGTGTTTCGTCACCACAGGTACAGAGCTGCTGCTGTACAAATGTTGTGTGAATGGGGACAGCTGGTCGCCAGGGAGATAGCCTTGAAGTAGGTGGTTCTGGGCGCGCACAGCATCCCACACATGCTTTGGCTGATGGCCAGCAGGACCGGCTCCACTCCTGGAAGGCAGCAAGGAAAGATGGAGAAGGGGAGGCCCCAGGTGATTCCCATTAAAGGTCTTCGCTGATCCGGGCATCCCTCCCCACTGCTGGATGCCGTCACCTGGAGCATCTCAGGAAGGAAAACGATTGTCGACCGCCCTGATGTGGGAGCAGAAGTTTTCTTTAGAGTGTTCAACGCTCTGAAGGGGCCTCTTCAGCAGTTCTTAAACCTACACTCCCAAGTGAAAAAAAATTACAACTGCCATGGCAACAGTGATCTAGTGCTTCTTATACAGAAAGCAGAACAGAGAAGTACGAGGAAGAAGAAAGGCGTGGATAAAGTCATGCTATGTGGGGCTAAGTGCTTTGCACGCTTTATACCATTAATCCTTGCAAAGGCCCTATGCGCCCATTTCACAGAGAAGAAAACGGAGGCTCAGGAAGGGTAAGCAATCTATCCAGGGTTGCCCAACAAGTAAGAGCTGGACTCAAACCCCAACTGACCACATCCCAGGACCTGCTGGCCCTGCCTGGCCTCCTTGCACACATGTCACCTGCATCCAAGTCAGCTCGGGTCACTTTACAGCTTTCGATCCTCTTGTGGCTTTGGTTACACCTAGAGTAAAACCCCAAACCCTGCAACGCCAGCCCGCTCTGATCCCCAGCTGTCCTTCTGCCTCTGCTCCACCACCTCCCTGCCCCAGCCCTGGCTGCCTCCGGCCTTCCCTGCTTCTGTTCCCTCCTCCTCGACAGCTCTCCCTTCAAACAAGTCCTTCGCTTGATTTGTGTCTCTGCTCAAATGTCACCCCCTCCATGTGCCTTCCCTGACCACAATATCTAAAACAGCAGCCCGAGGAATCCTCTATCCTCCTTCTTGGCTTTATATTTTCCTTGATAAGTCTTATCTTTGTGCTGGAATTATACATCTATTGTTTGTTTATTATCTATCTCCCCACCAGAATATGAGTCCCAGGTAGGTGTTTGTTGTCTGTCTCCCCACTAGAATATAAGTCCCAGGTTGGTAGAATTCTGCCTGTCTTGTTAACTGATAGAGCTTTTCGCAAATGTCTACTGGAGATGGGACTTATCACGCTGCGTGTATGTGCAGGGTGGGGGTGAGGGGAGATGGGCACTATCTCTTGCTTACAAATCTTCCTCCACTGTCTGTCTATGAGCTTGTCAGGGAGCAGGGCCCAGCAACATATATCTTTGCCCCAATCCCTGCTCCCGGCTCCCAACTCCCCGCTCCAGGCCCAGTGCTTCACCCTGATCTGAGCTCAGTGAGTGTTTCTTTGCAACTGTCTGAATTTGGGCCAGGCTCAGAGGTTGGGAGGCCTGACAGGTCCTGCCCGTCCACTCGCTTTGAGGTTGGCCTTTACGAAGTTCTGATCAGAAACAGGCCATCTCAAGTTCATGTTTCCAAACTTTGGCAAATCCTTTTTTCTTAGCAGAAGCTTCTTTTTTAGAACTCAGCCTTTTCTGTGTTCAAGAAAAGTGCTTTCCCTCATTTAAGGGCATCATGGTGTTGAGAATGGGCTCACCCCAAAGGCTAGGGGACCAGAGCGTCTGGGACTGAATTCCACAGACTTTCCCCAGGACCAGAGGAAGGGGAGGAGCACAACAGGGAAATCCACAGGTCAGATGGAGTTGAAAGAACTAAACCAAAAGAAAGAGAGGAGAGACGAGGAGGGACGAGGTCGTAGAGGCCGTGGATTGCGGGGAGAGCTGGTCTCCTATCTCCACAGATGAGGGGACCCATCTGAGGGGAGACAGCCGACAGCAGGGTCTCCCGAGACCCTGCTCCCTAAAGCCGCCGTCAGGGGGATGCCTGGAGCATCACCCACATCGCATGGCTCTCAGACCCAAATTATTTAAATGAGCAAGTATTAGTCACGGCTCAACTGCTAAGAAATTTTCCAAAAAGAAAAACAGGAATTTCCAGCTGTTAAGATCTCTCTCTTCCATCATCCTGCAATTTTCAAAATCGAACCTTTCTCCCATGTTGGAGGAGGGGCACGTTTGGTTTATTTGCTTGCTTTCGTGGGAAGCAATAGAAGAAGAAATGGGCTGATCGGGGCCTTGCCCTCTCCCCAGGGGAAGGGTTCAGCGGCCCCTCCCTTTGACCTTCATAAACCCTTGGGGTTTGGGACACTTGGGAGGGAGAAGGACACTCTCGGGATACAGGACAGGGAACTTCCTGCTGATCTGGACAGGTGGGTGCTTCGGAAATTAGCCACAGATTTACAAGAGGCATGACCACTGTCCAACTTTGAGTTTACAGAAGAGTTTCTTTCACTGAAGGATATACCAGCTCTGGCCCCTAAACTAGCATTCGGAAAATTTTTTAAAGCACTCCCAGGCACTGCGGAAGCCATCCAAAATAAATAGGACACTATCCTCCTCTTTAAAGAGCTTGCAGTTAAGTCAGAACACCAGGATCTACAGATATAAGCTGTTATGGATAATCACGTACAGGTCTGCATACGAATTAGGCTGTTGTGTCCTAGTTCTGGAAATGAGATCATCAGTTTGCAGTGGACTCTACTCACAACGGCAGACTTACTACTGAGTCGAGCCAGAGCCAGGGGGTCATCTGGGTGCTTGGATCAGCTAGGCAATGACTTAGATTCCTGCACCTGCTGGGGCAGTCACCCTGGGACTCCTGAACGCAGGGGAGGCTGAGAACAGACTCCGACGCTCACCCAGAGGCCCAAACTAAAAAAACCAGCCTGTCGAGTTGGCGTCTGGTGGACGGCCGTCGCCCCCTCGCCAAAGAACTCGGGGTGACAAGAGAAAGTAAGATCATTACCGGAATGAGAGCTACTTGGTGAGCGGCCACTGCCGGTGGCAGGTCTCAGCATCACCCGCCTGGTGACCGGGCCCAAAGCACACAGACCCCCGCCTCACCCCACTTCGCCCTATTGGAGCCTCCTTAGCTCTGATGATGTCACTCTGTTCCTCCCCCAGTCAGGGCAGCCCTGGGCGTCGGGATGAGCTCTCGGGCTCTGACACCCATCTGAGCGCAGGGAACGTGGTCCAGAGAGAGCCGGGGTCCTTGTGCAGCTACAGCGCCTGGGCCCCCCGGGGTGTGTGTCACTCACCCCCAGATACCAGTTCTTGGGAGCCCCTACCAGCAGAGTGACCCGAGGGGCCGGCAGGTGGAAGAACAACGAGAGGTCCAGAAATGACAGCAGCCACAGTCCCTGCGGGAGAGATGGGTTAGAGGTGGCAAGTGGTGTGTCTCCATGAGAGGGGACGGGAGGGCCCAGCCTCAGCGCCCTGGCCCCAGAGGCTGTCCCTGTCCCCGGGGGGCTGAGCCAGGCCCCCGGCGCTGCACAGCTGGCTGCTGGGCGGTGGCCCTCGACCCGCGCAGGCTGCGCAGGGCTCCAGCTTCCAGCGGCAGGCAGCGCAGAAACAGGTTCTCACGGGGCGGGATGGGGCAGGGGCCTCCCGGGGTCAGCCCGAGGCAGCACTTTCCTCCTCAGAAACTCAGAAAAACCATTTCAGCCAAAGGGCCCGGAACGCACGGTTGGCTCTCGGTACCGCTTTTAAAGCTAATTAAGCCACGGTCAAAAATTCAACACAGGTCGTCAGCTTTGTACAGAGGAGCGGGGGCCGCCCAGGCGCAGAAAGGCGTTCACCTGCCGAAGGTTGCTCGACATCCGCTCAGCTCCAGGGGGAGGGCCAGCCCCGTCGAAGCCCGCCCACAATTCCGTCTTCCCCTCGCAAGGGCGTCGTTTAGTGGGGACACGGCGGCAGCGACAACGCACAGGGTGAGCGAGGGTCACGGCGATGCTGCTCTTCCAAACAGGACAACAACACAGCCCCGAGCTCGGACGGTGCGCCAGGCCCGGGCTTCCGCGCGTTCACGCGTTATCACCCGCCCCCATCAATCTCCAGGACACCTGGGGCCGGCTGTTGTCACCCGCTCTGATCAACAAGGAGTCAAGTTTGGGAGGACGCGCAAATCATCCGGGGCTACGTGGCGGGAATCACACAGGATGCCGGGCTTCAGGGACCCGGGGAGGAGCTCCCCACCCTGGTCCAGAGATCTGGGGGTTCAGGAAGATGGCACCGTGTAAATGACACCCGAATGGATCTTAAGGAAGAGGTGATCAAGGGGAGGAAAGAGGGAGGGACGTTCTTCTCGGATGAAATGAAGAGCAAAGTCACGAACGTCACAGCAGAGTGTCTGCTGTCTTCGGGGCATGGGGACGGAGAAGGACAGGACAGACAGCAGACGCCAGGTGTGTCACACTGGAGGTGACGGGAAGTCCCCAAGGAGGCCAGCCAGGGAAATGACGGGGTCAGATGGGCCAAATAGGAAGATCCAGGGACGCATACTCACGAAGGATGGGGGCGGGAGGAGAGGCGGGTAGGAGGCCACAGAAATGGACCGAGAGAGGACGGAAGAACGTCTTGACCCGCCAGCTGCCCAGAA
>NC_041221.1:12968782-12976840 GCF_002837175.3 Physeter macrocephalus | reverse complement strand
GGGTCTCCCGAGACCCTGCTCCCTAAAGCCGCCGTCAGGGGGATGCCTGGAGCATCACCCACATCGCATGGCTCTCAGACCCAAATTATTTAAATGAGCAAGTATTAGTCACGGCTCAACTGCTAAGAAATTTTCCAAAAAGAAAAACAGGAATTTCCAGCTGTTAAGATCTCTCTCTTCCATCATCCTGCAATTTTCGAAATCGAATCTTTCTCCCATGTTGGAGGAGGGGCACGTTTGGTTTATTTGCTTGCTTTCGTGGGAAGCAATAGAAGAAGAAATGGGCTGATCGGGGCCTTGCCCTCTCCCCAGGGGAAGGGTTCAGCGGCCCCTCCCTTTGACCTTCATAAACCCTTGGGGTTTGGGACACTTGGGAGGGAGAAGGACACTCTCGGGATACAGGACAGGGAACTTCCTGCTGATCTGGACAGGTGGGTGCTTCGGAAATTAGTCACAGATTTACAAGAGGCATGACCACTGTCCAACTTTGCGTTTACAGAAGAGTTTCTTTCACCGAAGGATATACCAGCTCTGGCCCCTAAACTAGCATTCGGAACATTTTTTAAAGCATTCCCAGGCACTGCGGAAGCCATCCAAAATAAATAGGACACTATCCTCCTCTTTAAAGAGCTTGCAATTAAGTCAGAACACCAGGATCTACAGATATAAGCTGTTATGGATAATCACGTACAGGTCTGCATACGAATTAGGCTGTTGTGTCCTAGTTCTGGAAATGAGATCATCAGTTTGCAGTGGACTCTACTCACAACGGCAGACTTACTACTGAGTCGAGCCAGAGCCAGGGGGTCATCTGGGTGCTTGGATCAGCTAGGCAATGACTTAGATTCCTGCACCTGCTGGGGCAGTCACCCTGGGACTCCTGAACGCAGGGGAGGCTGAGAACAGACTCCGACGCTCACCCAGAGGCCCAAACTAAAAAAACCAGCCTGTCGAGTTGGCGTCTGGTGGACGGCCGTCGCCCCCTCGCCAAAGAACTCGGGGTGACAAGAGAAAGTAAGATCATTACCGGAATGAGAGCTACTTGGTGAGCGGCCACTGCCGGTGGCAGGTCTCAGCATCACCCGCCTGGTGACCGGGCCCAAAGCACACAGACCCCCGCCTCACCCCACTTCGCCCTATTGGAGCCTCCTTAGCTCTGATGATGTCACTCTGTTCCTCCCCCAGTCAGGGCAGCCCTGGGCGTCGGGATGAGCTCTCGGGCTCTGACACCCATCTGAGCGCAGGGAACGTGGTCCAGAGAGAGCCGGGGTCCTTGTGCAGCTACAGCGCCTGGGCCCCCCGGGGTGTGTGTCACTCACCCCCAGATACCAGTTCTTGGGAGCCCCTACCAGCAGAGTGACCCGAGGGGCCGGCAGGTGGAAGAACAACGAGAGGTCCAGAAATGACAGCAGCCACAGTCCCTGCGGGAGAGATGGGTTAGAGGTGGCAAGTGGTGTGTCTCCATGAGAGGGGACGGGAGGGCCCAGCCTCAGCGCCCTGGCCCCAGAGGCTGTCCCTGTCCCCGGGGGGCTGAGCCAGGCCCCCGGCGCTGCACAGCTGGCTGCTGGGCGGTGGCCCTCGACCCGCGCAGGCTGCGCAGGGCTCCAGCTTCCAGCGGCAGGCAGCGCAGAAACAGGTTCTCACGGGGCGGGATGGGGCAGGGGCCTCCCGGGGTCAGCCCGAGGCAGCACTTTCCTCCTCAGAAACTCAGAAAAACCATTTCAGCCAAAGGGCCCGGAACGCACGGTTGGCTCTCGGTACCGCTTTTAAAGCTAATTAAGCCACGGTCAAAAATTCAACACAGGTCGTCAGCTTTGTACAGAGGAGCGGGGGCCGCCCAGGCGCAGAAAGGCGTTCACCTGCCGAAGGTTGCTCGACATCCGCTCAGCTCCAGGGGGAGGGCCAGCCCCGTCGAAGCCCGCCCACAATTCCGTCTTCCCCTCGCAAGGGCGTCGTTTAGTGGGGACACGGCGGCAGCGACAACGCACAGGGTGAGCGAGGGTCACGGCGATGCTGCTCTTCCAAACAGGACAACAACACAGCCCCGAGCTCGGACGGTGCGCCAGGCCCGGGCTTCCGCGCGTTCACGCGTTATCACCCGCCCCCATCAATCTCCAGGACACCTGGGGCCGGCTGTTGTCACCCGCTCTGATCAACAAGGAGTCAAGTTTGGGAGGACGCGCAAATCATCCGGGGCTACGTGGCGGGAATCACACAGGATGCCGGGCTTCAGGGACCCGGGGAGGAGCTCCCCACCCTGGTCCAGAGATCTGGGGGTTCAGGAAGATGGCACCGTGTAAATGACACCCGAATGGATCTTAAGGAAGAGGTGATCAAGGGGAGGAAAGAGGGAGGGACGTTCTTCTCGGATGAAATGAAGAGCAAAGTCACGAACGTCACAGCAGAGTGTCTGCTGTCTTCGGGGCATGGGGACGGAGAAGGACAGGACAGACAGCAGACGCCAGGTGTGTCACACTGGAGGTGACGGGAAGTCCCCAAGGAGGCCAGCCAGGGAAATGACGGGGTCAGATGGGCCAAATAGGAAGATCCAGGGACGCATACTCACGAAGGATGGGGGCGGGAGGAGAGGCGGGTAGGAGGCCACAGAAATGGACCGAGAGAGGACGGAAGAACGTCTTGACCCGCCAGCTGCCCAGAAAGGGAGTCACCACCCACGAGAAGGGGACGGGGGGGCCAGCTGAGGGCCCTGTCAAGCCGCGTGACCCCACGCCACCGCCATAAGCAGACTCGCGTGTCTGTCTGGGTCTGGAAGGCTCACGGCACCACGTTTGTGAAGAGATCCGTTCTTCCCTGTCCAGCCACTTCCAAGAAAGCAGGAGGGCGCTGCTTTGTGCACACTACTTGTTTATCGCTTTAACTGCCCCCCTTTTCCCCGTTTTATGGCAAAAATAACATCACAGCATCAGAAAAAACGTTTCTTATAAAATGCCTAGAACCCTACCAACCTAAAGCAACCATTTCATATTCTCTTCCTAAATCGGTTCAACTCTCCGCCAGGTTTCACGGAGCCTAACACGGCACGTAAACCCGTCAAGCAGGGCCTGGTTCTGTCCACAGCCAGACCTGCGTCGCCTGGCCCGGGGCACTCGCTGACGAACGGACGGGGTCGGGGCGGGAATGAATGGTCAGGGTGTAAATGCCTCTGTGGATTCTTGCTCTGTCACTGGCGGGGGTGGAACGTCCCTCCTCGGCCTCCATAAACCCGTCATAATCATCGTCCTTGATATTGCCTCTGGCAAATGTGCCACAACTTAATTAGCAGAGTCCCAATCTTTGGGAATCCAGGTCACAGCTTTCTTTACTTCTTTTTAAATTTTCCTATTCTAAATGGTATCGCCTTTCTAAGCCAACAAGAAATCCAGAAAGCCGACAAGAAAAGCGGTAGAGTTTTGATTACTTCCATGTGTAATGCCACGTTATGAAGATACCGCGAATGAAGTTAAAAGATAAGCCACCGACTTGTAGAATATATTTGTAAAATATACGAGAGTCAAAGGGCTACTATCCTTTGTACAATATAAAAGGAGCCAGTAGAAATCAGTGACGAGGAAAATCTCAATGCCCAGCATACAGGGGACCTGATAAATAGGTAAGAGCAGGTAAGAACGCATGTATCTCCGCGACCCCCTTGGATGACCATTGAGAAGGGGTGGGTGACCTTCTGACCTGGATGGGACTGTGCCTTTTTTCTGCGTTGTTTGAAATATTTACAACTAGTAATAATTTTGTAATTACCAGAGCCATAAAAAGGAGTAAGTTGATGTGTGTATAAATCAAATATTGTACCACTAAAACTGACACTACAATTGCACGAAGGCTTGGGGCAGATGGGCCAAAGGGCACAGCCTTTCTCTCATTCTTGGTGCCTCCTGGCAGATGGTTTTCCCAGAAGGTTAGAGCAGTTTATGGGGTGTTCGGTTTGTTATAAATGCACAAAGCAGGCTGATTCCTCCAAGAGGCCGATGGTAAAACTTTCAGAACATAAAGCATCTCACCTCTGACCAGTTTGTTAATGTTAATCCTCTCGCATGGTGTTTCCAGCCCCCCTTTAACGACTCCAATCCCCTTTAACAAGGCCTGCTCAGTGCCTTGTATGCAGTAGGCGCTAATACATTTTGCTTGTTCGACAAATTCACTTTGTGGTACGCCCCCGCCCCACAGGTCAGAAGAATTAGCACAGGAAGCAGCTGGGTTATTTTTAGAAGAGTCATTAAAAACACCAGTTAGACCCAAGACAGACTAGGCAGAGGATGCCCTCAGGGCTGGATTAGCAGCAGCCTGCAGACCCACTGGCCCACCCTGTCCGGGGGCGCTGCAGGCCGGGGTGGGGGATATGCTCCACCTGACCTGGCCCGGCCACTCTAGACGGACGCCTCCTCCCACCGACAGATACACCCTCTGGACTTTTCCTGAGTACTCTGAACTTCCTTCCCCATCTCTGCATCCTTGCTGGAGGCCGCCCACTCTGGGGGCACAGGGCAGACCCTTCTCTTCCTCCTCATTGTGGCTTTGCCCCTTCTTGCCAGGGATGAAGAGCTGGTGTGAGACCCGGGAACCAGCATCCAGCTCCGCAGGCCACAGCCTCGGCCCTTCTGTTCTGCAATTTGGCTCTGATTTCTTAATTTGAAATTCTTCCTTGATGAGGTCCTTATGGCAATTAAAGGGTGAGCTCTGCACGCAGGGATGAGCCCGTGTGCAGGCCGGATGGCACCAGGAGAAGTTTCAGCCCACATGGAGGCTGAAGACGGAGGCTGAAGCCCCCAAGGGGCTGGCTGTGCACTTCCCTGAGCTCCTTCACCTCCGCCCCGTCCCTGCGAGATTCAGGCAGGGTTGCACCCTGACACCCCAGACAGCTGGAAACTTTGCCCCCTGGAACCCCTCAGGGCTCTGAACTCAGTGGCCAAGTTGCCACAAGGCCCCAGGCCTCCTGCTGCACCCTGGCTCGTCATCCAGGCCCCAGCCCTCCTGGCAGAGGCAGGCAGTTTCCTTCCGCTTCATCTTGGTTCTGGGAACTTAAATTGGCTGCAATTCTGGTGGCCAAGCCAGGATCAGGAATGCAGGTCAAGGACGCCAGGGAGCCTCTGGGCTGATGTGGTGCAGGCAGAGGGGAGGGGTAGCTGCTGGAGCCTAACCCCAGGGGCCGTCCAGGATGGAGGAGCACGAAATTAGGCAGAACCCCACTCTGCGGAAGGGAAGGGGAGCAAAACGCAGAAATAATGTCACCGTAAGCACCGAGCCTTAATGCAAGAGCCAAACGATCTCCAAGTCAGATGCAGAATCCAACCACTCCTCGCCCCAGTAGCCCAAACCACTGTCATTCCTCGCAAAGATTATGGGGGCAGCTCCTCCTGGACTCCCGCTAGGCGCCCCCAGCCAGCAGCGGCTGAACCCGAGGGGGCCGCGTCTCTCCTCTGCCCAGCCTTCCACGCGGCACCATCTGAAAGAGAGGGACCACGCCCCCGGCACGGAGCTGCCACCCCTCACCTCTCTGACGCACAGCCCCTGCAGGCCCCCTCGTACCACGCCCGCCCTCCTCTCCCGTGGTGGGGGGGGCCTCGGCCTGAGGCTGCTCCCTTTGCTGAAGGCTCTTTCCGCCGATGGACACGGCCGCCTGCTCCCTCTCTACCCCTGCGCGTTCCTGCCCAGACACCCTGCCGAGGTCGGCTCTGCACACTCCATGGCGCACCCCTTTCCCCACGTGACTTTTCTCCTTTGCACTAATTGTTATCCAACATGCTACACGTTGCATTTATTTACACCATCTCATCTGTTTCCCACTAACATGCCGGCTCCTCCGGGCCAGGGATTTCTGTTTCTTCTCCACTTAATTCCCCGGGGCCTAGAACAGCACCGACACACGGCAAGGGCGGCACTGATGAAGGATGGAACCTCGGCTCCTGGGGGCGGGGTAGAGGCAGGGGCTGCTGGCTCAGGGATGGAGCAACTGGGCAGCAGCCTAGTGGGTCAAATGCTTATGGGGCGATTATTATTCTGACTGCAGCATGAGCCAGACCGCTAAGGGCCGCCCCCAGCACACAGTGGTACGGAATGCACCGTCACAGAACCTCACCCTCTGGTCGGGGGTAAAGGGCCTTGAAGAGCTGCATTCTGTGCCTGGGCGCTCGAAGGAGACGGTCTGAGAGGGCAAAGGTCAGGTGACAACAAGCCACGGAGGATAAATAAGTGCCCAGCTAACGAGCCACCGGCCGGGCGGTGAAGTTGCCGCACCAGGCGGCACAATAGCTCTACAGATTGGTCACCAGATGAGCCCAAAGAACATCAGAACGTTCGACAACCAAATTGAGCTGTAATAACTGTGCTCCTTCCAATTTTCTGGGGATACGTTTTCACAACTGTGAGCCAAGTGGCCAAGTGTGGCCCCCCGGCAGGGTTGACCCTCCACCCCAAAGGCCTCCTGGTACCTCTTCTCGCCTCCAGCCACGTGTAAAGCAAATCTCGTGGTGCCCAGGAGCTGACGTGGTCCCGTCGCTGCGCTGGACGCAAGAGCAAAACCATCATCATTCTTTGAGAGCCAATCGGCCCCCCCACCCCACCCCAGAGCAGGCAGGGGACGTGAAGCGACACGTGCTAGACCGTCCAAAGGCTGAGGAAGACCACTTCACCTAACGATGATGACCCCCACGCTCCCCAGGGCTCCAGCCTGGCCAACTCTCCAGGCAGCCGGGACGAGTCTGGAGAGCCAGTGACTATCCACCAGGCGGAGGCCAGATGGCCAGCGAAGGAAAAGCAAAGACCATTGGCCGTGGCCGTGGTCAGCGGAGCCTGGGCGGACCGGCAGGGAGGAGGGAGCCTGTGTGCTCCAGCCACTCTCTCAGTAAGCAAGCCCCAGACATTCAACAGATGAAAAGCAGTGGCTTGGAATTCTCTTAGAACGAAACAATAAGTGCATTCTCTGTCTGGTTTCGACACCAGCTTCCAAAAGCAACAGGCAGTGAGAGCCATTCAGCACCACCGCCCTCCCAAAACTTGTTCCCACCCGCTGAGAGAGCTGGGGCGCTGCAAAGGCAGCCCCCGCTGTGATCTGCAGGTCAAGAGCTGCCTGCAAGCCCTCCCTTTTTTCCCACATTCCCTGTGGCAATTAACAAGGGGGGTGGGGACCAGAACAGCGCCGAAACCGGCAAATAACTGGGGGCTGGGTAATCCTCGCTCTGGCTACGTCAAGGACAGAAATAAAATTGCCATTTCAGCTCTGGGTGCCGCTGGAAAAAGCTTTCACTCTCGAGGATGTACAGAAAACTTAGGGGAAGGAGGTACATGAAGGAGAAGAAACTTTCCGCATCTCCTGTTGAAATTAAATGAGAACGGCACTCACAGCAGGGAGAGCAGGAACCCAGGGGGATTCTCCTAGCGTTAAGTGGTGCCTGGGTTTAGGTCATGACCACAAACAGCTTACGGCCCCCACGCCAGCCAGGTGCTTGCTGATGATGGAGTATCCACCTGCGGCAAAGGAGTCCCAACTGGCAACTGTCCACTTGGGGAGGTGACCAGCCCTGTGGCCAGAGGGGGTCGCTATGGGAATCTGGTCACACGGGGAGGTGACCAGCCCCCTGCAGCCAGAGGGGGTCGCTACGGGAATCTGGTCACAGGGGGAGGTGACCAGCC
The DNA here is from genome assembly GCF_002837175.3 of Physeter macrocephalus. Lineage (NCBI taxonomy): Eukaryota > Metazoa > Chordata > Mammalia > Artiodactyla > Physeteridae > Physeter > Physeter macrocephalus. Next base: position 12,969,196 of record NC_041221.1, on the reverse strand, counting down.
CTGCAGCCAGAGGGGGTCGCTATGGGATTCTGGTCACATGGGAAGGTGACCAGCTTTGCAGCCAGAGGGTGTCGCTCGCTATGAGCACCTGCCCAGAGGGCACTTGGAGACAGGCTGCCCGCTTGGCCCTGTCCCCAGGGCGGCTGGACTCAAAGGGAAGATGAGGGGGTGTGCCTTAATGTGGGAGGGGAAGAGAAGGGAGTGAAGAGAAGGGGCAGAGGAGAAACGGGGAGGGGAGGGGAAGGAGGGAGGAAGGCGGCGTGGGGAGAGGAGGAGGGGCGGGGAGAGGAGGGGCCGAGCCGGCGGCACGGGCCGCGGCGGCGCGCTGGTTGGCTGGTGCCCGCGTCCTCCCATCCCCCCCGCCCCCCCCCCCCCCCCCCCCCCCCCCCCCCCCCGCCCCGCGCCTCTCGCCAG
>NC_041221.1:12956788-12968652 GCF_002837175.3 Physeter macrocephalus | reverse complement strand
GGTTGGCTGGTGCCCGCGTCCTCCCGCCCCCCCGCCCCCTCCTCCCACTGCCCGCCCTCCCCGCGGCGGCTGGCGTCGAGAAAGTACAGTAAAAAGTCCAAGTGCAGCGCTCGTCAAGATGGGAACGGGCTCCTCCAGCTACCGGCCCAAGGCCATCTATTTGGACATCGATGGACGCATTCAGAAGGTAGCCCCCTCCCCAGGCTTCCCAGCCCGGCGCGGGCGCCCTCCCGGCGCGCCCCCTGCGGTGCCAGCCCGGCGGCGGCCCCTCCCCGGTGCCAGCGCGGGTCCCGGAGGCGGGTGGGGGCCGGCCAGGGGGCGCCGGCGGGGGAGGGGACGGCGGTCCAGCGACCCGGCATCCGTGGAGCCTGCTGCGGCCCTCGACGACTCGCGCCGGGGGTTGGTGGGGCCCTGCGGGGCAGGTGTCCCCACGCGCGGCCCCGTGGAAAGGCGCGACTGCAAGGGGGTATTTTTTCCATTTCGTGGGCAGAGCTTTCTTTGTAACAGGTCTGATTAGGCTGAGTTCCTCCGTTCAGAGGCTGGTCCGTTAAGCCTTTTACTTCCGGTGGAACGCTCACCCCGGGAGCCGGTGGGCAGACCTGCCGGCCAGAGTCCTCAGACAGGGAGGGTGCCCGGAGCTCGCGGCCCCCGTGGGGACCGGGCACTGCCTCCAGGCCAGCAGGGAGCGGGTTGGGCGGGGGGTGTCGGTAGAGGCTGGCTCAGCGGGGGCGGCTCATCCGCCCACCTCCTGCAGTTACCCATCCCAGCAGGTGGTCGGCTCTGACCGCCAGGGGGTGACCCCGGGGCTGCTCTACCTCCTGGGCCTGCAGAGAGACTGGGTGACCCTCTGGACCAGCTTTACATTCAGAGCATCTCCTGCTTGTCACTGGCAGAGAGGGACAATAAGAAAGCTGGCTTGGAGCGGGCTTCTCTAAGCTCCCCCTAAGGTGCTGGGCGCGGGGGACAGGGAAGGCCGCGGTGAGGGAAGCGCTCCCAGATCTCAGCTGGACGTTTCGGGGAAGCCCTGCAGCTGCTGAGGCTTACTTTGCTCTTCTCAAGGTGGCGCACCCAGAGCTGGGAAGCAGGGGGAGATGCCCCAGCCGGGCACGGAGTAGCCTCGGGGGCTCGGGTGTCTCCGGTTCTCACACAAGCCTCTGCCCGCTGCCTCGCTCTCAGCCCGTCCCCTGCTTGATCCCAGGAAAGGAGAAGTATGGGCTCCCCTCTCCCACGGTAGCCCACTTCATTGGAACCATATAACGGGGAACAGGAAGCAGCTGAAACAAGGGCAGGTGGTCCACCCCTCGTATTTCACCAGCACAGGGCAGCTGGTGACCTGATGCAGGACTCCCCCCAGGTCCCCTGACTTCCAGGGCTGGGCACCTGTGACTGCACAGGAATTTAACAGCCTCCCCAAAGGAAGAAAGGGCCCTCTGCTGAGTACTTCCCTGCTCCAGCATGGACACACACGCACAAGCATGCACACACCTGGGCACACGCACGCACACACACGCGTGCACACAAAAATATGTGCACGCACCACGTGTAAACACACGCGCGCACACACGCGTGTACACACAGCATGCACACACACAGGCACACATGTACACAAGCACACATGCTTTTTCTACCCCAGCAGAGGAGAATTATCAAAGATTGGCCTTTTTTATCTTTGGAAAGAGGTGAGATGAGATGCTGTCACCATCAGAAGTGACAGTTCCTTCCCAAGAACTTCCCGAAGGTTTCCCGGAGAAATTCAGTGGGATGTGGGTGAAAAGTGGAAGAGAGGGTCCAGAGGGAGGTGAAGGTGGAGCGGCGGGCTCAGCTCAGCTGTCATTGTGGGCATTTTGCGGCTGACATGCTCGAGGTTTGGGTGACCTCCACGAGAGCAGCCCTGCAGGTGGCCCTGGGAGACCGCGGGCACCTGCGCTCAGGGGGTGCCAGATCTGACGCTGAGTGCTGGTTCCACCACTTTCTGTGCTCCTGGGCATCTAACCCTTGGTGCCTCTGAGCTGGCCTCCTGGTCAGTAAAGTGGAACAAAAACATCTGCTTCATAGACTGTCGTGCCCAGTGAAGGAGGCCATGTAGACAGAGCGCCTGGAACACTCTGGAACGCAGCGGGCATGACGCTCTCTCTCTGTTTCGTCCGTGCCCTTTAACTAATACAGAAGCGGGGAGACAGACCGTGCTCCTCAGACCTCGGCCATCTCTGTCACTGCTTCTTGACCTTGCTCTGCACCCTCTGCTTTTGTTGCCGGTCCTGTTGGGGGCTCCTGGCTGCACCTTTAGCCCTGGGGGAGAGCCGGATCATTTGGGCTTCCAGGCGTGTGCTAGAGAGTCATGACCCCGCGCTCACCTCACGCTGGACACCCAGCAGCACTGTTGGGACTTGAATCCTGGGTTGAGAGCTCCTGCAGCAATGCTTCCAGTGGCTGCGGTTTCTTTTCTTAAAGTCCCAGGCACTGGATTAATTCCTCAAGTTCCCGGCATGCAGTCGTGTTCTCTCTCCCTTTTATCCCCATCCCATCTCCTTTCCGGCAAAGGTCGCTCTTGAGGGGAGGGCCCCGCGGAGTCGGAGTCAGGCCATGAGGCAGGCACCGCTTCTGGCGCGCGTGCTGTTCTGTCCACCCCATCGTCCCTCCTGCGGCTCCCACGTTGTTTCTGTTCCCTGTCCGTCCGGTTCCCCGGCTCCTGGTCCTTCCACGCTCCCCCCAGAGGGGGCCCCGATGGGGAAGAAGAAGATAACAGTCAGAACAGTGGCTTCTGCAGATGGTGTCTGCACCAGCAAAGCTTGGGGTGCAGACGTAACGTTGCCCATAGGGCCAGCCAGCCAGCGTCCCCGTCTGAGGACGTACCGTAGTGATCATACCGTAGGTGTTCCAGGTTCTTAGAGAACCCGTGGCGGCCCTCGGGAGGCTGGTTCACTGCTTCCTTGGTGTGAAGGAGACTCCAGCACACACGGTCACTTCACCTGCTCAGGTATCCAGTGGGAGGCCGCCACGGGGATCTGGGGTCCACTTGAGGGATCCGTGTTCCATCCGCAGGATTCTCCTGCAGAGGTTGTACAGAGGAGGCTCAGAGGGCAGACGTGGCTTATCTTCCCGGGTCTGGGTCCTTCCTGGGTCTACACAGAAGCAGCATCCAAGGTGGCTGGGAGCCATGCCAGGAGCCAGACGGCAGTCCCGTCCTAAGCACCTCCACTACCATCCCCAGGGCCTCGGGTTAGTTACCTAACCTCTCTCTGCCTTGGATTTCTCCACTGTCATGTGGGGACACTAGTCGTGTGCTTGTTGTAGGAATCAAAGCGGGCAGGGCAAATAGCTTAGTTATCCAAACGAGTTTACTGAGCAGCTGCTATGTGCTGAGAGCTGGGATCCAGTGTGAATGGAACATTCATGATGCTTAGTGAGTCCCCCCGAGCCGTGGCCCCTCTGCCCCCTGCTTCCCCCGGGAGGGACAGATAGTCAACTGCCACTGTTGCAGGGTGCCTGGTGATGGGCAGGACACAGCGGGATTCGGCTGCGGGGAAGGGGCTGTGATGCCGGCCGTACATGGGGCCCAAGGAAGAGGTTTCCTTCCTCAGAGAGGACTGGCGTTGTGGGGAAGGAGCCCTTCTCGCAGACTGGGTGGCCTCAGGAGGACCCAGGCCGGGAACTGCCGGATGGCCAGGGCTGCGGCCTCACACGGCCAGCAACACCTCTGCACACCTGTCCCCGTCGCCTGCTCCTCCACCTGCCAGGGGGGCAGGTGGGACCTGGTACCTCGCAGCCCCAGATGAAGGAGGAAGGAGCGGGAGCCCCCAGGCCCGGAGAGCCAGAACCGCAGCTCCGAGGACTCTGCTCTAGGAGCTGATGCGTCTGGTCCCTACCCAGAGGGCTTTTGCTGTTTCTCTCCACAGCTTCCCCTGACCTCAGAACCTGCCCCTTTCTCCCACCCGTGTCAGAGGAAGGATGAGCTCGGCTGGCTTGCCCGGGGCATGACGGGACGATGCCCTTGGCATCAGGGAGCTTGAGGGGTCCTGCCTGGTGGCACGTCCGGGCGTGGGTTTGCCACCTCCTGAATGAGGCAGTGAGGCCTCTGTGGGACCCCCGGACCTGGCCTCGGGCTCGGGTTTGGTGAGAGGCCTCGTCTGGGCAAGACTGACCATCCTGGAGACCGTGATAAGCGCCGTTAAAGAGACCGCCTGTTGGTGCCCACCCTGGTCCAGCGGCCCCCTGGGGGCCAGCCCCTTGTCGGGGGGACCACCTGGCTCTGCTGGGACCACCCTCGGCCTCTCTGAGTTGCCACGTCCTTGTTCCCGCCTCGCCCTCCGCAGCTGGAACTCAGGTCTTAATGGGCGATCAGCCACTTGAGTTCTGCTGAGTTGTTTCTGCGCTAAAATAATGGAACAAATGAGAAAAATCCAAAAGGAAGGGCAGTTAGAGCATTGGAAAGTTGCTAAAATGTCAGCAGGAGGCTGTTCCCAGTTCCTAATGCCCTGCGGTTGGCTCTCCCCGCCCTGTGACTGTGCCCCCTTCCCCGCGGGGAATGAGCCCCGTCTGCCGGGCCTTCTCTGCACCCTGCTGCCCCCCCCAGCCTGGCCCTGTTGACACCTGGGACCCCAGGCCGTGAAGCCGGCGTTCGGCCCCCCTGGAGCTGCGGGGCGGGCCTGCCATCCCCTCCCCAGAGGTTCCCCCGGGGCTCAGGCTGGGAGCGCCGGCTCTGCCTGCTCTGCCGCAGTCTCCCTGTGCCCCCCTGCTCTGCCCTGGCTCTGCTGCCTCCGAGGACGGCAGCCTCCGCTGCCTCTGGCGCAGACACGAGCCAGCGCTTCAGGCTGGCTGCTCATCTTCAGCCTGTTTGTTGCAGGGTGCACCTGCCCCCGCCTGGTCCAGCGCGGTCCGCGTGGCGGGGCCTGGAGTCCCTCCCTGGCTCATGGAATGTCTTTCCCCTCCTGGAATGTCTGGCTGGCTGCCTGGTGAAGCCTAGCGGGGATTCCCTTTTGCCCTCAGACGCGCGCCCCTGCTTTGCCCCACGCTCGGAACATCCCTGTCCTGCCGCCCGGAAGGGTCTATGCCCGTTTGTACGGGGATGCTCTCCCTGGCCAGGCAGACCCAGCGAGCTCTCCGGGCTTCTGCGCTGCTGCCCTCTCCCCACGTCACTGCCAGGTGGACAGCAACTCCCCTGGGTCACCCCCCGCAGTCCCAGCAGAGCCGTTCACCCTTCTTTTGATGTTCGTAATGTAAGAGCTTTAAAAAGAGATTGCAATGGTAACAAGCTAATTGCAACCAAGGGAAGTTGGAGAAAGGGGGTCATTCCATACCCTTTCAGGGATTCCGGTGCAAGTGGAGGGTTAGGGCCGGTCATGATGGGGAGAGGACCCAGCCCCTCGCCTGTGATGACCCTCTGTCTGCAGCTGCGCCAGAGCTGGGCTGTGAACGCTGATGTCTCCATTTTCAGTCTCTTTTTCAACAAGTAGATCAGCCACTAAAGTAAGTCAGCCTGACTCCTGAGATGCCGTATCAGGTGCTTCCAAATAAGATCTCTTGGAAACTCAGTCTCTCAGATTTTAGCCCGAGGTCGTGGAGAACTCAGGAGGCTGCTGGACTCCCTCCTTCCCACTAGCTGCGGTCGGAAAACCTCTTAAACCAGACACTTCCTGACATCCGGACGCCCCAGCACGGGGTTGGCTGGAGGCCCGAACCTCACTAATGTCATCAGGGTTGACGGATAATGACATGGAGACCTTGGCGGCTAAGTGCAGGGGGGCCGGAGCTGCTCTCGGCGGTCACGTGGAGGGGCAGAGGCCGTGGTGCTGGACAGACGGCCTCTCAGTGCCCGGCTCTGCCATGGAAAGGTCACCTTCTCCTCGGTGAGGCGGGTGCAGTGCTGACACCCCACACGGGGTGACGCGGACGGCGCTGAGTGGCACTCGTACAGAGCCCAGGGCGGAGCTGGCCACCCGGGGGGGCTCAGTAGGCACGTCCTGTCCCCCCCTCTGCCCTGTCCACTCGGAGACTCTGGAAGAAGCCTTGGCAGTGCCTTGGTGTCCCCGGTGTCATATCTGTGAGCCAGCCCTCTGTGACAGACAACCACCAAGAGGGGGGCAGTGCCAAGGCCCCAAGACCCCGGGCCACTGCCCAGGGCACCTCCCTCTCCGACCCGGCAGAGGCGAATCTCTTGCCCTGAGCGAGAGGGCCAGTGGCCTCACCAGAGCCCTTGTGGGCTGAGCGGCTGCTTGGCCTCAGAAACGTGCAGAGTACGGCTCTGAGTGTCAGGGAAGAAAAGCAAGGGCAGGGCACCCCGTCAGACAGCTTCTGGGAACCCTCACTGGCACGCTCAGCCAGGACGCTGAGCCCTGTACCAGCCGCGGGGACCCCGACACAGGCCCGGCAGGGGGCAGCAGGGGCTGGGCGGACAGGTAGCCTTGGGCCACTGCAGGCTGGGGCCCCACTCCCCTGTCCTGGGTTTGCGGTTTGCAGGTGGCAGCCTGCGCTCCTGGGGGCTGGGGGAGGGGCTTTGGCAAGAAGGGCTGAGAGGTCCCCACAGGACACACAGGGACCATGTCAAGACAACTGCAGCCCAGCCCTGCCCCAGTGAAGGGTTCCTCCACGCTCCCATCCCCACCCCTTTGACCCCTTCGGCCGGACAGGCCATGAGATGGGAGGGGGGCCCCGGCGGCCGCCGCCCAGGTGTGGCAGAGGATGGGCTCCAGCCTGGAGGATGGCTCGCGGCCGGTGCAGGAGGCATGTCAGCCGCCCAGCTCGAAAGACGTTGAGATGGAGCCGTAGCCTCTTGCTCAGCTCATTGGGCTAATTCCTCCCACTTTTGTGGTTAAGTGTTTGCATTTCCAGGGTTCTGAACCTTTTTGAGAAAAAAGTATTCTAAGGCAGTGCACCCTTAAAGGTCCAGCTGTGGGAGTATAAAAAGTGCACCCGTCTCTCCCTGGGCACCAGGTTTACAGCCGTGCTCTGGGTCACTGTACAGTGCATTCAGGTGCCTGGGAAACGGCACCAAACATTTTCAATCTCAAAAACATAACCTCTGCAGTCGATGGTGTGGTTATCTGCCTTGGCCGCAGCCCTGCCCACCTGTCCCCCACCCCGTCACCCCCACCAGGTACCACATCTCCCTCTCAATTCCCAAAGCTGATCACCCGATAGGGACTTCTGTCTGAACAGAAACTCACAGCACCTCTGAAAACTCGGTCTTGACACAATTTAAGAAGAGCCAGAACGTTCTGTTCAGTTGGCTTTAGGTGCCCTGCCGAACATTTTTTTTTAATTTTTAAAAATCGTAGGGCTTCCCTGGTGGCGCAGTGGTTGCGCGTCCGCCTGCCGATGCAGGGGGGCCGGGTTCGCGCCCCGGTCTGGGAGGGTCCCGCGTGCCGCGGAGCGGCTGGGCCCGTGAGCCGTGGCCACTGGGCCTGCGCGTCCGGAGCCTGTGCTCCGCGACGGGAGAGGCCACAGCGGAGGGAGGCCCGCATACCACAAAAAAAGAAAAAAAAAAAAAAATCGTAGTAAAATACACATAGCATAAAACTTTACCGTCTTCGCCGTTTTCAGTGTACAGTTAGTGGCATTAATACATTCACATTGTTGTGCAGCCATCACCACCATCCATCTCCAGAACTTTCTCATTTTCCCAACTGAAACTCTGTCCCCACTAAACACTGACTCCCCGCCCCCCCCTCGCCAGCTGCCCGGCAACCACCGCTCTACTTTCTGTCTCTGTGGATCTGAGTCCTCTAGGGACCTTCTGTAGGTGGAGTCATACAGGATTTGTCCCTTTGCGACTGGCTTATTCCACTGAGCACAGTGTCCTCAAGGTTCATCCTTGTTGTAGCAGGTGTCAGAATGTCCTTCCTCTTTAAGGCTGAATAAGATTGCATTGTGTGGTTGGACCACATTCCATTTATTCGTCAATGAATTTGCCTGCTGTCTTTTAAACCTGAATCATTTCTACTCTTATCACCTCAGTTTGCAAAGCGTAGGTCTGTTGCAATAGTGAATTATTGTGGCTTCTGGAAAACTTTGCGTTCCCAAAGCCCTCCCCCATTTCCTGGTCCTGGTCGTGTTTATCTAGGGCGGTTGTGTGTGGTGTGGTCTGTGAAGTGAAATGTCACAGGCGGGGACAGGAGTCAACTGTTCAGGGAAGACAGATGCTTTGCAGATTCAATGACACTCAGTCCGTTTACCGGCAACATGACATCACGGTCGAGAGCACCGGTTCTGGGGCGGGTTTGTCTGCGTTTGCACCCGGGAGCGTGCGGGCAGGTCACACGCCTCGGTGTCTCCGTCTGTGAAGTGGGGGGAAGCCGGCGTCCACCTCACAGGGCCGCTGTGATTAAATTCAAGCATGTGTGCTGAAACGGGGTGGCACGTGGTGGATGCTTAGGCAGGTCGTGTTATTTTTACTTGTTTGTTTATTATTTATGCGTGTCATGGATTCAAGCCGCCGGATCTCCGTGTCTGGCTGGGGGAACCTTCCCGAGACGTGTGGCCCTGTGTGTCCTGCCGTGGTTCCAGGCACGGGACCGTGTGTCCAGGAGTGCTCTGTGGAATGAGGGGGCCGGCCCAGCCCCTCGGGTGTATCCAGATCTGTGATACCCGGTGACTGTGTTCCCCAGGTCGGCCCCCAAACCTCCCTCCTTCCCCCATTCTTCCCAGCAAAGAAAAGACCGCAAATGCCTTTCATTTCTCCTCCGACTGTTTTCGGAGGTGGCGCTCCATCAGGACGGCGGTGAGGAGGGAGGGCAGGGGAGGGGGACGTGACCGCCCAGTGCAGGCTCTCGGCTTGGATGCGCTAGGACCACCAGTCCGGAGAGTGGCGTGGGGCAGCTGCGTGGCCGCATGCTCTCCAGCTGCATTAGGGTTTCCAGGCTTCTGGTTCGTTTTGCTGGAGGAGAGGGTAGCGGTACCCACAGCACTTAACAATAATTTTACAGGCGAAGTCAGCCTTGCCGTGGAAACGAGCGGTGTTTGGAGAGTGCCCGGCTGGTCGCCGTCCCCTGCGGCCCCAGGAGCACCCTGCTGTCTCTGTCCCTTGGATGCTGGCTGCGCTGCCCCAGCCCCCACGTGCAGCCTGGGAGAGCTGCTCGGCCCTGGGCGATCTGTCACAGGCAGACCCTCCTCGGTTTAGCCGAGAGGGAACACGGCCGCAAGGAAAAGCGGCCACCGCCCTGCAGTCGCCACCGCCCAGCTGCAGGCTTCCGGGACCGAGGGTGCTGTCCAGGTGGGGTCAGGCATCCCCGAGGCCAGCTGCAAGGTGCATTGATTCATAGTGTAAGCAGAACGGTTAGCAGACCCAGTGATTCAGGCTGGCTTTATCCCCACAGCTTCTGCCTTGGGGATTTTTTTGCTTTTACATTTATAGCCTTACAAATAACGGAAAAAGAGGCAGTGCATTTGACATGATCACCTAGAGATCTTCAATAATCTCTCCACCTGCAATTCCCATTTGCAAGCACAGCTAACCCAGAGCATCGTTCCTTGTTACGTAAAGGCTGTCGGCGGAAGCGCCGGGCGTGGCTGGCGGCTCGTCTGGAGCCCGTCCGCCACGTGCACCAGTTCCAGGGCGCTTCGGGGAGCAGAGCCCCCAAAATGTTTGCGCTCAGAGTTGTGTTATGTAAGCTCCCCAGGGGGAAAAGTCAAGATGTGGGCAGTGCTTAAAGGCTCAAAATTCACGGTCACACATACTCTGAGATCTCTCAGTGAAGCTTCTTATGTAAGCCTCAGATGTCCTAACCGTCACTATTAATAACAGAAAAAGAGCAAACACAAGAAGCAGTGGAACACGTGACTCAGAGACGGCTTAAGATGTAGCCCCTGGAGCCAACAGGAGGCGCGGCCGTGGTCCGGCATGTATTTGAGACCCATTTTGCGGGGGGTGTTTTGAAGCCTGAGCCCCAAAGAGCAGAGATGGGAGACGGCACCTGTGCCCTCCTGGCAAAGACGGCCCAGAATATTCCAAGGGGTGAGGGTCGGAGAGGCACTTCCCGTGGCAGAGTTATAAAGGGGCACACGTAGGAGCAGTGAGTTTTCTCCGGGGGTATTTCTTGAAGCAGTGCTGCTGGCACCAGGCAGAAAAGGTGGATGAGATAGATGGGTGACAGCCTCAGGGACGGAGAGGACACTCCCGTGCAGGTGATGCCTGCGTGACGGGGGAACAGCAGGCCTGAGGGTGATGAGGTGGGTGGGCGGGGCGTGAGGGCGGCCCTTCTCAGAGTCAGACTCGGCTGCCTGTCGTGGGCACCTAAGATGTTAAGCCTGACCACGAAGGCCCGATTCTCAGGGCTCCCGTGAGCGAGCCTGGAGGGTGCGGGCTGCGCGCGGCGGCGGACATGGCTGATATTCTGAACCATAGACATGTCCAGACCTCGTTCCACCCGCTCCCCTCTCCCTGCACCCCATATCTCCCCCCCCGGAACGTGACAGCACGCCAAGCCCTGCACCCTAGTTTTTCCGACTCGTCCTGTGCACGGCATCTCCCCTCCCAGGCCTTTCCCCGAAGCCCAGGGCCTCTCCAGGGATGGGGGACTCTGGGCCTCTTGGGCACTGGTGCTGGAGCAGCGGGGCCCCCTCTGCGTCTGGGGTTTCTCACTCGTTCTGCGGCCCTGTGGTGACCCCTCCCCACATGCTCCAGAGGGACAGCTCGGGCAGCCCCCAGCGGATGCAGGTTGGGTCCAGACACCACAGGGCCCCCTCGAAGCCTCCAGCTCCCACCCCCCACTTGGAAGTGCCAGGCTTGGCTTCTGGAAGAACAAGCCAGGGTTTAGTGGCTTTCGGCCAACTGCTGTGAGCCCGAGGCATCAAACTAAAACTAGTGAGCCCCAGAGGGATTGTTCGGTTCGGTGCAGAGGCTGCACGGGTGACACGGCCTCCACACGCTGGGTGGCACGGGTGCCGCGCGATGTGGGACAGCGGGCGTCTCGGCGTGGCCCGGGAGACACTGTGCCCGGCTGACGTTACATCGGGGACGAGCACCCCCGAAGGTGCAGCCGCACTGAGCAGAAACCCCGGTCTTTGGAGGCACTTGTAGCAGCCGTAGAGGATGCCCGTGGGGTTTTTCTCCCGGTGGTGCACGCCGGCCTCCGTCTGGATAAGACGCAGGACGGTGGGGCTTGGACCCGCTCAGGGCCCCCAGCGTCACCCATGCCCAGAGACATTTCTTTTCTGGCAGGAAAACTGTGCTCAATTTTTCTAATGAAATTTCAAGCAATAAAAAGAAAAGGAAATACAGGAGGCGACGGAGGTAGGAAGGAAGGCCGCCCCACTGCAGATGGAAGCCTCTCGGCACCCCCGCGCCCCATGGCCAGCTCAGCTCCCTGGCCTTTCTCCCCCAGCCCCCATCTCGGTGCACACGCCACTGTTCGCCAGGGCGCCCGCGTGATGGCCCCAGGTGCCTCTGGCAGGTTCCCGCCTGCCTGCGTGTCACCTCGTCCTGTCTTTGTTCCCGTGGGTCCCCACTGTTTGGGGTGAATTGTGTCCCCCCCAAAAGATATGCCCACGTCCTAACCCCCAGTACCTGTGAATGGGACTGTGTTTGCAAATAGGGGCTTTGCAGATGTAACCAAGGTGAGATGAGGTCATGCTGGTTGAGGAGGGGCCTTTATCCCATGTGACTGTGTCCTTTAAGAAGAGGGAAATAAATGTGCACATACAGAGAACAGAAGGTGGAGGTGGAGACTGGAGTCATGTGTCCACAAGCCAGGGAGCCCCAGGGGTTGCTGGCCGCCACTAGAGCTTGAGAGAGACGAGGACGGACGCTCCCTGAGAGCCTTCAGAAGGACCCAAACCAGCCATCACCTTGACTGCAGACTCCCGGCCTGCGGGCCTCTCGCTGCCGTGGCCTCTCCCGTTGCGGAGCACAGGCTCCGGACGTGCCGGCT